>NC_091476.1:1610000-1922500 GCF_036971445.1 Narcine bancroftii
TCAGAGGTGGGGATTCAGAGGCAGGGATTCAGATGAGGGGAATCAGAGGCAGGGAATCTGAGGTGGGGAGTCTGTCGGGGAATCAAAGGCGTGGAATCAGAGGGGGGAATAGAGATGTGGGAAAAGAGAGGCGGCGAAAGGGAGGCGGGGAAAGAGTCAGAGACTCTGAAGCAGGGAATCGGAGTCGGGGAATCAGAGTCGGGGAATCAGAGGCGGGGAATCAGAGGCAGGGAATCAGAGGCGGAGAATCAGAGGCGGGGAATCAGAGGCGGGGAATCAGAGGCGGGTAATCAGAGGCGGGGAATCAGAGGCGGGGAATCAGAGGCGGGGAATCAGTGGGCGGAAATGAGATGTGGGAAAAGAGAGGCAGAGAAAGAGGCACGAAAATAGTGGCAGGGAAAGAGAGGCGGGGAATCACAGGCGGGGAATCACAGGCGGGGAACCAGAGGCGGGGAATCAGAGGCTGAAATTAAAAGAGGGTGAATCAGAGGGGGGAAAAGAGATGTGGGGAAAGAAGGGCAGGGAAAGAGCCAGGGAAAGAGCCAGGGACTCTGAAGCAGGGAATCGGAGGCAGGGAATCGGAGGCAGGAAAACAGAGGAAGGGAATCAGAGTCGGAGAAATGGAGGCGGGGAATCAGAAGCGGGGAATCAGAAGCCGGGAATCAGAGGACGGAAAAGAGATGTGGCGAAAGAGAGGCAGAGAAAGAGAGGCGGGTTATCAGATGTGTGCAATTCGAGGCAAGGAATCAGAGGCGGGGAATCAGAGGCGGGGAATAGGAGGCGTGGAATCAGAGGCGGGGAATCTAAGGTGGGGAATCGGAGTCGGGGAATCAGAGTCGTGGAATCAGAGGCGGGGAATCAGAGGATGAGAATCAGAGGAGGAGAATCAGAGGCGGGGAATCAGAGTCGGGGAATCAGAGGAGGGGAATCAGAGGCGGGGAATCAGAGGCGGGGAATCAGAGGCGGGGAATCAGAGGCGGGGAATCAGAGGCGGGGAATCAGAGGCGGGGAATCAGAGGCGGGGAATCAGAGGCGGGGAATCAGAGGCGGGGAATCAGAGGCGGGGAATCAGAGGCGGGGAATCAGAGGCGGGGTATCAGAGGCGGGGTATCAGAAGCGGGGAATCAGAGGAGGGGTTTCAGAGGCGGGGTATCAGAGGCGGGGTATCAGAGGCAGAGGAACGGAGGCGTGGAATCAGAGGTGGGGAATCAGAGGGCAGAAAAGAGATGTGGGGAAAGAGAGGCAGAGAAAGAGGCGTGGAAATAGACGCAGTGAAAGAGAGGAGGGGTATCAGATGCGGGGAATCCGAGGCGGGGAATCAGAGGCAGGAAAAGAGATGTGGGGAAAGAGAGTCCGGGAAAGAGGCACGGAAAGAGAGGCGGGAAATCAGAGGTGGGGAATCAGAGGCGGGGAATCAGAGGCGGGGTATCAGAGGCGGGGAATCAGAGGGCGGAAAAGAGATGTGGGAAAAGAGAGGCAGAGAAGGAAGCACGAAAATAGTGGCAGGGAAAGAGAGGCAGGGAATCAGAGGCGGGGAATCAGAGGCGGGGAATCAGAGGCGGGGAATCAGAGGCGGGGAATCAGAGGCGGGGAATCAGAGGGCTGAAAAGAGATGTGGGAAAAGAGAAGCAGAGAAGGAGGCACGAAAATAGTGGCAGGGAAAGAGAGGCAGGGAATCAGAGGCGGGGAATCAGAGGCGAGGAATCAGAGGCGGGGAATCAGAGGCGGGGAATCAGAGGCGGGGAATCAGAGGCGGGGAATCAGAGGCGGGGAATCAGAGGCGGGGAAGCAGAGGCGGGGAAGCAGAGGCGGGGAAGCAGAGGCGGGGAAGCAGAGGCGGGGAAGCAGAGGCGGGGAAGCAGAGGCGGGGAAGCAGAGGCGGGGAAGCAGAGGCGGGGAATCAGAGGCGGGGAATCAGAGGCGGGAAATTTGAGGTGGGGATTCTGAGGTGGGAAATCAGAGGCTGAGATTGAAAGGGGGAGAATCAGAAGGGGGAAAAGAAATGTGGGGAAAGAGAGGCATGGAAAGAGCCAGGGACTCTGAAGCAGGGAATCGGAGGCAGGGAAACAGAGTCGGAGAAACGGAGGCGGGGAATCAGAAGCGGGGAATCAGAGGGTGGAAAAGAGATGTGGGGAAAGAGAGGCAGGGAAAGAGGCGCGGAAATAGATGCAGGGAAAGAGAGGCGGAGTATCAGATGTGGGGAATTCAAGGATGGGAATCAGAGGCGGGGAAAGAGATGTGGGGAAAGAGATGTGGGGAAAGAGAGGCAGGGAAAGACGCAAGGAAATAGAGGTGGGGAATCAGAGGCAGGGAATCTGAGGCGGGGAATCTGAGGTGGGGAATCTGAGGCGGGGAATCAGAGGCGTGGAATCAGAGGGGGGAATAGAGATGTGGGAAAAGAGAGGCGGCGAAAGGGAGGCGGGGAAAGTGTCAGAGACTCTGAAGCAGGGAATCGGAGTCGGGGAATCAGAGTCGGGGAATCAGAGTCGGGGAATCAGTGTCAGGGAATTAGAGTCGGGGAATCAGAGGTGGGGAATCAGAGGCGGGGAATCAGAGTCGGGGAATCAGAGGAAGGGAATCAGAGGCAGGGAATCAGAGGCAGGGAATCAGAGGCGGGGAATCAGAGGCGGGGAATCAGAGGCGGGGAATCAGGCGGAGAATCAGAGGCGGAGAATCAGAGGCGGGGAATCAGTGGGCGGAAATGATATGTGGGAAAAGAGAGGCAGAGAAAGAGGCACGAGAATAGTGGCAGGGAAAGAGAGGCGGGGAATCAGAGGCGGGGAACCACAGGCGGGGAATCAGAGGCTGAAATTAAAAGGGGGTGAATCAGAGGGGGGAAAAGAGATGTGGGGAAACAAGGGCAGGGAAAGAGCCAGGGAAAGAGCCAGGGACTCTGAAGCAGGGAATCGGAGGCAGGGAAACAGAGGAAGGGAATCAGAGTCGGAGAAATATAGGCGGGGAATCAGAGGCGGGGAATCAGAGGCGGGGAAGCAGAGGCGGGGAAGCAGAGGCGGGGAAGCAGAGGCGGGGAAGCAGAGGCGGGGAAGCAGAGGCGGGGAATCAGAGGCGGGGAATCTGAGGTGGGGATTCTGAGGCAGGGAATCTGAGGTGGGGAATCTGAGGTGGGGAATCCGAGGCTGAGATTCAAAGGGGGAGAATCAGAAGGGGGAAAAGATATGTAGGGAAAGAGAGGCATGGAAGGAGCCAGGGACTCTGAAGCAGGTAATCGGAGGCAGGTAAACAGCGTCGGAGAACGGAGGCGGGGAATCAGAAGCGGGGAATCAGAAGGCGGAAAATAGATGTGGGGAAAGAGAGGCAGGGAAAGAGGCGCGGAAATAGACGCAGGGAAAGAGAGGCGGGGTATCAGATGTGGGGAATTCAAGGCGGGGAAAGAGATGTGGGGAAAGAGAGGCAGGGAAAGAGGCAAGGAAATAGAGGCGGGGAATCAGAGGTGGGGATTCAGAGGCAGGGAATCAGAGGGGGGGAATCAGAGGCAGGGAATCTGAGGCAGGGAATCTGAGGTGGGGAATCTGAGTCGGGGAATCAGAGGCGTGGAATCAGAGGGGGGAATAGAGATGTGGGAAAAGAGAGGCGGTGAAAGGGAGGCGGGGAAAGAGTCAGAGACTCTGAAGCAGGGAATCGGAGTCGGGGAATCAGAGTCGGGGAATCAGAGTCGGGGAATCAGAGGTGGGGAATCAGAGGCGGGGAATCAGAGGCGGGGAATCAGAGGCGGGGAATCAGAGGCGGGGAATCAGAGGCGGGGAATCAGAGGCGGGGAATCAGAGGCGGAGAATCAGAGGCGGGGAATCAGAGGCGGGGAATCAGTGGGCGGAAATGAGATGTGGGAAAAGAGAGGCAGAGAAAGAGGCACGAAAATAGTGGCAGGGAAAGAGAGGCGGGGAATCAGAGGCGGGGAACCACAGGCGGGGAATCAGAGGCTGAAATTAAAAGGGGGTGAATCAGAGGGGGGAAAAGAGATGTGGGGAAAGAAGGGCAGGGAAAGAGCCAGGGAAAGAGCCAGGGACTCTGAAGCAGGGAATCGGAGGCAGGGAAACAGAGGAAGGGAATCAGAGTGGGAGAAATGGAGGCGGGGAATCAGAGGCGGGGAATCAGAGGCGGGGAAGCAGAGGCGGGGAAGCAGAGGCGGGGAATCAGAGGCGGGGAATCAGAGGCGGGGAATCTGAGGTGGGGATTCTGAGGCAGGGAATCTGAGGTGGGGAATCTGAGGTGGGGAATCCGAGGATGAGATTCAAAGGGAGAGAATCAGAAGGGGGAAAAGATATGTAGGGAAAGAGAGGCATGGAAAGAGCCAGGGACTCTGAAGCAGGGAATCGGAGGCAGGGAAACAGAGTCGGAGAACGGAGGCGGGGAATCAGAAGCGGGGAATCAGAGGGCGGAAAAGAGATGTGGGGAAAGAGAGGCAGGGAAAGAGGCGCGGAAATAGACGCAGGGAAAGAGAGGCGGGGTATCAGATGTGGGGAATTCAAGGCGGGGAAAGAGATGTGGGGAAAGAGAGGCAGGGAAAGAGGCAAGGAAATAGAGGTGGGGAATCAGAGGCAGGGAATCAGAGGCGGAGATCCAGAGGCGGGGAATCAGAGGCGTGGAATCAGAGGGGGGAATAGAGATGTGGGAAAAGAGAGGCGGCGAAAGGGAGGCGGGGAAAGAGTCAGAGACTCTGAAACAGGGAATCTGAGTCGGGGAATCAGAGTCGGGGAATCAGAGTCGGGGAATCAGTGTCAGGGAATCAGAGTCGGGGAATCAGAGGTGGGGAATCAGAGGCGGGGAATCAGAGTCGTGGTTTCAGAGGCGGGGAATCTGAGGCGGGGAATCAGAGGCGGGGAAAGAGATGTGGGAAAAGAGAGGCAGGGAAAGAGGCACAAAAATAGTGGCAGGGAAAGAGAGGCAGGGAATCAGATGCGTGGAATCAGAGGCGGGGAATCAGAGGCGGGGAATAAGAGGCGGGGAAAGAGATGTGGGAAAAGAGAGGCAGGGAAAGAGGCGCGGAAATAGACGCAGGGAAAGAGAGGCGGGGTATCAGATGTGGGGAATCCGAGGCGGGGAATCAGAGGCGGGGAAAGAGATGTGGGGAAAGAGAGGCAGGGAAAGAGGCGCGGAAATAGACGCAGGGAAAGAGAGGCGGGGTATCAGATGTGGGGAATCTGAAGTGGAAAATCTGAGGCGGGGAATCAGAGGCGTGGAATCCGAGGCGGGGCATCAGAGGCAGGAAAAGAGATGTGGGGAAAGAGAGGCCGGGAAAGAGGCACGGAAAGAGAGGCAGGAAATCAGAGGCGGTGAATCACAGGCGGGGAATCAGAGGCGGGGAATCAGAGTCGTATTATCTGAGGCGGGGAATCGGAGGCAGGGAAACAGAGGCGGGGAAAGAGATGTGGGAAAAGAGAGGCAGAGAAGGAGGCACGAAAATAGTGGCAGGGAAAGAGAGGCGGGGAATCAGAGGCGGGGAATCAGAGGCGGGGAATCAGAGGCGGGGAATCAGAGGCGGGGAATCAGAGGCGGGGAATCAGAGGCGGGGAATCAGAGGCGGGGAATCAGAGGCGGGAAATCAGAGGCGGGCAATCAGAGGCGGGGAAGCAGAGGCGGGGAAGCAGAGGCGGGGAATCTGAGGTGGGGATTCTGAGGCAGGGAATCTGAGGTGGGGAATCTGAGGTGGGGAATCCGAGGATGAGATTCAAAGGGAGAGAATCAGAAGGGGGAAAAGATATGTAGGGAAAGAGAGGCATGGAAAGAGCCAGGGACTCTGAAGCAGGGAATCGGAGGCAGGGAAACAGAGTCGGAGAACGGAGGCGGGGAATCAGAAGCGGGGAATCAGAGGGCGGAAAAGAGATGTGGGGAAAGAGAGGCAGGGAAAGAGGCGCGGAAATAGACGCAGGGAAAGAGAGGCGGGGTATCAGATGTGGGGAATTCAAGGCGGGGAAAGAGATGTGGGGAAAGAGAGGCAGGGAAAGAGGCAAGGAAATAGAGGTGGGGAATCAGAGGCAGGGAATCAGAGGCGGAGATCCAGAGGCGGGGAATCAGAGGCGTGGAATCAGAGGGGGGAATAGAGATGTGGGAAAAGAGAGGCGGCGAAAGGGAGGCGGGGAAAGAGTCAGAGACTCTGAAACAGGGAATCTGAGTCGGGGAATCAGAGTCGGGGAATCAGAGTCGGGGAATCAGTGTCAGGGAATCAGAGTCGGGGAATCAGAGGTGGGGAATCAGAGGCGGGGAATCAGAGTCGGGGAATCAGAGGCAGGGAATCAGAGGCAGGGAATCAGAGGCGGGGAATCAGAGGCGGGGAATCAGAGTCGTGGTTTCAGAGGCGGGGAATCTGAGGCGGGGAATCAGAGGCGGGGAAAGAGATGTGGGAAAAGAGAGGCAGGGAAAGAGGCACAAAAATAGTGGCAGGGAAAGAGAGGCAGGGAATCAGATGCGTGGAATCAGAGGCGGGGAATCAGAGGCGGGGAATAAGAGGCGGGGAAAGAGATGTGGGAAAAGAGAGGCAGGGAAAGAGGCGCGGAAATAGACGCAGGGAAAGAGAGGCGGGGTATCAGATGTGGGGAATCCGAGGCGGGGAATCAGAGGCGGGGAAAGAGATGTGGGGAAAGAGAGGCAGGGAAAGAGGCGCGGAAATAGACGCAGGGAAAGAGAGGCGGGGTATCAGATGTGGGGAATCTGAAGTGGAAAATCTGAGGCGGGGAATCAGAGGCGTGGAATCCGAGGCGGGGCATCAGAGGCAGGAAAAGAGATGTGGGGAAAGAGAGGCCGGGAAAGAGGCACGGAAAGAGAGGCAGGAAATCAGAGGCGGTGAATCACAGGCGGGGAATCAGAGGCGGGGAATCAGAGTCGTATTATCTGAGGCGGGGAATCGGAGGCAGGGAAACAGAGGCGGGGAAAGAGATGTGGGAAAAGAGAGGCAGAGAAGGAGGCACGAAAATAGTGGCAGGGAAAGAGAGGCGGGGAATCAGAGGCGGGGAATCAGAGGCGGGGAATCAGAGGCGGGGAATCAGAGGCGGGGAATCAGAGGCGGGGAATCAGAGGCGGGGAATCAGAGGCGGGGAATCAGAGGCGGGAAATCAGAGGCGGGCAATCAGAGGCGGGGAAGCAGAGGCGGGGAAGCAGAGGCGGGGAATCAGAGTCGGGGAATCAGAGGCGGGGAATTTGAGGTGGGGATTCTGAGGTGGGAAATCAGAGGCTGAGATTGAAAGGGGGAGAATCAGAAGGGGGAAAAGAAATGTGGGGAAAGAGAGGCATGGAAAGAGCCAGGGACTCTGAAGCAGGGAATCGTAGGCAGGGAAACAGAGTCGGAGAAACGGAGGCGGGGAATCAGAAGCGGGGAATCAGAGGGTGGAAAAGAGATGTGGGGAAAGAGAGGCAGGGAAAGAGGCGCGGAAATAGACGCAGGGAAAGAGAGGCGGAGTATCAGATGTGGGGAATTCAAGGCGGGGAATCAGAGGCGGGGAAAGAGATGTGGGGAAAGAGATGTGGGGAAAGAGAGGCAGGGAAAGAGGCAAGGAAATAGAGGTGGGGAATCAGAGGCAGGGAATCAGAGGCGGAGATCCAGAGGCAGGGAATCTGAGGCGGGGAATCTGAGGCGGGGAATCAGAGGCGTGGAATCAGAGGGGGGAATAGAGATGTGGGAAAAGAGAGGCGGCGAAAGGGAGGCGGGGAAAGAGTCAGAGACTCTGAAACAGGGAATCGGAGTCGGGGAATCAGAGTCGGGGAATCAGAGTCGGGGAATCAGTGTCAGGGAATCAGAGTCGGGGAATCAGAGGTGGGGAATCAGAGGCGGGGAATCAGAGGCGGGGAATCAGAGGCGGGGAATCAGAGGCGGAGAATCAGAGGCGGGGAATCAGAGGCGGGGAATCAGTGGGCGGAAATGAGATGTGGGAAAAGAGAGGCAGAGAAAGAGGCACGAAAATAGTGGCAGGGAAAGAGAGGCGGGGAATCAGAGGCGGGGAACCACAGGCGGGGAATCAGAGGCTGAAATTAAAAGGGGGTGAATCAGAGGGGGGAAAAGAGATGTGGGGAAAGAAGGGCAGGGAAAGAGCCAGGGAAAGAGCCAGGGACTCTGAAGCAGGGAATCGGAGGCAGGGAAACAGAGGAAGGGAATCAGAGTGGGAGAAATGGAGGCGGGGAATCAGAGGCGGGGAATCAGAGGCGGGGAAGCAGAGGCGGGGAATCAGAGGCGGGGAATCAGAGGCGGGGAATCTGAGGTGGGGATTCTGAGGCAGGGAATCTGAGGTGGGGAATCTGAGGTGGGGAATCCGAGGATGAGTTTCAAAGGGAGAGAATCAGAAGGGGGAAAAGATATGTAGGGAAAGAGAGTCATGGAAAGAGCCAGGGACTCTGAAGCAGGGAATCGGAGGCAGGGAAACAGAGTCGGAGAACGGAGGCGGGGAATCAGAAGCGGGGAATCAGAGGGCGGAAAAGAGATGTGGGGAAAGAGAGGCAGGGAAAGAGGCGCGGAAATAGACGCAGGGAAAGAGAGGCGGGGTATCAGATGTGGGGAATTCAAGGCGGGGAAAGAGATGTGGGGAAAGAGAGGCAGGGAAAGAGGCAAGGAAATAGAGGCGGGGAATCAGAGGTGGGGATTCAGAGGCAGGGATTCAGATGAGGGGAATCAGAGGCAGGGAATCTGAGGCAGGGAATCTGAGGTGGGGAGTCTGTCGGGGAATCAGAGGCGTGGAATCAGAGGGGGGAATAGAGATGTGGGAAAAGAGAGGCGGCGAAAGGGAGGCGGGGAAAGAGTCAGAGACTCTGAAGCAGGGAATCGGAGTCGGGGAATCAGAGTCGGGGAATCAGAGGCGGGGAATCAGAGGCAGGGAATCAGAGGCGGAGAATCAGAGGCGGGGAATCAGCGGCGGGGAATCAGAGGCGGGGAATCAGAGGCGGGGAATCAGAGGCGGGGAATCAGAGGCGGGGAATCAGAGGCGGGGAATCAGTGGGCGGAAATGAGATGTGGGAAAAGAGAGGCAGAGAAAGAGGCACGAAAATAGTGGCAGGGAAAGAGAGGCGGGGAATCAGAGGCGGGGAATCACAGGCGGGGAACCAGAGGCGGGGAATCAGAGGCTGAAATTAAAAGAGGGTGAATCAGAGGGGGGAAAAGAGATGTGGGGAAAGAAGGGCAGGGAAAGAGCCAGGGAAAGAGCCAGGGACTCTGAAGCAGGGAATCGGAGGCAGGGAATCGGAGGCAGGAAAACAGAGGAAGGGAATCAGAGTCGGAGAAATGGAGGCGGGGAATCAGAAGCGTGGAATCAGAAGCGGGGAATCAGAGGACGGAAAAGAGATGTGGCGAAAGAGAGGCAGAGAAAGAGAGGCGGGTTATCAGATGTGTGCAATCCGAGGCAAGGAATCAGAAGCGGGGAATCAGAGGCGGGGAATCTAAGGTGGGGAATCGGAGTCGGGGAATCAGAGTCGTGGAATCAGAGGCGGGGAATCAGAGGATGAGAATCAGAGGAGGAGAATCAGAGGCGGGGAATCAGAGTCGGGGAATCAGAGGCGGGGAATCAGAGGCGGGGAATCAGAGGCGAGGAATCAGAGGCGGGGAATCAGAGTCGGGGAATCAGAGGCGGGGAATCAGAGGCGGGGAATCAGAGGCGGGGAATCAGAGGCGGGGAATCAGAGGCGGGGAATCAGAGGCGGGGAATCAGAGGCGGGGTATCAGAGGCGGGGTATCAGAAGCGGGGAATCAGAGGAGGGGTATCAGAGGCGGGGTATCAGAGGCGGGGTATCAGAGGCAGAGGAACGGAGGCGTGGAATCAGAGGTGGGGAATCAGAGGGCAGAAAAGAGATGTGGGGAAAGAGAGGCAGAGAAAGAGGCGTGGAAATAGACGCAGTGAAAGAGAGGAGGGGTATCAGATGCGGGGAATCCGAGGCGGGGAATCAGAGGCAGGAAAAGAGATGTGGGGAAAGAGAGTCCGGGAAAGAGGCACGGAAAGAGAGGCGGGAAATCAGAGGTGGGGAATCAGAATCGGGGAATCAGAGGCGGGGTATCAGAGGCTTGGACTCAGAGGAGGTGTATCAGAGGCGGAGAAAAGGCGGCGTGGAATCAGAGGTGGGGAATCAGAGGGCGGAAATGAGATGTGGGAAAAGAGTGGCAGAGAAGGAGGCACGAAAATAGTGGCAGGGAAAGAGAGGCAGGGAATCAGAGGCGGGGAATCAGAGGCGGGAAGTCAGAGGCGGGGAATCAGAGGGCGGAAAAGAGATGTGGGGAAAGAGAGGCAGAGAAAGAGGCGTGGAAATAGACGCAGGGAAAGAGAGGCGGGGAATCAGATGTGGGGGTTCCGAGGCGGGGAATCAGAGGTGGGGAAAGAGATGTGGAGAAAGAGAGGCAGGGAAAGAGGCAAGGAAAGAGAGGCGGGGAAAGAGGCACGGAAAGAGAGGTGGGAAATGAGAGGCGGGGAATCAGAGTCGTATTATCTGAGGTGGGGAATCTGAGGCGGGGAATCAGAGGCGGGGAAAGAGATGTGGGAAAAGAGAGGCAGAGAATGAGGCACGAAAATAGTGGCAGGGAAAGAGAGGCGGGGAATCAGAGGCGGGGAATCAGAGGCGGGGAATCAGAGGCGGGGAATCAGAGGCGGGGAATCAGAGGCGGGGAATCAGAGGCGGGGAATCAGAGGGGGGAATAGAGATGTGGGAAAAGAGAGGCGGCGAAAGGGAGGCGGGGAAAGAGTCAGAGACTCTGAAGCAGGGAATCGGAGTCGGAGAAATGGAGGCGGGGAATCAGAGGCGGGGAATCAGAGGCAGGGAATCAGAGGCGGAGAATCAGAGGCGGGGAATCAGAGGCGGGGAATCAGAGGCGGGGAATCAGAGGCGGGGAATCAGAGGCGGGGAAAGAGATGTGGAGAAAGAGAGGCAGAGAAAGAGGCGTGGAAATAGACGCAGTGAAAGCGAGGAGGGGTATCAGATGCGGGGAATCCGAGGCGGGGAATCAGAGGCAGGAAAAGAGATGTGGGGAAAGAGAGGCCGGGAAAGAGGCACGGAAAGAGAGGCGGGAAATCAGAGGTGGGGAATCAGAGGCGGGGAATCAGAGGCAGGGAATCAGAGGCGGGGAATCAGAGGCGGGGAATCAGAGGGCGGAAAAGAGATGTGGGGAAAGAGAGGCAGAGAAAGAGGCGTGGAAATAGACGCAGGGAAAGAGAGGCAGGGTATCAGATGTGGGGGATCCGAGGCGGGGAATCAGAGGTGGGGAAAGAGATGTGGAGAAAGAGAGGCAGGGAAAGAGGCACGGAAAGAGAGGCGGGGAAAGAGGCACGGAAAGAGAGGTGGGAAATGAGAGGCGGGGAATCAGAGGCGGGGAATCAGAGTCGTGGTATCAGAAGCGGGGAATTTGAGGTGGAGAATCTGAGGCGGGGAATCAGAGGCGTGGAATCCGAGGCGGGGAATCAGAGGCAGGAAAAGAGATGTGGGGAAAGAGAGGCCGGGAAAGAGGCACGGAAAGAGAGGCGGGAAATCAGAGGCGAGGAATCAGAGGCGGGGAATCAGAGTCGTGGTTTCAGAGGCGGGGAATCAGAGGCGGGGAATCAGAGTCATGGTATCAGAGGCGGGGAATCAGAGGAGGGGAATCAGAGGCGGGGAAAGAGATGTGTGAAAAGAGAGGCGGGGAAAGAGGCGCGGAAATAGACGCAGGGAAAGAGAGGCGGGGTATCAGATGTGGGGAATCCGAGGCGGGGAATCAGAGGCGGGGAAAGAGATGTGGGGAAAGAGAGGCCGGGAAAGAGGCACGGAAAGAGAGGCAGGAAATCAGAGGCGGTGAATCACAGGCGGGGAATCAGAGGCGGGGAATCAGAGGCGGGGAAAGAGATGTGGGAAAAGAGAGGCAGAGAAGGAGGCACGAAAATTGTGGCAGGGAAAGAGAGGCAGGGAATCAGAGGCAGGGAATCAGAGGCGGAGATCCAGAGGCGGGGAATCAGAGGCGTGGAATCAGAGGGGGGAATAGAGATGTGGGAAAAGAGAGGCGGCGAAAGGGAGGCGGGGAAAGAGTCAGAGACTCTGAAACAGGGAATCTGAGTCGGGGAATCAGAGTCGGGGAATCAGAGTCGGGGAATCAGTGTCAGGGAATCAGAGTCGGGGAATCAGAGGTGGGGAATCAGAGGCAGGGAATCAGAGGCAGGGAATCAGAGGCGGGGAATCAGAGGCAGGGAATCAGAGGCAGGGAATCAGAGGCGGGGAATCAGAGGCGGGGAATCAGAGGCGGGGAATCAGAGTCGTGGTTTCAGAGGCGGGGAATCTGAGGCGGGGAATCAGAGGCGGGGAAAGAGATGTGGGAAAAGAGAGGCAGGGAAAGAGGCACAAAAATAGTGGCAGGGAAAGAGAGGCGGGGAATCAGATGCGTGGAATCAGAGGCGGGGAATCAGAGGCGGGGAATCAGAGGCGGGGAATAAGAGGCGGGGAAAGAGATGTGGGAAAAGAGAGGCAGGGAAAGAGGCGCGGAAATAGACGCAGGGAAAGAGAGGCGGGGTATCAGATGTGGGGAATCCGAGGCGGGGAATCAGAGGCGGGGAAAGAGATGTGGGGAAAGAGAGGCAGGGAAAGAGGCGCGGAAATAGACGCAGGGAAAGAGAGGCGGGGTATCAGATGTGGGGAATCTGAAGTGGAAAATCTGAGGCGGGGAATCAGAGGCCTGGAATCCGAGGCGGGGCATCAGAGGCAGGAAAAGAGATGTGGGGAAAGAGAGGCCGGGAAAGAGGCACGGAAAGAGAGGCAGGAAATCAGAGGCGGTGAATCACAGGCGGGGAATCAGAGGCGGGGAATCAGAGTCGTATTATCTGAGGCGGGGAATCGGAGGCAGGGAAACAGAGGCGGGGAAAGAGATGTGGAAAAAGAGAGGCAGAGAAGGAGGCACGAAAATAGTGGCAGGGAAAGAGAGGCGGGGAATCAGAGGCGGGGAATCAGAGGCGGGGAATCAGAGGCGGGGAATCAGAGGCGGGGAATCAGAGGCGGGGAATCAGAGGCGGGGAATCAGAGGCGGGAAATCAGAGGCGGGCAATCAGAGGCGGGGAATCAGAGGCGGGGAACCAGAGGCGGGGAAGCAGAGGCGGGGAATCAGAGTCGGGGAATCAGAGGCGGGGAATTTGAGGTGGGGATTCTGAGGTGGGAAATCAGAGGCTGAGATTGAAAGGGGGAGAATCAGAAGGGGGAAAAGAAATGTGGGGAAAGAGTGGCATGGAAAGAGCCAGGGACTCTGAAGCAGGGAATCGGAGGCAGGGAAACAGAGTCGGAGAAACGGAGGCGGGGAATCAGAAGCGGGGAATCAGAGGGTGGAAAAGAGATGTGGGGAAAGAGAGGCAGGGAAAGAGGCGCGGAAATAGACGCAGGGAAAGAGAGGCGGAGTATCAGATGTGGGGAATTCAAGGCGGGGAATCAGAGGCGGGGAAAGAGATGTGGGGAAAGAGATGTGGGGAAAGAGAGGCAGGGAAAGAGGCAAGGAAATGGAGGTGGGGAATCAGAGGCAGGGAATCAGAGGCGGAGATCCAGAGGCAGGGAATCTGAGGCGGGGAATCTGAGGCGGGGAATCAGAGGCGTGGAATCAGAGGGGGGAATAGAGATGTGGGAAAAGAGAGGCGGCGAAAGGGAGGCGGGGAAAGAGTCAGAGACTCTGAAACAGGGAATCGGAGTCGGGGAATCAGAGGCAGGGAATCAGAGGCAGGGAATCAGAGGCGGGGAATCAGAGGCAGGGAATCAGAGGCAGGGAATCAGAGGCGGGGAATCAGAGGCGGGGAATCAGAGGCGGAGAATCAGAGGCGGGGAATCAGAGGCGGGGAATCAGTGGGCGGAAATGAGATGTGGGAAAAGAGAGGCAGAGAAAGAGGCACGAAAATAGTGGCAGGGAAAGAGAGGCGGGGAATCAGAGGCGGGGAACCACAGGCGGGGAATCAGAGGCTGAAATTAAAAGGGGGTGAATCAGAGGGGGGAAAAGAGATGTGGGGAAAGAAGGGCAGGGAAAGAGCCAGGGAAAGAGCCAGGGACTCTGAAGCAGGGAATCGGAGGCAGGGAAACAGAGGAAGGGAATCAGAGTGGGAGAAATGGAGGCGGGGAATCAGAGGCGGGGAATCAGAGGCGGGGAAGCAGAGGCGGGGAATCAGAGGCGGGGAATCAGAGGCGGGGAATCTGAGGTGGGGATTCTGAGGCAGGGAATCTGAGGTGGGGAATCTGAGGTGGGGAATCCGAGGATGAGATTCAAAGGGAGAGAATCAGAAGGGGGAAAAGATATGTAGGGAAAGAGAGGCATGGAAAGAGCCAGGGACTCTGAAGCAGGGAATCGGAGGCAGGGAAACAGAGTCGGAGAACGGAGGCGGGGAATCAGAAGCGGGGAATCAGAGGGCGGAAAAGAGATGTGGGGAAAGAGAGGCAGGGAAAGAGGCGCGGAAATAGACGCAGGGAAAGAGAGGCGGGGTATCAGATGTGGGGAATTCAAGGCGGGGAAAGAGATGTGGGGAAAGAGAGGCAGGGAAAGAGGCAAGGAAATAGAGGCGGGGAATCAGAGGTGGGGATTCAGAGGCAGGGATTCAGATGAGGGGAATCAGAGGCAGGGAATCTGAGGCAGGGAATCTGAGGTGGGGAGTCTGTCGGGGAATCAGAGGCGTGGAATCAGAGGGGGGAATAGAGATGTGGGAAAAGAGAGGCGGCGAAAGGGAGGCGGGGAAAGAGTCATAGACTCTGAAGCAGGGAATCGGAGTCGGGGAATCAGAGTCGGGGAATCAGAGGCGGGGAATCAGAGGCAGGGAATCAGAGGCGGAGAATCAGAGGCGGGGAATCAGAGGCGGGGAATCAGAGGCGGGGAATCAGAGGCGGGGAATCAGAGGCGGGGAATCAGAGGCGGGGAATCAGAGGCGGGGAATCAGTGGGCGGAAATGAGATGTGGGAAAAGAGAGGCAGAGAAAGAGGCACGAAAATAGTGGCAGGGAAAGAGAGGCGGGGAATCACAGGCGGGGAATCACAGGCGGGGAACCAGAGGCGGGGAATCAGAGGCTGAAATTAAAAGAGGGTGAATCAGAGGGGGGAAAAGAGATGTGGGGAAAGAAGGGCAGGGAAAGAGCCAGGGAAAGAGCCAGGGACTCTGAAGCAGGGAATCGGAGGCAGGGAATCGGAGGCAGGAAAACAGAGGAAGGGAATCAGAGTCGGAGAAATGGAGGCGGGGAATCAGAAGCGGGGAATCAGAAGCGGGGAATCAGAGGACGGAAAAGAGATGTGGCGAAAGAGAGGCAGAGAAAGAGAGGCGGGTTATCAGATGTGTGCAATCCGAGGCAAGGAATCAGAGGCGGGGAATCAGAGGCGGGGAATCAGAGGCGGGGAAAGAGATGTGGGAAAAGAGAGGCGGGGAAAGAGGCGCGGAAATAGACGCAGGGAAAGAGAGGCGGGGTATCAGATGTGGGGAATCCGAGGCGGGGAATCAGAGGCGGGGAAAGAGATGTGGGGAAAGAGAGGCAGGGAAAGAGGCGCGGAAATAGACGCAGGGAAAGAGAGGCGGGGTATCAGATGTGGGGAATCTGAGGTGGAAAATCTGAGGCGGGGAATCAGAGGCGTGGAATCCGAGGCGGGGCATCAGAGGCAGGAAAAGAGATGTGGGGAAAGAGAGGCCGGGAAAGAGGCACGGAAAGAGAGGCGGTGAATCACAGGCGGGGAATCAGAGGCGGGGAATCAGAGTCGTATTATCTGAGGCGGGGAATCGGAGGCAGGGAATCAGAGGCGGGGAAAGAGATGTGGGAAAAGAGAGGCAGAGAAGGAGGCACGAAAATAGTGGCAGGGAAAGAGAGGCAGGGAATCAGAGGCGGGGAATCAGAGGCGGGGAATCAGAGGCGGGGAATCAGAGGCGGGGAATCAGAGGCGGGGAATCAGAGGCGGGGAATCAGAGGCGGGGAATCAGAGGCGGGGAATCAGAGGCGGGAAATCAGAGGCGGGCAATCAGAGGCGGGGAAGCAGAGGCGGGGAAGCAGAGGCGGGGAATCAGAGTCGGGGAATCAGAGGCGGGGAATTTGAGGTGGGGATTCTGAGGTGGGAAATCAGAGGCTGAGATTGAAAGGGGGAGAATCAGAAGGGGGAAAAGAAATGTGGGGAAAGAGAGGCATGGAAAGAGCCAGGGACTCTGAAGCAGGGAATCGGAGGCAGGGAAACAGAGTCGGAGAAACGGAGGCGGGGAATCAGAAGCGGGGAATCAGAGGGTGGAAAAGAGATGTGGGGAAAGAGAGGCAGGGAAAGAGGCGCGGAAATAGACGCAGGGAAAGAGAGGCGGAGTATCAGATGTGGGGAATTCAAGGCGGGGAATCAGAGGCGGGGAAAGAGATGTGGGGAAAGAGAGGCAGGGAAAGAGGCAAGGAAAGAGAGGCGGGGAAAGAGGCACGGAAAGAGAGGTGGGAAATGAGAGGCGGGGAATCAGAGGCGGGGAATCAGAGTCGTGGTATCAGAAGCGGGGAATTTGAGGTGGAGAATCTGAGGCGGGGAATCAGAGGCGTGGAATCCGAGGCGGGGAATCTGAGGCGGGGAATCAGAGGAGGGGAATCAGAGGCGAGGAAAGAGATGTGGGAAAAGAGAGGCGGGGAAAGAGGCGCGGAAATAGACGCAGGGAAAGAGAGGCGGGGTATCAGATGTGGGGAATCCGAGGCGGGGAATCAGAGGCGGGGAAAGAGATGTGGGGAAAGAGAGGCAGGGAAAGAGGCGCGGAAATAGACGCAGGGAAAGAGAGGCGGGGTATCAGATGTGGGGAATCTGAGGTGGAAAATCTGAGGCGGGGAATCAGAGGCGTGGAATCCGAGGCGGGGCATCAGAGGCAGGAAAAGAGATGTGGGGAAAGAGAGGCCGGGAAAGAGGCACGGAAAGAGAGGCAGGAAATCAGAGGCGGTGAATCACAGGCGGGGAATCAGAGGCGGGGAATCAGAGTCGTATTATCTGAGGCGGGGAATCGGAGGCAGGGAATCAGAGGCGGGGAAAGAGATGTGGGAAAAGAGAGGCAGAGAAGGAGGCACGAAAATAGTGGCAGGGAAAGAGAGGCAGGGAATCAGAGGCAGGGAATCAGAGGCGGAGATCCAGAGGCGGGGAATCAGAGGCGTGGAATCAGAGGGGGGAATAGAGATGTGGGAAAAGAGAGGCGGCGAAAGGGAGGCGGGGAAAGAGTCAGAGACTCTGAAACAGGGAATCTGAGTCGGGGAATCAGAGTCGGGGAATCAGAGTCGGGGAATCAGTGTCAGGGAATCAGAGTCGGGGAATCAGAGGTGGGGAATCAGAGGCGGGGAATCAGAGTCGGGGAATCAGAGGCAGGGAATCAGAGGCAGGGAATCAGAGGCGGGGAATCAGAGGCGGGGAATCAGAGGCGGGGAATCAGAGTCGTGGTTTCAGAGGCGGGGAATCTGAGGCGGGGAATCAGAGGCGGGGAAAGAGATGTGGGAAAAGAGAGGCAGGGAAAGAGGCACAAAAATAGTGGCAGGGAAAGAGAGGCGGGGAATCAGATGCGTGGAATCAGAGGCGGGGAATCAGAGGCGGGGAATCAGAGGCGGGGAATAAGAGGCGGGGAAAGAGATGTGGGAAAAGAGAGGCAGGGAAAGAGGCGCGGAAATAGACGCAGGGAAAGAGAGGCGGGGTATCAGATGTGGGGAATCCGAGGCGGGGAATCAGAGGCGGGGAAAGAGATGTGGGGAAAGAGAGGCCGGGAAAGAGGCACGGAAAGAGAGGCAGGAAATCAGAGGCGGTGAATCACAGGCGGGGAATCAGAGGCGGGGAATCAGAGTCGTATTATCTGAGGCGGGGAATCGGAGGCAGGGAAACAGAGGCGGGGAAAGAGATGTGGAAAAAGAGAGGCAGAGAAGGAGGCACGAAAATAGTGGCAGGGAAAGAGAGGCGGGGAATCAGAGGCGGGGAATCAGAGGCGGGGAATCAGAGGCGGGGAATCAGAGGCGGGGAATCAGAGGCGGGGAATCAGAGGCGGGGAATCAGAGGCGGGGAATCAGAGGCGGGAAATCAGAGGCGGGCAATCAGAGGCGGGGAAGCAGAGGAGGGGAAGCAGAGGCGGGGAATCAGAGTCGGGGAATCAGAGGCGGGGAATTTGAGGTGGGGATTCTGAGGTGGGAAATCAGAGGCTGAGATTGAAAGGGGGAGAATCAGAAGGGGGAAAAGAAATGTGGGGAAAGAGAGGCATGGAAAGAGCCAGGGACTCTGAAGCAGGGAATCGGAGGCAGGGAAACAGAGTCGGAGAAACGGAGGCGGGGAATCAGAAGCGGGGAATCAGAGGGTGGAAAAGAGATGTGGGGAAAGAGAGGCAGGGAAAGAGGCGCGGAAATAGACGCAGGGAAAGAGAGGCGGAGTATCAGATGTGGGGAATTCAAGGCGGGGAATCAGAGGCGGGGAAAGAGATGTGGGGAAAGAGAGGCAGGGAAAGAGGCGCGGAAATAGACGCAGGGAAAGAGAGGCGGAGTATCAGATGTGGGGAATTCAAGGCGGGGAATCAGAGGCGGGGAAAGAGATGTGGGGAAAGAGATGTGGGGAAAGAGAGGCAGGGAAAGAGGCAAGGAAATAGAGGTGGGGAATCAGAGGCAGGGAATCAGAGGCGGAGATCCAGAGGCAGGGAATCTGAGGCGGGGAATCTGAGGCGGGGAATCAGAGGCGTGGAATCAGAGGGGGGAATAGAGATGTGGGAAAAGAGAGGCGGCGAAAGGGAGGCGGGGAAAGAGTCAGAGACTCTGAAACAGGGAATCGGAGTCGGGGAATCAGAGTCGGGGAATCAGAGTCGGGGAATCAGTGTCAGGGAATCAGAGTCGGGGAATCAGAGGTGGGGAATCAGAGGCGGGGAATCAGAGTCGGGGAATCAGAGGCAGGGAATCAGAGGCAGGGAATCAGAGGCGGGGAATCAGAGGCGGAGAATCAGAGGCGGGGAATCAGAGGCGGGGAATCAGTGGGCGGAAATGAGATGTGGGAAAAGAGAGGCAGAGAAAGAGGCACGAAAATAGTGGCAGGGAAAGAGAGGCGGGGAATCAGAGGCGGGGAACCACAGGCGGGGAATCAGAGGCTGAAATTAAAAGGGGGTGAATCAGAGGGGGGAAAAGAGATGTGGGGAAAGAAGGGCAGGGAAAGAGCCAGGGACTCTGAAGCAGGGAATCGGAGGCAGGGAAACAGAGGAAGGGAATCAGAGTGGGAGAAATGGAGGCGGGGAATCAGAGGCGGGGAATCAGAGGCGGGGAAGCAGAGGCGGGGAATCAGAGGCGGGGAATCAGAGGCGGGGAATCTGAGGTGGGGATTCTGAGGCAGGGAATCTGAGGTGGGGAATCTGAGGTGGGGAATCCGAGGATGAGATTCAAAGGGAGAGAATCAGAAGGGGGAAAAGATATGTAGGGAAAGAGAGGCATGGAAAGAGCCAGGGACTCTGAAGCAGGGAATCGGAGGCAGGGAAACAGAGTCGGAGAACGGAGGCGGGGAATCAGAAGCGGGGAATCAGAGGGCGGAAAAGAGATGTGGGGAAAGAGAGGCAGGGAAAGAGGCGCGGAAATAGACGCAGGGAAAGAGAGGCGGGGTATCAGATGTGGGGAATTCAAGGCGGGGAAAGAGATGTGGGGAAAGAGAGGCAGGGAAAGAGGCAAGGAAATAGAGGCGGGGAATCAGAGGTGGGGATTCAGAGGCAGGGATTCAGATGAGGGGAATCAGAGGCAGGGAATCTGAGGCAGGGAATCTGAGGTGGGGAGTCTGTCGGGGAATCAGAGGCGTGGAATCAGAGGGGGGAATAGAGATGTGGGAAAAGAGAGGCGGCGAAAGGGAGGCGGGGAAAGAGTCAGAGACTCTGAAGCAGGGAATCGGAGTCGGGGAATCAGAGTCGGGGAATCAGAGGCGGGGAATCAGAGGCAGGGAATCAGAGGCGGAGAATCAGAGGCGGGGAATCAGAGGCGGGGAATCAGAGGCGGGGAATCAGAGGCGGGGAATCAGAGGCGGGGAATCAGAGGCGGGGAATCAGTGGGCGGAAATGAGATGTGGGAAAAGAGAGGCAGAGAAAGAGGCACGAAAATAGTGGCAGGGAAAGAGAGGCGGGGAATCAGAGGCGGGGAATCACAGGCGGGGAACCAGAGGCGGGGAATCAGAGGCTGAAATTAAAAGAGGGTGAATCAGAGGGGGGAAAAGAGATGTGGGGAAAGAAGGGCAGGGAAAGAGCCAGTGAAAGAGCCAGGGACTCTGAAGCAGGGAATCGGAGGCAGGGAATCGGAGGCAGGAAAACAGAGGAAGGGAATCAGAGTCGGAGAAATGGAGGCGGGGAATCAGAAGCGTGGAATCAGAAGCGGGGAATCAGAGGACGGAAAAGAGATGTGGCGAAAGAGAGGCAGAGAAAGAGAGGCGGGTTATCAGATGTGTGCAATCCGAGGCAAGGAATCAGAGGCGGGGAATCAGAGGCGGGGAATAGGAGGCGGGGAATCAGAGGCGGGGAATCTAAGGTGGGGAATCGGAGTCGGGGAATCAGAGTCGTGGAATCAGAGGCGGGGAATCAGAGGATGAGAATCAGAGGAGGAGAATCAGAGGCGGGGAATCAGAGTCGGGGAATCAGAGGCGGGGAATCAGAGGCGGGGAATCAGAGGCGGGGAATCAGAGGCGGGGAATCAGAGGCGGGGAATCAGAGGCGGGGTATCAGAGGCGGGGTATCAGAAGCGGGGAATCAGAGGAGGGGTATCAGAGGCGGGGTATCAGAGGCGGGGTATCAGAGGCAGAGGAACGGAGGCGTGGAATCAGAGGTGGGGAATCAGAGGGCAGAAAAGAGATGTGGGGAAAGAGAGGCAGAGAAAGAGGCGTGGAAATAGACGCAGTGAAAGAGAGGAGGGGTATCAGATGCGGGGAATCCGAGGCGGGGAATCAGAGGCAGGAAAAGAGATGTGGGGAAAGAGAGTCCGGGAAAGAGGCACGGAAAGAGAGGCGGGAAATCAGAGGTGGGGAATCAGAATCGGGGAATCAGAGGCGGGGTATCAGAGGCTTGGACTCAGAGGAGGTGTATCAGAGGCGGAGAAAAGGCGGCGTGGAATCAGAGGTGGGGAATCAGAGGGCGGAAATGAGATGTGGGAAAAGAGTGGCAGAGAAGGAGGCACGAAAATAGTGGCAGGGAAAGAGAGGCAGGGAATCAGAGGCGGGGAATCAGAGGCGGGAAGTCAGAGGCGGGGAATCAGAGGGCGGAAAAGAGATGTGGGGAAAGAGAGGCAGAGAAAGAGGCGTGGAAATAGACGCAGGGAAAGAGAGGCGGGGAATCAGATGTGGGGGATCCGAGGCGGGGAATCAGAGGTGGGGAAAGAGATGTGGAGAAAGAGAGGCAGGGAAAGAGGCAAGGAAAGAGAGGCGGGGAAAGAGGCACGGAAAGAGAGGTGGGAAATGAGAGGCGGGGAATCAGAGTCGTATTATCTGAGGTGGGGAATCTGAGGCGGGGAATCAGAGGCGGGGAAAGAGATGTGGGAAAAGAGAGGCAGAGAATGAGGCACGAAAATAGTGGCAGGGAAAGAGAGGCGGGGAATCAGAGGCGGGGAATCAGAGGCGGGGAATCAGAGGCGGGGAATCAGAGGCGGGGAATCAGAGGCGGGGAATCAGAGGGGGGAATAGAGATGTGGGAAAAGAGAGGCGGCGAAAGGGAGGCGGGGAAAGAGTCAGAGACTCTGAAGCAGGGAATCGGAGTCGGAGAAATGGAGGCGGGGAATCAGAGGCAGGGAATCAGAGGCGGAGAATCAGAGGCGGGGAATCAGAGGCGGGGAATCAGAGGCGGGGAATCAGAGGCGGGGAAAGAGATGTGGAGAAAGAGAGGCAGAGAAAGAGGCGTGGAAATAGACGCAGTGAAAGCGAGGAGGGGTATCAGATGCGGGGAATCCGAGGCGGGGAATCAGAGGCAGGAAAAGAGATGTGGGGAAAGAGAGGCCGGGAAAGAGGCACGGAAAGAGAGGCGGGAAATCAGAGGTGGGGAATCAGAGGCGGGGAATCAGAGGCAGGGAATCAGAGGTGGGGAATCAGAGGCGGGGAATCAGAGGGCGGAAAAGAGATGTGGGGAAAGAGAGGCAGAGAAAGAGGCGTGGAAATAGACGCAGGGAAAGAGAGGCAGGGTATCAGATGTGGGGGATCCGAGGCGGGGAATCAGAGGTGGGGAAAGAGATGTGGAGAAAGAGAGGCAGGGAAAGAGGCAAGGAAAGAGAGGCGGGGAAAGAGGCACGGAAAGAGAGGTGGGAAATGAGAGGCGGGGAATCAGAGGCGGGGAATCAGAGTCGTGGTATCAGAAGCGGGGAATTTGAGGTGGAGAATCTGAGGCGGGGAATCAGAGGCGTGGAATCCGAGGCGGGGAATCAGAGGCAGGAAAAGAGATGTGGGGAAAGAGAGGCCGGGAAAGAGGCACGGAAAGAGAGGCGGGAAAACAGAGGCGAGGAATCAGAGGCGGGGAATCAGAGTCGTGGTTTCAGAGGCGGGGAATCAGAGGCGGGGAATCAGAGTCATGGTATCAGAGGCGGGGAATCAGAGGCGGGGAATCAGAGGCGGGGAAAGAGATGTGGGAAAAGAGAGGCGGGGAAAGAGGCGCGGAAATAGACGCAGGGAAAGAGAGGCGGGGTATCAGATGTGGGGAATCCGAGGCGGGGAATCAGAGGCGGGGAAAGAGATGTGGGGAAAGAGAGGCAGGGAAAGAGGCGCGGAAATAGACGCAGGGAAAGAGAGGCGGGGTATCAGATGTGGGGAATCTGAGGTGGAAAATCTGAGGCGGGGAATCAGAGGCGTGGAATCCGAGGCGGGGCATCAGAGGCAGGAAAAGAGATGTGGGGAAAGAGAGGCCGGGAAAGAGGCACGGAAAGAGAGGCGGTGAATCACAGGCGGGGAATGAGAGGCGGGGAATCAGAGTCGTATTATCTGAGGCGGGGAATCGGAGGCAGGGAATCAGAGGCGGGGAAAGAGATGTGGGAAAAGAGAGGCAGAGAAGGAGGCACGAAAATAGTGGCAGGGAAAGAGAGGCGGGGAATCAGAGGCGGGGAATCAGAGGCGGGGAATCAGAGGCGGGGAATCAGAGGCGGGGAATCAGAGGCGGGAAATCAGAGGCGGGCAATCAGAGGCGGGGAAGCAGAGGCGGGGAAGCAGAGGCAGGGAATCAGAGTCGGGGAATCAGAGGCGGGGAATTTGAGGTGGGGATTCTGAGGTGGGAAATCAGAGGCTGAGATTGAAAGGGGGAGAATCAGAAGGGGGAAAAGAAATGTGGGGAAAGAGAGGCATGGAAAGAGCCAGGGACTCTGAAGCAGGGAATCGGAGGCAGGGAAACAGAGTCGGAGAAACGGAGGCGGGGAATCAGAAGCGGGGAATCAGAGGGTGGAAAAGAGATGTGGGGAAAGAGAGGCAGGGAAAGAGGCGCGGAAATAGACGCAGGGAAAGAGAGGCGGAGTATCAGATGTGGGGAATTCAAGGCGGGGAATCAGAGGCGGGGAAAGAGATGTGGGGAAAGAGAGGCAGGGAAAGAGGCAAGGAAAGAGAGGCGGGGAAAGAGGCACGGAAAGAGAGGTGGGAAATGAGAGGCGGGGAATCAGAGGCGGGGAATCAGAGTCGTGGTATCAGAAGCGGGGAATTTGAGGTGGAGAATCTGAGGCGGGGAATCAGAGGCGTGGAATCCGAGGCGGGGAATCTGAGGCGGGGAATCAGAGGAGGGGAATCAGAGGCGAGGAAAGAGATGTGGGAAAAGAGAGGCGGGGAAAGAGGCGCGGAAATAGACGCAGGGAAAGAGAGGCGGGGTATCAGATGTGGGGAATCCGAGGCGGGGAATCAGAGGCGGGGAAAGAGATGTGGGGAAAGAGAGGCAGGGAAAGAGGCGCGGAAATAGACGCAGGGAAAGAGAGGCGGGGTATCAGATGTGGGGAATCTGAGGTGGAAAATCTGAGGCGGGGAATCAGAGGCGTGGAATCCGAGGCGGGGCATCAGAGGCAGGAAAAGAGATGTGGGGAAAGAGAGGCCGGGAAAGAGGCACGGAAAGAGAGGCAGGAAATCAGAGGCGGTGAATCACAGGCGGGGAATCAGAGGCGGGGAATCAGAGTCGTATTATCTGAGGCGGGGAATCGGAGGCAGGGAATCAGAGGCGGGGAAAGAGATGTGGGAAAAGAGAGGCAGAGAAGGAGGCACGAAAATAGTGGCAGGGAAAGAGAGGCAGGGAATCAGAGGCAGGGAATCAGAGGCGGAGATCCAGAGGCGGGGAATCAGAGGCGTGGAATCAGAGGGGGGAATAGAGATGTGGGAAAAGAGAGGCGGCGAAAGGGAGGCGGGGAAAGAGTCAGAGACTCTGAAACAGGGAATCTGAGTCGGGGAATCAGAGTCGGGGAATCAGAGTCGGGGAATCAGTGTCAGGGAATCAGAGTCGGGGAATCAGAGGTGGGGAATCAGAGGCGGGGAATCAGAGTCGGGGAATCAGAGGCAGGGAATCAGAGGCGGGGAATCAGAGGCGGGGAATCAGAGGCGGGGAATCAGAGTCGTGGTTTCAGAGGCGGGGAATCTGAGGCGGGGAATCAGAGGCGGGGAATAAGAGGCGGGGAAAGAGATGTGGGAAAAGAGAGGCAGGGAAAGAGGCGCGGAAATAGACGCAGGGAAAGAGAGGCGGGGTATCAGATGTGGGGAATCCGAGGCGGGGAATCAGAGGCGGGGAAAGAGATGTGGGGAAAGAGAGGCAGGGAAAGAGGCGCGGAAATAGACGCAGGGAAAGAGAGGCGGGGTATCAGATGTGGGGAATCTGAAGTGGAAAATCTGAGGCGGGGAATCAGAGGCGTGGAATCCGAGGCGGGGCATCAGAGGCAGGAAAAGAGATGTGGGGAAAGAGAGGCCAGGAAAGAGGCACGGAAAGAGAGGCAGGAAATCAGAGGCGGTGAATCACAGGCGGGGAATCAGAGGCGGGGAATCAGAGTCGTATTATCTGAGGCGGGGAATCGGAGGCAGGGAAACAGAGGCGGGGAAAGAGATGTGGAAAAAGAGAGGCAGAGAAGGAGGCACGAAAATAGTGGCAGGGAAAGAGAGGCGGGGAATCAGAGGCGGGGAATCAGAGGCGGGGAATCAGAGGCGGGGAATCAGAGGCGGGGAATCAGAGGCGGGGAATCAGAGGCGGGGAATCAGAGGCGGGAAATCAGAGGCGGGCAATCAGAGGCGGGCAATCAGAGGCGGGGAATCAGAGGCGGGGAAGCAGAGGCGGGGAAGCAGAGGCGGGGAATCAGAGTCGGGGAATCAGAGGCGGGGAATTTGAGGTGGGGATTCTGAGGTGGGAAATCAGAGGCTGAGATTGAAAGGGGGAGAATCAGAAGGGGGAAAAGAAATGTGGGGAAAGAGAGGCATGGAAAGAGCCAGGGACTCTGAAGCAGGGAATCGGAGGCAGGGAAACAGAGTCGGAGAAACGGAGGCGGGGAATCAGAAGCGGGGAATCAGAGGGTGGAAAAGAGATGTGGGGAAAGAGAGGCAGGGAAAGAGGCGCGGAAATAGACGCAGGGAAAGAGAGGCGGAGTATCAGATGTGGGGAATTCAAGGCGGGGAATCAGAGGCGGGGAAAGAGATGTGGGGAAAGAGAGGCAGGGAAAGAGGCAAGGAAAGAGAGGCGGGGAAAGAGGCACGGAAAGAGAGGTGGGAAATGAGAGGCGGGGAATCAGAGGCGGGGAATCAGAGTCGTGGTATCAGAAGCGGGGAATTTGAGGTGGAGAATCTGAGGCGGGGAATCAGAGGCGTGGAATCCGAGGTGGGGAATCTGAGGCGGGGAATCAGAGGAGGGGAATCAGAGGCGAGGAAAGAGATGTGGGAAAAGAGAGGCGGGGAAAGAGGCGCGGAAATAGACGCAGGGAAAGAGAGGCGGGGTATCAGATGTGGGGAATCCGAGGCGGGGAATCAGAGGCGGGGAAAGAGATGTGGGGAAAGAGAGGCAGGGAAAGAGGCGCGGAAATAGACGCAGGGAAAGAGAGGCGGGGTATCAGATGTGGGGAATCTGAGGTGGAAAATCTGAGGCGGGGAATCAGAGGCGTGGAATCCGAGGCGGGGCATCAGAGGCAGGAAAAGAGATGTGGGGAAAGAGAGGCCGGGAAAGAGGCACGGAAAGAGAGGCAGGAAATCAGAGGCGGTGAATCACAGGCGGGGAATCAGAGGCGGGGAATCAGAGTCGTATTATCTGAGGCGGGGAATCGGAGGCAGGGAATCAGAGGCGGGGAAAGAGATGTGGGAAAAGAGAGGCAGAGAAGGAGGCACGAAAATAGTGGCAGGGAAAGAGAGGCAGGGAATCAGAGGCAGGGAATCAGAGGCGGAGATCCAGAGGCGGGGAATCAGAGGCGTGGAATCAGAGGGGGGAATAGAGATGTGGGAAAAGAGAGGCGGCGAAAGGGAGGCGGGGAAAGAGTCAGAGACTCTGAAACAGGGAATCTGAGTCGGGGAATCAGAGTCGGGGAATCAGAGTCGGGGAATCAGTGTCAGGGAATCAGAGTCGGGGAATCAGAGGTGGGGAATCAGAGGCGGGGAATCAGAGTCGGGGAATCAGAGGCAGGGAATCAGAGGCAGGGAATCAGAGGCGGGGAATCAGAGGCGGGGAATCAGAGGCGGGGAATCAGAGTCGTGGTTTCAGAGGCGGGGAATCTGAGGCGGGGAATCAGAGGCGGGGAAAGAGATGTGGGAAAAGAGAGGCAGGGAAAGAGGCACAAAAATAGTGGCAGGGAAAGAGAGGCGGGGAATCAGATGCGTGGAATCAGAGGCGGGGAATCAGAGGCGGGGAATCAGAGGCGGGGAATCAGAGGCGGGGAATTTGAGGTGGGGATTCTGAGGTGGGAAATCAGAGGCTGAGATTGAAAGGGGGAGAATCAGAAGGGGGAAAAGAAATGTGGGGAAAGAGAGGCATGGAAAGAGCCAGGGACTCTGAAGCAGGGAATCGGAGGCAGGGAAACAGAGTCGGAGAAACGGAGGCGGGGAATCAGAAGCGGGGAATCAGAGGGTGGAAAAGAGATGTGGGGAAAGAGAGGCAGGGAAAGAGGCGCGGAAATAGACGCAGGGAAAGAGAGGCGGAGTATCAGATGTGGGGAATTCAAGGCGGGGAATCAGAGGCGGGGAAAGAGATGTGGGGAAAGAGAGGCAGGGAAAGAGGCGCGGAAATAGACGCAGGGAAAGAGAGGCGGAGTATCAGATGTGGGGAATTCAAGGCGGGGAATCAGAGGCGGGGAAAGAGATGTGGGGAAAGAGATGTGGGGAAAGAGAGGCAGGGAAAGAGGCAAGGAAATAGAGGTGGGGAATCAGAGGCAGGGAATCAGAGGCGGAGATCCAGAGGCAGGGAATCTGAGGCGGGGAATCTGAGGCGGGGAATCAGAGGCGTGGAATCAGAGGGGGGAATAGAGATGTGGGAAAAGAGAGGCGGCGAAAGGGAGGCGGGGAAAGAGTCAGAGACTCTGAAACAGGGAATCGGAGTCGGGGAATCAGAGTCGGGGAATCAGAGTCGGGGAATCAGTGTCAGGGAATCAGAGTCGGGGAATCAGAGGTGGGGAATCAGAGGCGGGGAATCAGAGTCGGGGAATCAGAGGCAGGGAATCAGAGGCAGGGAATCAGAGGCGGGGAATCAGAGGCGGAGAATCAGAGGCGGGGAATCAGAGGCGGGGAATCAGTGGGCGGAAATGAGATGTGGGAAAAGAGAGGCAGAGAAAGAGGCACGAAAATAGTGGCAGGGAAAGAGAGGCGGGGAATCAGAGGCGGGGAACCACAGGCGGGGAATCAGAGGCTGAAATTAAAAGGGGGTGAATCAGAGGGGGGAAAAGAGATGTGGGGAAAGAAGGGCAGGGAAAGAGCCAGGGACTCTGAAGCAGGGAATCGGAGGCAGGGAAACAGAGGAAGGGAATCAGAGTGGGAGAAATGGAGGCGGGGAATCAGAGGCGGGGAATCAGAGGCGGGGAAGCAGAGGCGGGGAATCAGAGGCGGGGAATCAGAGGCGGGGAATCTGAGGTGGGGATTCTGAGGCAGGGAATCTGAGGTGGGGAATCTGAGGTGGGGAATCCGAGGATGAGATTCAAAGGGAGAGAATCAGAAGGGGGAAAAGATATGTAGGGAAAAAGAGGCATGGAAAGAGCCAGGGACTCTGAAGCAGGGAATCGGAGGCAGGGAAACAGAGTCGGAGAACGGAGGCGGGGAATCAGAAGCGGGGAATCAGAGGGCGGAAAAGAGATGTGGGGAAAGAGAGGCAGGGAAAGAGGCGCGGAAATAGACGCAGGGAAAGAGAGGCGGGGTATCAGATGTGGGGAATTCAAGGCGGGGAAAGAGATGTGGGGAAAGAGAGGCAGGGAAAGAGGCAAGGAAATAGAGGCGGGGAATCAGAGGTGGGGATTCAGAGGCAGGGATTCAGATGAGGGGAATCAGAGGCAGGGAATCTGAGGCAGGGAATCTGAGGTGGGGAGTCTGTCGGGGAATCAGAGGCGTGGAATCAGAGGGGGGAATAGAGATGTGGGAAAAGAGAGGCGGCGAAAGGGAGGCGGGGAAAGAGTCAGAGACTCTGAAGCAGGGAATCGGAGTCGGGGAATCAGAGTCGGGGAATCAGAGGCGGGGAATCAGAGGCAGGGAATCAGAGGCGGAGAATCAGAGGCGGGGAATCAGAGGCGGGGAATCAGAGGCGGGGAATCAGAGGCGGGGAATCAGAGGCGGGGAATCAGAGGCGGGGAATCAGAGGCGGGGAATCAGAGGCGGGGAATCAGTGGGCGGAAATGAGATGTGGGAAAAGAGAGGCAGAGAAAGAGGCACGAAAATAGTGGCAGGGAAAGAGAGGCGGGGAATCAGAGGCGGGGAATCACAGGCGGGGAACCAGAGGCGGGGAATCAGAGGCTGAAATTAAAAGAGGGTGAATCAGAGGGGGGAAAAGAGATGTGGGGAAAGAAGGGCAGGGAAAGAGCCAGGGAAAGAGCCAGGGACTCTGAAGCAGGGAATCGGAGGCAGGGAATCGGAGGCAGGAAAACAGAGGAAGGGAATCAGAGTCGGAGAAATGGAGGCGGGGAATCAGAAGCGTGGAATCAGAAGCGGGGAATCAGAGGACGGAAAAGAGATGTGGCGAAAGAGAGGCAGAGAAAGAGAGGCGGGTTATCAGATGTGTGCAATCCGAGGCAAGGAATCAGAGGCGGGGAATCAGAGGCGGGGAATAGGAGGCGTGGAATCAGAGGCGGGGAATCTAAGGTGGGGAATCGGAGTCGGGGAATCAGAGTCGTGGAATCAGAGGCGGGGAATCAGAGGATGAGAATCAGAGGAGGAGAATCAGAGGCGGGGAATCAGAGTCGGGGAATCAGAGGCGGGGAATCAGAGGCGGGGAATCAGAGGCGGGGAATCAGAGGCGGGGAATCAGAGGCGGGGAATCAGAGGCGGGGAATCAGAGGCGGGGTATCAGAGGCGGGGAATCAGAGGCGGGGTATCAGAGGCGGGGTATCAGAAGCGGGGAATCAGAGGAGGGGTATCAGAGGCGGGGTATCAGAGGCGGGGTATCAGAGGCAGAGGAACGGAGGCGTGGAATCAGAGGTGGGGAATCAGAGGGCAGAAAAGAGATGTGGGGAAAGAGAGGCAGAGAAAGAGGCGTGGAAATAGACGCAGTGAAAGAGAGGAGGGGTATCAGATGCGGGGAATCCGAGGCGGGGAATCAGAGGCAGGAAAAGAGATGTGGGGAAAGAGAGTCCGGGAAAGAGGCACGGAAAGAGAGGCGGGAAATCAGAGGTGGGGAATCAGAATCGGGGAATCAGAGGCGGGGTATCAGAGGCTTGGACTCAGAGGAGGTGTATCAGAGGCGGAGAAAAGGCGGCGTGGAATCAGAGGTGGGGAATCAGAGGGCGGAAATGAGATGTGGGAAAAGAGTGGCAGAGAAGGAGGCACGAAAATAGTGGCAGGGAAAGAGAGGCAGGGAATCAGAGGCGGGGAATCAGAGGTGGGAAGTCAGAGGCGGGGAATCAGAGGGCGGAAAAGAGATGTGGGGAAAGAGAGGCAGAGAAAGAGGCGTGGAAATAGACGCAGGGAAAGAGAGGCGGGGAATCAGATGTGGGGGATCCGAGGCGGGGAATCAGAGGTGGGGAAAGAGATGTGGAGAAAGAGAGGCAGGGAAAGAGGCAAGGAAAGAGAGGCGGGGAAAGAGGCACGGAAAGAGAGGTGGGAAATGAGAGGCGGGGAATCAGAGTCGTATTATCTGAGGTGGGGAATCTGAGGCGGGGAATCAGAGGCGGGGAAAGAGATGTGGGAAAAGAGAGGCAGAGAATGAGGCACGAAAATAGTGGCAGGGAAAGAGAGGCGGGGAATCAGAGGCGGGGAATCAGAGGCGGGGAATCAGAGGCGGGGAATCAGAGGCGGGGAATCAGAGGCGGGGAATCAGAGGCGGGGAATCAGAGGCGGGGAATCAGAGGCGGGGAATCAGAGGCGGGGAATCAGAGGCGGGGAATCAGAGGCGGGGAATCAGAGGCGGGGAATCAGAGGCGGGGAATCAGAGGCAGGGAATCAGAGGCGGAGATCCAGAGGCAGGGAATCTGAGGCGGCGAATCTGAGGCGGGGAATCAGAGGCGTGGAATCAGAGGGGGGAATAGAGATGTGGGAAAAGAGAGGCGGCGAAAGGGAGGCGGGGAAAGAGTCAGAGACTCTGAAGCAGGGAATCGGAGTCGGAGAAATGGAGGCGGGGAATCAGAGGCAGGGAATCAGAGGCGGAGAATCAGAGGCGGGGAATCAGAGGCGGGGAATCAGAGGCGGGGAATCAGAGGCGGGGAAAGAGATGTGGAGAAAGAGAGGCAGAGAAAGAGGCGTGGAAATAGACGCAGTGAAAGCGAGGAGGGGTATCAGATGCGGGGAATCCGAGGCGGGGAATCAGAGGCAGGAAAAGAGATGTGGGGAAAGAGAGGCCGGGAAAGAGGCACGGAAAGAGAGGCGGGAAATCAGAGGTGGGGAATCAGAGGCGGGGAATCAGAGGCAGGGAATCAGAGGTGGGGAATCAGAGGCGGGGAATCAGAGGGCGGAAAAGAGATGTGGGGAAAGAGAGGCAGAGAAAGAGGCGTGGAAATAGACGCAGGGAAAGAGAGGCAGGGTATCAGATGTGGGGGATCCGAGGCGGGGAATCAGAGGTGGGGAAAGAGATGTGGAGAAAGAGAGGCAGGGAAAGAGGCAAGGAAAGAGAGGCGGGGAAAGAGGCACGGAAAGAGAGGTGGGAAATGAGAGGCGGGGAATCAGAGGCGTGGAATCCGAGGCGGGGAATCAGAGGCAGGAAAAGAGATGTGGGGAAAGAGAGGCCGGGAAAGAGGCACGGAAAGAGAGGCGGGAAAACAGAGGCGAGGAATCAGAGGCGGGGAATCAGAGTCGTGGTTTCAGAGGCGGGGAATCAGAGGCGGGGAATCAGAGTCATGGTATCAGAGGCGGGGAATCAGAGGCGGGGAATCAGAGGCGGGGAAAGAGATGTGGGAAAAGAGAGGCGGGGAAAGAGGCGCGGAAATAGACGCAGGGAAAGAGAGGCGGGGTATCAGATGTGGGGAATCCGAGGCGGGGAATCAGAGGCGGGGAAAGAGATGTGGGGAAAGAGAGGCAGGGAAAGAGGCGCGGAAATAGACGCAGGGAAAGAGAGGCGGGGTATCAGATGTGGGGAATCTGAGGTGGAAAATCTGAGGCGGGGAATCAGAGGCGTGGAATCCGAGGCGGGGCATCAGAGGCAGGAAAAGAGATGTGGGTTAAGAGAGGCCGGGAAAGAGGCACGGAAAGAGAGGCGGTGAATCACAGGCGGGGAATCAGAGGCGGGGAATCAGAGTCGTATTATCTGAGGCGGGGAATCGGAGGCAGGGAATCAGAGGCGGGGAAAGAGATGTGGGAAAAGAGAGGCAGAGAAGGAGGCACGAAAATAGTGGCAGGGAAAGAGAGGCGGGGAATCAGAGGCGGGGAATCAGAGGCGGGGAATCAGAGGCGGGGAATCAGAGGCGGGGAATCAGAGGCGGGAAATCAGAGGCGGGCAATCAGAGGCGGGGAAGCAGAGGCGGGGAAGCAGAGGCAGGGAATCAGAGTCGGGGAATCAGAGGCGGGGAATTTGAGGTGGGGATTCTGAGGTGGGAAATCAGAGGCTGAGATTGAAAGGGGGAGAATCAGAAGGGGGAAAAGAAATGTGGGGAAAGAGAGGCATGGAAAGAGCCAGGGACTCTGAAGCAGGGAATCGGAGGCAGGGAAACAGAGTCGGAGAAACGGAGGCGGGGAATCAGAAGCGGGGAATCAGAGGGTGGAAAAGAGATGTGGGGAAAGAGAGGCAGGGAAAGAGGCGCGGAAATAGACGCAGGGAAAGAGAGGCGGAGTATCAGATGTGGGGAATTCAAGGCGGGGAATCAGAGGCGGGGAAAGAGATGTGGGGAAAGAGAGGCAGGGAAAGAGGCAAGGAAAGAGAGGCGGGGAAAGAGGCACGGAAAGAGAGGTGGGAAATGAGAGGCGGGGAATCAGAGGCGGGGAATCAGAGTCGTGGTATCAGAAGCGGGGAATTTGAGGTGGAGAATCTGAGGCGGGGAATCAGAGGCGTGGAATCCGAGGCGGGGAATCTGAGGCGGGGAAAGAGATGTGGGGAAAGAGAGGCAGGGAAAGAGGCGCGGAAATAGACGCAGGGAAAGAGAGGCGGGGTATCAGATGTGGGGAATCTGAGGTGGAAAATCTGAGGCGGGGAATCAGAGGCGTGGAATCCGAGGCGGGGCATCAGAGGCAGGAAAAGAGATGTGGGGAAAGAGAGGCCGGGAAAGAGGCACGGAAAGAGAGGCAGGAAATCAGAGGCGGTGAATCACAGGCGGGGAATCAGAGGCGGGGAATCAGAGTCGTATTATCTGAGGCGGGGAATCGGAGGCAGGGAATCAGAGGCGGGGAAAGAGATGTGGGAAAAGAGAGGCAGAGAAGGAGGCACGAAAATAGTGGCAGGGAAAGAGAGGCAGGGAATCAGAGGCAGGGAATCAGAGGCGGAGATCCAGAGGCGGGGAATCAGAGGCGTGGAATCAGAGGGGGGAATAGAGATGTGGGAAAAGAGAGGCGGCGAAAGGGAGGCGGGGAAAGAGTCAGAGACTCTGAAACAGGGAATCTGAGTCGGGGAATCAGAGTCGGGGAATCAGAGTCGGGGAATCAGTGTCAGGGAATCAGAGTCGGGGAATCAGAGGTGGGGAATCAGAGGCGGGGAATCAGAGTCGGGGAATCAGAGGCAGGGAATCAGAGGCGGGGAATCAGAGGCGGGGAATCAGAGGCGGGGAATCAGAGGCGGGGAATCAGAGTCGTGGTTTCAGAGGCGGGGAATCTGAGGCGGGGAATCAGAGGCGGGGAAAGAGATGTGGGAAAAGAGAGGCAGGGAAAGAGGCACAAAAATAGTGGCAGGGAAAGAGAGGCGGGGAATCAGATGCGTGGAATCAGAGGCGGGGAATCAGAGGCGGGGAATCAGAGGCGGGGAATAAGAGGCGGGGAAAGAGATGTGGGAAAAGAGAGGCAGGGAAAGAGGCGCGGAAATAGACGCAGGGAAAGAGAGGCGGGGTATCAGATGTGGGGAATCCGAGGCGGGGAATCAGAGGCGGGGAAAGAGATGTGGGGAAAGAGAGGCAGGGAAAGAGGCGCGGAAATAGACGCAGGGAAAGAGAGGCGGGGTATCAGATGTGGGGAATCTGAGGTGGAAAATCTGAGGCGGGGAATCAGAGGCGTGGAATCCGAGGCGGGGCATCAGAGGCAGGAAAAGAGATGTGGGGAAAGAGAGGCCGGGAAAGAGGCACGGAAAGAGAGGCAGGAAATCAGAGGCGGTGAATCACAGGCGGGGAATCAGAGGCGGGGAATCAGAGTCGTATTATCTGAGGCGGGGAATCGGAGGCAGGGAATCAGAGGCGGGGAAAGAGATGTGGGAAAAGAGAGGCAGAGAAGGAGGCACGAAAATAGTGGCAGGGAAAGAGAGGCAGGGAATCAGAGGCAGGGAATCAGAGGCGGAGATCCAGAGGCGGGGAATCAGAGGCGTGGAATCAGAGGGGGGAATAGAGATGTGGGAAAAGAGAGGCGGCGAAAGGGAGGCGGGGAAAGAGTCAGAGACTCTGAAACAGGGAATCTGAGTCGGGGAATCAGAGTCGGGGAATCAGAGTCGGGGAATCAGTGTCAGGGAATCAGAGTCGGGGAATCAGAGGTGGGGAATCAGAGGCGGGGAATCAGAGTCGGGGAATCAGAGGCAGGGAATCAGAGGCGGGGAATCAGAGGCGGGGAATCAGAGGCGGGGAATCAGAGTCGTGGTTTCAGAGGCGGGGAATCTGAGGCGGGGAATCAGAGGCGGGGAAAGAGATGTGGGAAAAGAGAGGCAGGGAAAGAGGCACAAAAATAGTGGCAGGGAAAGAGAGGCGGGGAATCAGATGCGTGGAATCAGAGGCGGGGAATCAGAGGCGGGGAATCAGAGGCGGGGAATAAGAGGCGGGGAAAGAGATGTGGGAAAAGAGAGGCAGGGAAAGAGGCGCGGAAATAGACGCAGGGAAAGAGAGGCGGGGTATCAGATGTGGGGAATCCGAGGCGGGGAATCAGAGGCGGGGAAAGAGATGTGGGGAAAGAGAGGCAGGGAAAGAGGCGCGGAAATAGACGCAGGGAAAGAGAGGCGGGGTATCAGATGTGGGGAATCTGAAGTGGAAAATCTGAGGCGGGGAATCAGAGGCGTGGAATCCGAGGCGGGGCATCAGAGGCAGGAAAAGAGATGTGGGGAAAGAGAGGCCGGGAAAGAGGCACGGAAAGAGAGGCAGGAAATCAGAGGCGGTGAATCACAGGCGGGGAATCAGAGGCGGGGAATCAGAGTCGTATTATCTGAGGCGGGGAATCGGAGGCAGGGAAACAGAGGCGGGGAAAGAGATGTGGAAAAAGAGAGGCAGAGAAGGAGGCACGAAAATAGTGGCAGGGAAAGAGAGGCGGGGAATCAGAGGCGGGGAATCAGAGGCGGGGAATCAGAGGCGGGGAATCAGAGGCGGGGAATCAGAGGCGGGGAATCAGAGGCGGGGAATCAGAGGCGGGAAATCAGAGGCGGGCAATCAGAGGCGGGGAATCAGAGGCGGGGAAGCAGAGGCGGGGAAGCAGAGGCGGGGAATCAGAGTCGGGGAATCAGAGGCGGGGAATTTGAGGTGGGGATTCTGAGGTGGGAAATCAGAGGCTGAGATTGAAAGGGGGAGAATCAGAAGGGGGAAAAGAAATGTGGGGAAAGAGAGGCATGGAAAGAGCCAGGGACTCTGAAGCAGGGAATCGGAGGCAGGGAAACAGAGTCGGAGAAACGGAGGCGGGGAATCAGAAGCGGGGAATCAGAGGGTGGAAAAGAGATGTGGGGAAAGAGAGGCAGGGAAAGAGGCGCGGAAATAGACGCAGGGAAAGAGAGGCGGAGTATCAGATGTGGGGAATTCAAGGCGGGGAATCAGAGGCGGGGAAAGAGATGTGGGGAAAGAGAGGCAGGGAAAGAGGCGCGGAAATAGACGCAGGGAAAGAGAGGCGGAGTATCAGATGTGGGGAATTCAAGGCGGGGAATCAGAGGCGGGGAAAGAGATGTGGGGAAAGAGATGTGGGGAAAGAGAGGCAGGGAAAGAGGCAAGGAAATAGAGGTGGGGAATCAGAGGCAGGGAATCAGAGGCGGAGATCCAGAGGCAGGGAATCTGAGGCGGGGAATCAGAGGCGTGGAATCAGAGGGGGGAATAGAGATGTGGGAAAAGAGAGGCGGCGAAAGGGAGGCGGGGAAAGAGTCAGAGACTCTGAAACAGGGAATCGGAGTCGGGGAATCAGAGTCGGGGAATCAGAGTCGGGGAATCAGTGTCAGGGAATCAGAGTCGGGGAATCAGAGGTGGGGAATCAGAGGCGGGGAATCAGAGTCGGGGAATCAGAGGCAGGGAATCAGAGGCAGGGAATCAGAGGCGGGGAATCAGAGGCGGAGAATCAGAGGCGGGGAATCAGAGGCGGGGAATCAGTGGGCGGAAATGAGATGTGGGAAAAGAGAGGCAGAGAAAGAGGCACGAAAATAGTGGCAGGGAAAGAGAGGCGGGGAATCAGAGGCGGGGAACCACAGGCGGGGAATCAGAGGCTGAAATTAAAAGGGGGTGAATCAGAGGGGGGAAAAGAGATGTGGGGAAAGAAGGGCAGGGAAAGAGCCAGGGACTCTGAAGCAGGGAATCGGAGGCAGGGAAACAGAGGAAGGGAATCAGAGTGGGAGAAATGGAGGCGGGGAATCAGAGGCGGGGAATCAGAGGCGGGGAAGCAGAGGCGGGGAATCAGAGGCGGGGAATCAGAGGCGGGGAATCAGAGGCGGGGAATCAGAGGCGGGGAATCTGAGGTGGGGATTCTGAGGCAGGGAATCTGAGGTGGGGAATCTGAGGTGGGGAATCCGAGGATGAGATTCAAAGGGAGAGAATCAGAAGGGGGAAAAGATATGTAGGGAAAGAGAGGCATGGAAAGAGCCAGGGACTCTGAAGCAGGGAATCGGAGGCAGGGAAACAGAGTCGGAGAACGGAGGCGGGGAATCAGAAGCGGGGAATCAGAGGGCGGAAAAGAGATGTGGGGAAAGAGAGGCAGGGAAAGAGGCGCGGAAATAGACGCAGGGAAAGAGAGGCGGGGTATCAGATGTGGGGAATTCAAGGCGGGGAAAGAGATGTGGGGAAAGAGAGGCAGGGAAAGAGGCAAGGAAATAGAGGCGGGGAATCAGAGGTGGGGATTCAGAGGCAGGGATTCAGATGAGGGGAATCAGAGGCAGGGAATCTGAGGCAGGGAATCTGAGGTGGGGAGTCTGTCGGGGAATCAGAGGCGTGGAATCAGAGGGGGGAATAGAGATGTGGGAAAAGAGAGGCGGCGAAAGGGAGGCGGGGAAAGAGTCAGAGACTCTGAAGCAGGGAATCGGAGTCGGGGAATCAGAGTCGGGGAATCAGAGGCGGGGAATCAGAGGCAGGGAATCAGAGGCGGAGAATCAGAGGCGGGGAATCAGAGGCGGGGAATCAGAGGCGGGGAATCAGAGGCGGGGAATCAGAGGCGGGGAATCAGAGGCGGGGAATCAGTGGGCGGAAATGAGATGTGGGAAAAGAGAGGCAGAGAAAGAGGCACGAAAATAGTGGCAGGGAAAGAGAGGCGGGGAATCAGAGGCGGGGAATCAGAGGCGGGGAACCAGAGGCGGGGAATCAGAGGCTGAAATTAAAAGAGGGTGAATCAGAGGGGGGAAAAGAGATGTGGGGAAAGAAGGGCAGGGAAAGAGCCAGGGAAAGAGCCAGGGACTCTGAAGCAGGGAATCGGAGGCAGGGAATCGGAGGCAGGAAAACAGAGGAAGGGAATCAGAGTCGGAGAAATGGAGGCGGGGAATCAGAAGCGGGGAATCAGAGGACGGAAAAGAGATGTGGCGAAAGAGAGGCAGAGAAAGAGAGGCGGGTTATCAGATGTGTGCAATCCGAGGCAAGGAATCAGAGGCGGGGAATCAGAGGCGGGGAATAGGAGGCGGGGAATCAGAGTCGTGGAATCAGAGGCGGGGAATCAGAGGATGAGAATCAGAGGAGGAGAATCAGAGGCGGGGAATCAGAGTCGGGGAATCAGAGGCGGGGAATCAGAGGCGGGGAATCAGAGGCGGGGAATCAGAGGCGGGGAATCAGAGGCGGGGAATCAGTGGGCGGGGAATCAGAGGCGGGGAATCAGAGGCGGGGAATCAGAGGCGGGGAATCTAAGGTGGGGAATCGGAGTCGGGGAATCAGAGTCGTGGAATCAGAGGCGGGGAATCAGAGGATGAGAATCAGAGGAGGAGAATCAGAGGCGGGGAATCAGAGTCGGGGAATCAGAGGCGGGGAATCAGAGGCGGGGAATCAGAGGCGGGGAATCAGAGGCGGGGAATCAGAGGCGGGGAATCAGAGGCGGGGTATCAGAGGCGGGGTATCAGAAGCGGGGAATCAGAGGAGGGGTATCAGAGGCGGGGTATCAGAGGCGGGGTATCAGAGGCAGAGGAACGGAGGCGTGGAATCAGAGGTGGGGAATCAGAGGGCAGAAAAGAGATGTGGGGAAAGAGAGGCAGAGAAAGAGGCGTGGAAATAGACGCAGTGAAAGAGAGGAGGGGTATCAGATGCGGGGAATCCGAGGCGGGGAATCAGAGGCAGGAAAAGAGATGTGGGGAAAGAGAGTCCGGGAAAGAGGCACGGAAAGAGAGGCGGGAAATCAGAGGTGGGGAATCAGAATCGGGGAATCAGAGGCGGGGTATCAGAGGCTTGGACTCAGAGGAGGTGTATCAGAGGCGGAGAAAAGGCGGCGTGGAATCAGAGGTGGGGAATCAGAGGGCGGAAATGAGATGTGGGAAAAGAGTGGCAGAGAAGGAGGCACGAAAATAGTGGCAGGGAAAGAGAGGCAGGGAATCAGAGGCGGGGAATCAGAGGCGGGAAGTCAGAGGCGGGGAATCAGAGGGCGGAAAAGAGATGTGGGGAAAGAGAGGCAGAGAAAGAGGCGTGGAAATAGACGCAGGGAAAGAGAGGCGGGGAATCAGATGTGGGTGATCCGAGGCGGGGAATCAGAGGTGGGGAAAGAGATGTGGAGAAAGAGAGGCAGGGAAAGAGGCAAGGAAAGAGAGGCGGGGAAAGAGGCACGGAAAGAGAGGTGGGAAATGAGAGGCGGGGAATCAGAGTCGTATTATCTGAGGTGGGGAATCTGAGGCGGGGAATCAGAGGCGGGGAAAGAGATGTGGGAAAAGAGAGGCAGAGAATGAGGCACGAAAATAGTGGCAGGGAAAGAGAGGCGGGGAATCAGAGGCGGGGAATCAGAGGCGGGGAATCAGAGGCGGGGAATCAGAGGCGGGGAATCAGAGGCGGGGAATCAGAGGCGGGGAAGCAGAGGCGGGGAATCAGAGGCGGGGAATCAGAGGGGGGAATAGAGATGTGGGAAAAGAGAGGCGGCGAAAGGGAGGCGGGGAAAGAGTCAGAGACTCTGAAGCAGGGAATCGGAGTCGGAGAAATGGAGGCGGGGAATCAGAGGCAGGGAATCAGAGGCGGAGAATCAGAGGCGGGGAATCAGAGGCGGGGAATCCGAGGCGGGGAATCAGAGGCGGGGAAAGAGATGTGGGGAAAGAGAGGCCGGGAAAGAGGCACGGAAAGAGAGGCGGGAAATCAGAGGTGGGGAATCAGAGGCGGGGAATCAGAGGCAGGGAATCAGAGGCGGGGAATCAGAGGCGGGGAATCAGAGGGCGGAAAAGAGATGTGGGGAAAGAGAGGCAGAGAAAGAGGCGTGGAAATAGACGCAGGGAAAGAGAGGCAGGGTATCAGATGTGGGGGATCCGAGGCGGGGAATCAGAGGTGGGGAAAGAGATGTGGAGAAAGAGAGGCAGGGAAAGAGGCAAGGAAAGAGAGGCGGGGAAAGAGGCACGGAAAGAGAGGTGGGAAATGAGAGGCGGGGAATCAGAGGCGGGGAATCAGAGTCGTGGTATCAGAAGCGGGGAATTTGAGGTGGAGAATCTGAGGCGGGGAATCAGAGGCGTGGAATCCGAGGCAGGAAAAGAGATGTGGGGAAAGAGAGGCCGGGAAAGAGGCACGGAAAGAGAGGCGGGAAAACAGAGGCGAGGAATCAGAGGCGGGGAATCAGAGTCGTGGTTTCAGAGGCGGGGAATCAGAGGCGGGGAATCAGAGGCGGGGAATCAGAGGCGGGGAAAGAGATGTGGGAAAAGAGAGGCGGGGAAAGAGGCGCGGAAATAGACGCAGGGAAAGAGAGGCGGGGTATCAGATGTGGGGAATCCGAGGCGGGGAATCAGAGGCGGGGAAAGAGATGTGGGGAAAGAGAGGCAGGGAAAGAGGCGCGGAAATAGACGCAGGGAAAGAGAGGCGGGGTATCAGATGTGGGGAATCTGAGGTGGAAAATCTGAGGCGGGGAATCAGAGGCGTGGAATCCGAGGCGGGGCATCAGAGGCAGGAAAAGAGATGTGGGGAAAGAGAGGCCGGGAAAGAGGCACGGAAAGAGAGGCGGTGAATCACAGGCGGGGAAAGAGATGTGGGAAAAGAGAGGCAGAGAAGGAGGCACGAAAATAGTGGCAGGGAAAGAGAGGCAGGGAATCAGAGGCGGGGAATCAGAGGCGGGGAATCAGAGGCGGGGAATCAGAGGCGGGGAATCAGAGGCGGGGAATCAGAGGCGGGGAATCAGAGGCGGGGAATCAGAGGCGGGGAATCAGAGGCGGGGAATCAGAGGCGGGAAATCAGAGGCGGGCAATCAGAGGCGGGGAAGCAGAGGCGGGGAAGCAGAGGCGGGGAATCAGAGGCGGGGAATCAGAGTCGGGGAATCAGAGGCGGGGAATTTGAGGTGGGGATTCTGAGGTGGGAAATCAGAGGCTGAGATTGAAAGGGGGAGAATCAGAAGGGGGAAAAGAAATGTGGGGAAAGAGAGGCATGGAAAGAGCCAGGGACTCTGAAGCAGGGAATCGGAGGCAGGGAAACAGAGTCGGAGAAACGGAGGCGGGGAATCAGAAGCGGGGAATCAGAGGGTGGAAAAGAGATGTGGGGAAAGAGAGGCAGGGAAAGAGGCGCGGAAATAGACGCAGGGAAAGAGAGGCGGAGTATCAGATGTGGGGAATTCAAGGCGGGGAATCAGAGGCGGGGAAAGAGATGTGGGGAAAGAGAGGCAGGGAAAGAGGCGCGGAAATAGACGCAGGGAAAGAGAGGCGGAGTATCAGATGTGGGGAATTCAAGGCGGGGAATCAGAGGCGGGGAAAGAGATGTGGGGTAAGAGAGGCAGGGAAAGAGGCAAGGAAATAGAGGTGGGGAATCAGAGGCAGGGAATCAGAGGCGGAGATCCAGAGGCAGGGAATCTGAGGCGGGGAATCTGAGGCGGGGAATCAGAGGCGTGGAATCAGAGGGGGGAATAGAGATGTGGGAAAAGAGAGGCGGCGAAAGGGAGGCGGGGAAAGAGTCAGAGACTCTGAAACAGGGAATCGGAGTCGGGGAATCAGAGTCGGGGAATCAGAGTCGGGGAATCAGTGTCAGGGAATCAGAGTCGGGGAATCAGAGGTGGGGAATCAGAGGCCGGGAATCAGAGTCGGGGAATCAGAGGCAGGGAATCAGAGGCAGGGAATCAGAGGCGGGGAATCAGAGGCGGAGAATCAGAGGCGGGGAATCAGAGGCGGGGAATCAGTGGGCGGAAATGAGATGTGGGAAAAGAGAGGCAGAGAAAGAGGCACGAAAATAGTGGCAGGGAAAGAGAGGCGGGGAATCAGAGGCGGGGAACCACAGGCGGGGAATCAGAGGCTGAAATTAAAAGGGGGTGAATCAGAGGGGGGAAAAGAGATGTGGGGAAAGAAGGGCAGGGAAAGAGCCAGGGAAAGAGCCAGGGACTCTGAAGCAGGGAATCGGAGGCAGGGAAACAGAGGAAGGGAATCAGAGTGGGAGAAATGGAGGCGGGGAATCAGAGGCGGGGAATCAGAGGCGGGGAAGCAGAGGCGGGGAATCAGAGGCGGGGAATCAGAGGCGGGGAATCTGAGGTGGGGATTCTGAGGCAGGGAATCTGAGGTGGGGAATCTGAGGTGGGGAATCCGAGGATGAGATTCAAAGGGAGAGAATCAGAAGGGGGAAAAGATATGTAGGGAAAGAGAGGCATGGAAAGAGCCAGGGACTCTGAAGCAGGGAATCGGAGGCAGGGAAACAGAGTCGGAGAACGGAGGCGGGGAATCAGAAGCGGGGAATCAGAGGGCGGAAAAGAGATGTGGGGAAAGAGAGGCAGGGAAAGAGGCGCGGAAATAGACGCAGGGAAAGAGAGGCGGGGTATCAGATGTGGGGAATTCAAGGCGGGGAAAGAGATGTGGGGAAAGAGAGGCAGGGAAAGAGGCAAGGAAATAGAGGTGGGGAATCAGAGGCAGGGAATCAGAGGCGGAGATCCAGAGGCGGGGAATCAGAGGCGTGGAATCAGAGGGGGGAATAGAGATGTGGGAAAAGAGAGGCGGCGAAAGGGAGGCGGGGAAAGAGTCAGAGACTCTGAAACAGGGAATCTGAGTCGGGGAATCAGAGTCGGGGAATCAGAGTCGGGGAATCAGTGTCAGGGAATCAGAGTCGGGGAATCAGAGGTGGGGAATCAGAGGCGGGGAATCAGAGTCGGGGAATCAGAGGCAGGGAATCAGAGGCAGGGAATCAGAGGCGGGGAATCAGAGGCGGGGAATCAGAGTCGTGGTTTCAGAGGCGGGGAATCTGAGGCGGGGAAAGAGAGGCAGGGAAAGAGGCGCGGAAATAGACGCAGGGAAAGAGAGGCGGGGTATCAGATGTGGGGAATCCGAGGCGGGGAATCAGAGGCGGGGAAAGAGATGTGGGGAAAGAGAGGCAGGGAAAGAGGCGCGGAAATAGACGCAGGGAAAGAGAGGCGGGGTATCAGATGTGGGGAATCTGAAGTGGAAAATCTGATGCGGGGAATCAGAGGCGTGGAATCCGAGGCGGGGCATCAGAGGCAGGAAAAGAGATGTGGGGAAAGAGAGGCCGGGAAAGAGGCACGGAAAGAGAGGCAGGAAATCAGAGGCGGTGAATCACAGGCGGGGAATCAGAGGCGGGGAATCAGAGTCGTATTATCTGAGGCGGGGAATCGGAGGCAGGGAAACAGAGGCGGGGAAAGAGATGTGGGAAAAGAGAGGCAGAGAAGGAGGCACGAAAATAGTGGCAAGGAAAGAGAGGCGGGGAATCAGAGGCGGGGAATCAGAGGCGGGGAATCAGAGGCGGGGAATCAGAGGCGGGGAATCAGAGGCGGGGAATCAGAGGCGGGGAATCAGAGGCGGGGAATCAGAGGCGGGGAATCAGAGGCGGGAAATCAGAGGCGGGCAATCAGAGGCGGGGAAGCAGAGGCGGGGAAGCAGAGGCGGGGAATCAGAGTCGGGGAATCAGAGGCGGGGAATTTGAGGTGGGGATTCTGAGGTGGGAAATCAGAGGCTGAGATTGAAAGGGGGAGAATCAGAAGGGGGAAAAGAAATGTGGGGAAAGAGAGGCATGGAAAGAGCCAGGGACTCTGAAGCAGGGAATCGGAGGCAGGGAAACAGAGTCGGAGAAACGGAGGCGGGGAATCAGAAGCGGGGAATCAGAGGGTGGAAAAGAGATGTGGGGAAAGAGAGGCAGGGAAAGAGGCGCGGAAATAGACGCAGGGAAAGAGAGGCGGAGTATCAGATGTGGGGAATTCAAGGCGGGGAATCAGAGGCGGGGAAAGAGATGTGGGGAAAGAGATGTGGGGAAAGAGAGGCAGGGAAAGAGGCAAGGAAATAGAGGTGGGGAATCAGAGGCAGGGAATCAGAGGCGGAGATCCAGAGGCAGGGAATCTGAGGCGGGGAATCTGAGGCGGGGAATCAGAGGCGTGGAATCAGAGGGGGGAATAGAGATGTGGGAAAAGAGAGGCGGCGAAAGGGAGGCGGGGAAAGAGTCAGAGACTCTGAAACAGGGAATCGGAGTCGGGGAATCAGAGTCGGGGAATCAGAGTCGGGGAATCAGTGTCAGGGAATCAGAGTCGGGGAATCAGAGGTGGGGAATCAGAGGCGGGGAATCAGAGTCGGGGAATCAGAGGCAGGGAATCAGAGGCAGGGAATCAGAGGCGGGGAATCAGAGGCGGGGAATCAGAGGCGGAGAATCAGAGGCGGGGAATCAGAGGCGGGGAATCAGTGGGCGGAAATGAGATGTGGGAAAAGAGAGGCAGAGAAAGAGGCACGAAAATAGTGGCAGGGAAAGAGAGGCGGGGAATCAGAGGCGGGGAACCACAGGCGGGGAATCAGAGGCTGAAATTAAAAGGGGGTGAATCAGAGGGGGGAAAAGAGATGTGGGGAAAGAAGGGCAGGGAAAGAGCCAGGGAAAGAGCCAGGGACTCTGAAGCAGGGAATCGGAGGCAGGGAAACAGAGGAAGGGAATCAGAGTGGGAGAAATGGAGGCGGGGAAGCAGAGGCGGGGAATCAGAGGCGGGGAATCAGAGGCGGGGAATCTGAGGTGGGGATTCTGAGGCAGGGAATCTGAGGTGGGGAATCTGAGGTGGGGAATCCGAGGATGAGATTCAAAGGGAGAGAATCAGAAGGGGGAAAAGATATGTAGGGAAAGAGAGGCATGGAAAGAGCCAGGGACTCTGAAGCAGGGAATCGGAGGAAGGGAAACAGAGTCGGAGAACGGAGGCGGGGAATCAGAAGCGGGGAATCAGAGGGCGGAAAAGAGATGTGGGGAAAGAGAGGCAGGGAAAGAGGCGCGGAAATAGACGCAGGGAAAGAGAGGCGGGGTATCAGATGTGGGGAATTCAGCGGGGAAAGAGATGTGGGGAAAGAGAGGCAGGGAAAGAGGCAAGGAAATAGAGGCGGGGAATCAGAGGTGGGGATTCAGAGGCAGGGAATCAGATGAGGGGAATCAGAGGCGGGGAATAGGAGGCGTGGAATCAGAGGCGGGGAATCTAAGGTGGGGAATCGGAGTCGGGGAATCAGAGTCGTGGAATCAGAGGCGGGGAATCAGAGGATGAGAATCAGAGGAGGAGAATCAGAGGCGGGGAATCAGAGTCGGGGAATCAGAGGCGGGGAATCAGAGGCGGGGAATCAGAGGCGGGGAATCAGAGGCGGGGAATCAGAGGCGGGGAATCAGAGGCGGGGAATCAGAGGCGGGGTATCAGAGGCGGGGTATCAGAAGCGGGGAATCAGAGGAGGGGTATCAGAGGCGGGGTATCAGAGGCGGGGTATCAGAGGCGGGGTATCAGAGGCAGAGGAACGGAGGCGTGGAATCAGAGGTGGGGAATCAGAGGGCAGAAAAGAGATGTGGGGAAAGAGAGGCAGAGAAAGAGGCGTGGAAATAGACGCAGTGAAAGAGAGGAGGGGTATCAGATGCGGGGAATCCGAGGCGGGGAATCAGAGGCAGGAAAAGAGATGTGGGGAAAGAGAGTCCGGGAAAGAGGCACGGAAAGAGAGGCGGGAAATCAGAGGTGGGGAATCAGAATCGGGGAATCAGAGGCGGGGTATCAGAGGCTTGGACTCAGAGGAGGTGTATCAGAGGCGGAGAAAAGGCGGCGTGGAATCAGAGGTGGGGAATCAGAGGGCGGAAATGAGATGTGGGAAAAGAGTGGCAGAGAAGGAGGCACGAAAATAGTGGCAGGGAAAGAGAGGCAGGGAATCAGAGGCGGGGAATCAGAGGCGGGAAGTCAGAGGCGGGGAATCAGAGGGCGGAAAAGAGATGTGGGGAAAGAGAGGCAGAGAAAGAGGCGTGGAAATAGACGCAGGGAAAGAGAGGCGGGGAATCAGATGTGGGGGATCCGAGGCAGGGAATCAGAGGTGGGGAAAGAGATGTGGAGAAAGAGAGGCAGGGAAAGAGGCAAGGAAAGAGAGGCGGGGAAAGAGGCACGGAAAGAGAGGTGGGAAATGAGAGGCGGGGAATCAGAGTCGTATTATCTGAGGTGGGGAATCTGAGGCGGGGAATCAGAGGCGGGGAAAGAGATGTGGGAAAAGAGAGGCAGAGAATGAGGCACGAAAATAGTGGCAGGGAAAGAGAGGCGGGGAATCAGAGGCAGGGAATCAGAGGCGGGGAATCAGAGGCGGAGAATCAGAGGCGGGGAATCAGAGGCGGAGAATCAGAGGCGGGGAATCAGAGGCGGGGAATCAGTGGGCGGAAATGAGATGTGGGAAAAGAGAGGCAGAGAAAGAGGCACGAAAATAGTGGCAGGGAAAGAGAGGCGGGGAATCAGAGGCGGGGAACCACAGGCGGGGAATCAGAGGCTGAAATTAAAAGGGGGTGAATCAGAGGGGGGAAAAGAGATGTGGGGAAAGAAGGGCAGGGAAAGAGCCAGGGACTCTGAAGCAGGGAATCGGAGGCAGGGAAACAGAGGAAGGGAATCAGAGTGGGAGAAATGGAGGCGGGGAATCAGAGGCGGGGAATCAGAGGCGGGGAAGCAGAGGCGGGGAATCAGAGGCGGGGAATCAGAGGCGGGGAATCTGAGGTGGGGATTCTGAGGCAGGGAATCTGAGGTGGGGAATCTGAGGTGGGGAATCCGAGGATGAGATTCAAAGGGAGAGAATCAGAAGGGGGAAAAGATATGTAGGGAAAGAGAGGCATGGAAAGAGCCAGGGACTCTGAAGCAGGGAATCGGAGGCAGGGAAACAGAGTCGGAGAACGGAGGCGGGGAATCAGAAGCGGGGAATCAGAGGGCGGAAAAGAGATGTGGGGAAAGAGAGGCAGGGAAAGAGGCGCGGAAATAGACGCAGGGAAAGAGAGGCGGGGTATCAGATGTGGGGAATTCAAGGCGGGGAAAGAGATGTGGGGAAAGAGAGGCAGGGAAAGAGGCAAGGAAATAGAGGCGGGGAATCAGAGGTGGGGATTCAGAGGCAGGGATTCAGATGAGGGGAATCAGAGGCAGGGAATCTGAGGCAGGGAATCTGAGGTGGGGAGTCTGTCGGGGAATCAGAGGCGTGGAATCAGAGGGGGGAATAGAGATGTGGGAAAAGAGAGGCGGCGAAAGGGAGGCGGGGAAAGAGTCAGAGACTCTGAAGCAGGGAATCGGAGTCGGGGAATCAGAGTCGGGGAATCAGAGGCGGGGAATCAGAGGCAGGGAATCAGAGGCGGAGAATCAGAGGCGGGGAATCAGAGGCGGGGAATCAGAGGCGGGGAATCAGAGGCGGGGAATCAGAGGCGGGGAATCAGAGGCGGGGAATCAGTGGGCGGAAATGAGATGTGGGAAAAGAGAGGCAGAGAAAGAGGCACGAAAATAGTGGCAGGGAAAGAGAGGCGGGGAATCAGAGGCGGGGAATCACAGGCGGGGAACCAGAGGCGGGGAATCAGAGGCTGAAATTAAAAGAGGGTGAATCAGAGGGGGGAAAAGAGATGTGGGGAAAGAAGGGCAGGGAAAGAGCCAGGGAAAGAGCCAGGGACTCTGAAGCAGGGAATCGGAGGCAGGGAATCGGAGGCAGGAAAACAGAGGAAGGGAATCAGAGTCGGAGAAATGGAGGCGGGGAATCAGAAGCGTGGAATCAGAAGCGGGGAATCAGAGGACGGAAAAGAGATGTGGCGAAAGAGAGGCAGAGAAAGAGAGGCGGGTTATCAGATGTGTGCAATCCGAGGCAAGGAATCAGAGGCGGGGAATCAGAGGCGGGGAATCAGAGGCGGGGAAAGAGATGTGGGAAAAGAGAGGCGGGGAAAGAGGCGCGGAAATAGACGCAGGGAAAGAGAGGCGGGGTATCAGATGTGGGGAATCCGAGGCGGGGAATCAGAGGCGGGGAAAGAGATGTGGGGAAAGAGAGGCAGGGAAAGAGGCGCGGAAATAGACGCAGGGAAAGAGAGGCGGGGTATCAGATGTGGGGAATCCGAGGCAGGGAATCAGAGGCGGGGAATCAGAGGCGGGGAATAGGAGGCGTGGAATCAGAGGCGGGGAATCTAAGGTGGGGAATCGGAGTCGGGGAATCAGAGTCGTGGAATCAGAGGCGGGGAATCAGAGGATGAGAATCAGAGGAGGAGAATCAGAGGCGGGGAATCAGAGGCGGGGAATCAGAGGCGGGGAATCAGAGGCGGGGAATCAGAGGCGGGGAATCAGAGGCGGGGAATCAGAGGCGGGGAATCAGAGGCGGGGTATCAGAGGCGGGGTATCAGAAGCGGGGAATCAGAGGAGGGGTATCAGAGGCGGGGTATCAGAGGCGGGGTATCAGAGGCAGAGGAACGGAGGCGTGGAATCAGAGGTGGGGAATCAGAGGGCAGAAAAGAGATGTGGGGAAAGAGAGGCAGAGAAAGAGGCGTGGAAATAGACGCAGTGAAAGAGAGGAGGGGTATCAGATGCGGGGAATCCGAGGCGGGGAATCAGAGGCAGGAAAAGAGATGTGGGGAAAGAGAGTCCGGGAAAGAGGCACGGAAAGAGAGGCGGGAAATCAGAGGTGGGGAATCAGAATCGGGGAATCAGAGGCGGGGTATCAGAGGCTTGGACTCAGAGGAGGTGTATCAGAGGCGGAGAAAAGGCGGCGTGGAATCAGAGGTGGGGAATCAGAGGGCGGAAATGAGATGTGGGAAAAGAGTGGCAGAGAAGGAGGCACGAAAATAGTGGCAGGGAAAGAGAGGCAGGGAATCAGAGGCGGGGAATCAGAGGCGGGAAGTCAGAGGCGGGGAATCAGAGGGCGGAAAAGAGATGTGGGGAAAGAGAGGCAGAGAAAGAGGCGTGGAAATAGACGCAGGGAAAGAGAGGCGGGGAATCAGATGTGGGGGATCCGAGGCAGGGAATCAGAGGTGGGGAAAGAGATGTGGAGAAAGAGAGGCAGGGAAAGAGGCAAGGAAAGAGAGGCGGGGAAAGAGGCACGGAAAGAGAGGTGGGAAATGAGAGGCGGGGAATCAGAGTCGTATTATCTGAGGTGGGGAATCTGAGGCGGGGAATCAGAGGCGGGGAAAGAGATGTGGGAAAAGAGAGGCAGAGAATGAGGCACGAAAATAGTGGCAGGGAAAGAGAGGCGGGGAATCAGAGGCAGGGAATCAGAGGCGGGGAATCAGAGGCGGAGAATCAGAGGCGGGGAATCAGAGGCGGAGAATCAGAGGCGGGGAATCAGAGGCGGGGAATCAGTGGGCGGAAATGAGATGTGGGAAAAGAGAGGCAGAGAAAGAGGCACGAAAATAGTGGCAGGGAAAGAGAGGCGGGGAATCAGAGGCGGGGAACCACAGGCGGGGAATCAGAGGCTGAAATTAAAAGGGGGTGAATCAGAGGGGGGAAAAGAGATGTGGGGAAAGAAGGGCAGGGAAAGAGCCAGGGACTCTGAAGCAGGGAATCGGAGGCAGGGAAACAGAGGAAGGGAATCAGAGTGGGAGAAATGGAGGCGGGGAATCAGAGGCGGGGAATCAGAGGCGGGGAAGCAGAGGCGGGGAATCAGAGGCGGGGAATCAGAGGCGGGGAATCTGAGGTGGGGATTCTGAGGCAGGGAATCTGAGGTGGGGAATCTGAGGTGGGGAATCCGAGGATGAGATTCAAAGGGAGAGAATCAGAAGGGGGAAAAGATATGTAGGGAAAGAGAGGCATGGAAAGAGCCAGGGACTCTGAAGCAGGGAATCGGAGGCAGGGAAACAGAGTCGGAGAACGGAGGCGGGGAATCAGAAGCGGGGAATCAGAGGGCGGAAAAGAGATGTGGGGAAAGAGAGGCAGGGAAAGAGGCGCGGAAATAGACGCAGGGAAAGAGAGGCGGGGTATCAGATGTGGGGAATTCAAGGCGGGGAAAGAGATGTGGGGAAAGAGAGGCAGGGAAAGAGGCAAGGAAATAGAGGCGGGGAATCAGAGGTGGGGATTCAGAGGCAGGGATTCAGATGAGGGGAATCAGAGGCAGGGAATCTGAGGCAGGGAATCTGAGGTGGGGAGTCTGTCGGGGAATCAGAGGCGTGGAATCAGAGGGGGGAATAGAGATGTGGGAAAAGAGAGGCGGCGAAAGGGAGGCGGGGAAAGAGTCAGAGACTCTGAAGCAGGGAATCGGAGTCGGGGAATCAGAGTCGGGGAATCAGAGGCGGGGAATCAGAGGCAGGGAATCAGAGGCGGAGAATCAGAGGCGGGGAATCAGAGGCGGGGAATCAGAGGCGGGGAATCAGAGGCGGGGAATCAGAGGCGGGGAATCAGAGGCGGGGAATCAGTGGGCGGAAATGAGATGTGGGAAAAGAGAGGCAGAGAAAGAGGCACGAAAATAGTGGCAGGGAAAGAGAGGCGGGGAATCAGAGGCGGGGAATCACAGGCGGGGAACCAGAGGCGGGGAATCAGAGGCTGAAATTAAAAGAGGGTGAATCAGAGGGGGGAAAAGAGATGTGGGGAAAGAAGGGCAGGGAAAGAGCCAGGGAAAGAGCCAGGGACTCTGAAGCAGGGAATCGGAGGCAGGGAATCGGAGGCAGGAAAACAGAGGAAGGGAATCAGAGTCGGAGAAATGGAGGCGGGGAATCAGAAGCGTGGAATCAGAAGCGGGGAATCAGAGGACGGAAAAGAGATGTGGCGAAAGAGAGGCAGAGAAAGAGAGGCGGGTTATCAGATGTGTGCAATCCGAGGCAAGGAATCAGAGGCGGGGAATCAGAGGCGGGGAATCAGAGGCGGGGAAAGAGATGTGGGAAAAGAGAGGCGGGGAAAGAGGCGCGGAAATAGACGCAGGGAAAGAGAGGCGGGGTATCAGATGTGGGGAATCCGAGGCGGGGAATCAGAGGCGGGGAAAGAGATGTGGGGAAAGAGAGGCAGGGAAAGAGGCGCAGAAATAGACGCAGGGAAAGAGAGGCGGGGTATCAGATGTGGGGAATCCGAGGCAGGGAATCAGAGGCGGGGAATCAGAGGCGGGGAATAGGAGGCGTGGAATCAGAGGCGGGGAATCTAAGGTGGGGAATCGGAGTCGGGGAATCAGAGTCGTGGAATCAGAGGCGGGGAATCAGAGGATGAGAATCAGAGGAGGAGAATCAGAGGCGGGGAATCAGAGGCGGGGAATCAGAGGCGGGGAATCAGAGGCGGGGAATCAGAGGCGGGGAATCAGAGGCGGGGAATCAGAGGCGGGGAATCAGAGGCGGGGTATCAGAGGCGGGGTATCAGAAGCGGGGAATCAGAGGAGGGGTATCAGAGGCGGGGTATCAGAGGCGGGGTATCAGAGGCAGAGGAACGGAGGCGTGGAATCAGAGGTGGGGAATCAGAGGGCAGAAAAGAGATGTGGGGAAAGAGAGGCAGAGAAAGAGGCGTGGAAATAGACGCAGTGAAAGAGAGGAGGGGTATCAGATGCGGGGAATCCGAGGCGGGGAATCAGAGGCAGGAAAAGAGATGTGGGGAAAGAGAGTCCGGGAAAGAGGCACGGAAAGAGAGGCGGGAAATCAGAGGTGGGGAATCAGAATCGGGGAATCAGAGGCGGGGTATCAGAGGCTTGGACTCAGAGGAGGTGTATCAGAGGCGGAGAAAAGGCGGCGTGGAATCAGAGGTGGGGAATCAGAGGGCGGAAATGAGATGTGGGAAAAGAGTGGCAGAGAAGGAGGCACGAAAATAGTGGCAGGGAAAGAGAGGCAGGGAATCAGAGGCGGGGAATCAGAGGCGGGAAGTCAGAGGCGGGGAATCAGAGGGCGGAAAAGAGATGTGGGGAAAGAGAGGCAGAGAAAGAGGCGTGGAAATAGACGCAGGGAAAGAGAGGCAGGGAATCAGATGTGGGGGATCCGAGGCGGGGAATCAGAGGTGGGGTAAGAGATGTGGAGAAAGAGAGGCAGGGAAAGAGGCAAGGAAAGAGAGGCGGGGAAAGAGGCACGGAAAGAGAGGTGGGAAATGAGAGGCGGGGAATCAGAGTCGTATTATCTGAGGTGGGGAATCTGAGGCGGGGAATCAGAGGCGGGGAATCAGAGGCGGGGAATCAGAGGCGGGGAATCAGAGGCGGGGAATCAGAGGCGGGGAAGCAGAGGCGGGGAATCAGAGGCGGGGAATCAGAGGGGGGAATAGAGATGTGGGAAAAGAGAGGCGGCGAAAGGGAGGCGGGGAAAGAGTCAGAGACTCTGAAGCAGGGAATCGGAGTCGGAGAAATGGAGGCGGGGAATCAGAGGCAGGGAATCAGAGGCAGGGAATCAGAGGCGGAGAATCAGAGGCGGGGAATCAGAGGCGGGGAATCAGAGGCGGGGAATCAGAGGCGGGGAAAGAGATGTGGAGAAAGAGAGGCAGAGAAAGAGGCGTGGAAATAGACGCAGTGAAAGCGAGGAGGGGTATCAGATGCGGGGAATCCGAGGCGGGGAATCAGAGGCAGGAAAAGAGATGTGGGGAAAGAGAGGCCGGGAAAGAGGCACGGAAAGAGAGGCGGGAAATCAGAGGTGGGGAATCAGAGGCGGGGAATCAGAGGCAGGGAATCAGAGGCGGGGTATCAGAGGCGGGGAATCAGAGGGCGGAAAAGAGATGTGGGGAAAGAGAGGCAGAGAAAGAGGCGTGGAAATAGACGCAGGGAAAGAGAGGCAGGGTATCAGATGTGGGGGATCCGAGGCGGGGAATCAGAGGTGGGGAAAGAGATGTGGAGAAAGAGAGGCAGGGAAAGAGGCAAGGAAAGAGAGGCGGGGAAAGAGGCACGGAAAGAGAGGTGGGAAATGAGAGGCGGGGAATCAGAGGCGGGGAATCAGAGTCGTGGTATCAGAAGCGGGGAATTTGAGGTGGAGAATCTGAGGCGGGGAATCAGAGGCGTGGAATCCGAGGCGGGGAATCAGAGGCAGGAAAAGAGATGTGGGGAAAGAGAGGCCGGGAAAGAGGCACGGAAAGAGAGGCGGGAAAACAGAGGCGAGGAATCAGAGGCGGGGAATCAGAGTCGTGGTTTCAGAGGCGGGGAATCAGAGGCGGGGAATCAGAGTCATGGTATCAGAGGCGGGGAATCAGAGGCGGGGAATCAGAGGCGGGGAAAGAGATGTGGGAAAAGAGAGGCGGGGAAAGAGGCGCGGAAATAGACGCAGGGAAAGAGAGGCGGGGTATCAGATGTGGGGAATCCGAGGCGGGGAATCAGAGGCGGGGAAAGAGATGTGGGGAAAGAGAGGCAGGGAAAGAGGCGCGGAAATAGACGCAGGGAAAGAGAGGCGGGGTATCAGATGTGGGGAATCTGAGGTGGAAAATCTGAGGCGGGGAATCAGAGGCGTGGAATCCGAGGCGGGGCATCAGAGGCAGGAAAAGAGATGTGGGGAAAGAGAGGCCGGGAAAGAGGCACGGAAAGAGAGGCGGTGAATCACAGGCGGGGAATCAGAGGCGGGGAATCAGAGTCGTATTATCTGAGGCGGGGAATCGGAGGCAGGGAATCAGAGGCGGGGAAAGAGATGTGGGAAAAGAGAGGCAGAGAAGGAGGCACGAAAATAGTGGCAGGGAAAGAGAGGCAGGGAATCAGAGGCGGGGAATCAGAGGCGGGGAATCAGAGGCGGGGAATCAGAGGCGGGGAATCAGAGGCGGGGAATCAGAGGCGGGGAATCAGAGGCGGGGAATCAGAGGCGGGGAATCAGAGGCGGGGAATCAGAGGCGGGGAATCAGAGGCGGGGAATCAGAGGCGGGAAATCAGAGGCGGGCAATCAGAGGCGGGGAAGCAGAGGCGGGGAAGCAGAGGCGGGGAATCAGAGTCGGGGAATCAGAGGCGGGGAATTTGAGGTGGGGATTCTGAGGTGGGAAATCAGAGGCTGAGATTGAAAGGGGGAGAATCAGAAGGGGGAAAAGAAATGTGGGGAAAGAGAGGCATGGAAAGAGCCAGGGACTCTGAAGCAGGGAATCGGAGGCAGGGAAACAGAGTCGGAGAAACGGAGGCGGGGAATCAGAAGCGGGGAATCAGAGGGTGGAAAAGAGATGTGGGGAAAGAGAGGCAGGGAAAGAGGCGCGGAAATAGACGCAGGGAAAGAGAGGCGGAGTATCAGATGTGGGGAATTCAAGGCGGGGAATCAGAGGCGGGGAAAGAGATGTGGGGAAAGAGAGGCAGGGAAAGAGGCGCGGAAATAGACGCAGGGAAAGAGAGGCGGAGTATCAGATGTGGGGAATTCAAGGCGGGGAATCAGAGGCGGGGAAAGAGATGTGGGGAAAGAGATGTGGGGAAAGAGAGGCAGGGAAAGAGGCAAGGAAATAGAGGTGGGGAATCAGAGGCAGGGAATCAGAGGCGGAGATCCAGAGGCAGGGAATCTGAGGCGGGGAATCTGAGGCGGGGAATCAGAGGCGTGGAATCAGAGGGGGGAATAGAGATGTGGGAAAAGAGAGGCGGCGAAAGGGAGGCGGGGAAAGAGTCAGAGACTCTGAAACAGGGAATCGGAGTCGGGGAATCAGAGGTGGGGAATCAGAGGCCGGGAATCAGAGTCGGGGAATCAGAGGCAGGGAATCAGAGGCAGGGAATCAGAGGCAGGGAATCAGAGGCGGAGAATCAGAGGCGGGGAATCAGAGGCGGGGAATCAGTGGGCGGAAATGAGATGTGGGAAAAGAGAGGCAGAGAAAGAGGCACGAAAATAGTGGCAGGGAAAGAGAGGCGGGGAATCAGAGGCGGGGAACCACAGGCGGGGAATCAGAGGCTGAAATTAAAAGGGGGTGAATCAGAGGGGGGAAAAGAGATGTGGGGAAAGAAGGGCAGGGAAAGAGCCAGGGAAAGAGCCAGGGACTCTGAAGCAGGGAATCGGAGGCAGGGAAACAGAGGAAGGGAATCAGAGTGGGAGAAATGGAGGCGGGGAATCAGAGGCGGGGAATCAGAGGCGGGGAAGCAGAGGCGGGGAAGCAGAGGCGGGGAATCAGAGGCGGGGAATCAGAGGCGGGGAATCTGAGGTGGGGATTCTGAGGCAGGGAATCTGAGGTGGGGAATCTGAGGTGGGGAATCCGAGGATGAGATTCAAAGGGAGAGAATCAGAAGGGGGAAAAGATATGTAGGGAAAGAGAGGCATGGAAAGAGCCAGGGACTCTGAAGCAGGGAATCGGAGGCAGGGAAACAGAGTCGGAGAACGGAGGCGGGGAATCAGAAGCGGGGAATCAGATGGCGGAAAAGAGATGTGGGGAAAGAGAGGCAGGGAAAGAGGCGCGGAAATAGACGCAGGGAAAGAGAGGCGGGGTATCAGATGTGGGGAATTCAAGGCGGGGAAAGAGATGTGGGGAAAGAGAGGCAGGGAAAGAGGCAAGGAAATAGAGGTGGGGAATCAGAGGCAGGGAATCAGAGGCGGAGATCCAGAGGCGGGGAATCAGAGGCGTGGAATCAGAGGGGGGAATAGAGATGTGGGAAAAGAGAGGCGGCGAAAGGGAGGCGGGGAAAGAGTCAGAGACTCTGAAACAGGGAATCAGAGTCGGGGAATCAGAGTCGGGGAATCAGAGGTGGGGAATCAGAGGCGGGGAATCAGAGTCGGGGAATCAGAGGCAGGGAATCAGAGGCAGGGAATCAGAGGCGGGGAATCAGAGGCGGGGAATCAGAGTCGTGGTTTCAGAGGCGGGGAATCTGAGGCGGGGAATCAGAGGCGGGGAATCAGAGGCTTGGACTCAGAGGAGGTGTATCAGAGGCGGAGAAAAGGCGGCGTGGAATCAGAGGTGGGGAATCAGAGGGCGGAAATGAGATGTGGGAAAAGAGAGGCAGAGAAAGAGGCACGAAAATAGTGGCAGGGAAAGAGAGGCGGGGAATCACAGGCGGGGAATCACAGGCGGGGAACCAGAGGCGGGGAATCAGAGGCTGAAATTAAAAGAGGGTGAATCAGAGGGGGGAAAAGAGATGTGGGGAAAGAAGGGCAGGGAAAGAGCCAGGGAAAGAGCCAGGGACTCTGAAGCAGGGAATCGGAGGCAGGGAATCGGTGGCAGGGAAACAGAGGAAGGGAATCAGAGTCGGAGAAATGGAGGCGGGGAATCAGAAGCGGGGAATCAGAAGCGGGGAATCAGAGGACGGAAAAGAGATGTGGGAAAAGAGAGGCAGAGAATGAGGCACGAAAATAGTGGCAGGGAAAGAGAGGCAGGGAATCAGAGGCGGGGAATCAGAGGCGGGGAATCAGAGGCGGGGAATCAGAGGCGGGGAATCAGAGGCGGGGAATCAGAGGCGGGGAATCAGAGGCGGGGAATCAGAGGCGGGGAAGCAGAGGCGGGGAATCAGAGGCGGGGAATCAGAGGCGGGGAATCAGAGGCAGGGAATCAGAGGCGGAGAATCAGAGGCGGGGAATCAGAGGCGGGGAATCAGAGGCGGGGAATCAGAGGCGGGGAAAGAGATGTGGAGAAAGAGAGGCAGAGAAAGAGGCGTGGAAATAGACGCAGTGAAAGCGAGGAGGGGTATCAGATGCGGGGAATCCGAGGCGGGGAATCAGAGGCAGGAAAAGAGATGTGGGGAAAGAGAGGCCGGGAAAGAGGCACGGAAAGAGAGGCGGGAAATCAGAGGTGGGGAATCAGAGGCGGGGAATCAGAGGCAGGGAATCAGAGGCGGGGAATCAGAGGCGGGGAATCAGAGGGCGGAAAAGAGATGTGGGGAAAGAGAGGCAGAGAAAGAGGCGTGGAAATAGACGCAGGGAAAGAGAGGCAGGGTATCAGATGTGGGGGATCCGAGGCGGGGAATCAGAGGTGGGGAAAGAGATGTGGAGAAAGAGAGGCAGGGAAAGAGGCAAGGAAAGAGAGGCGGGGAAAGAGGCACGGAAAGAGAGGTGGGAAATGAGAGGCGGGGAATCAGAGGCGGGGAATCAGAGTCGTGGTATCAGAAGCGGGGAATTTGAGGTGGAGAATCTGAGGCGGGGAATCAGAGGCGTGGAATCCGAGGCGGGGAATCTGAGGCAGGAAAAGAGATGTGGGGAAAGAGAGGCAGGGAAAGAGGCGCGGAAATAGACGCAGGGAAAGAGAGGCGGAGTATCAGATGTGGGGAATTCAAGGCGGGGAATCAGAGGCGGGGAAAGAGATGTGGGGAAAGAGATGTGGGGAAAGAGAGGCAGGGAAAGAGGCAAGGAAATAGAGGTGGGGAATCAGAGGCAGGGAATCAGAGGCGGAGATCCAGAGGCAGGGAATCTGAGGCGGGGAATCTGAGGCGGGGAATCAGAGGCGTGGAATCAGAGGGGGGAATAGAGATGTGGGAAAAGAGAGGCGGCGAAAGGGAGGCGGGGAAAGAGTCAGAGACTCTGAAACAGGGAATCGGAGTCGGGGAATCAGTCGGGGAATCAGAGTCGGGGAATCAGAGGTGGGGAATCAGAGGCGGGGAATCAGAGTCGGGGAATCAGAGGCAGGGAATCAGAGGCAGGGAATCAGAGGCGGGGAATCAGAGGCGGAGAATCAGAGGCGGGGAATCAGAGGCGGGGAATCAGTGGGCGGAAATGAGATGTGGGAAAAGAGAGGCAGAGAAAGAGGCACGAAAATAGTGGCAGGGAAAGAGAGGCGGGGAATCAGAGGCGGGGAACCACAGGCGGGGAATCAGAGGCTGAAATTAAAAGGGGGTGAATCAGAGGGGGGAAAAGAGATGTGGGGAAAGAAGGGCAGGGAAAGAGCCAGGGAAAGAGCCAGGGACTCTGAAGCAGGGAATCGGAGGCAGGGAAACAGAGGAAGGGAATCAGAGTGGGAGAAATGGAGGCGGGGAATCAGAGGCGGGGAATCAGAGGCGGGGAAGCAGAGGCGGGGAATCAGAGGCGGGGAATCAGAGGCGGGGAATCTGAGGTGGGGATTCTGAGGCAGGGAATCTGAGGTGGGGAATCTGAGGTGGGGAATCCGAGGATGAGATTCAAAGGGAGAGAATCAGAAGGGGGAAAAGATATGTAGGAAAAGAGAGGCATGGAAAGAGCCAGGGACTCTGAAGCAGGGAATCGGAGGCAGGGAAACAGAGTCGGAGAACGGAGGCGGGGAATCAGAAGCGGGGAATCAGAGGGCGGAAAAGAGATGTGGGGAAAGAGAGGCAGGGAAAGAGGCGCGGAAATAGACGCAGGGAAAGAGAGGCGGGGTATCAGATGTGGGGAATTCAAGGCGGGGAAAGAGATGTGGGGAAAGAGAGGCAGGGAAAGAGGCAAGGAAATAGAGGCGGGGAATCAGAGGTGGGGATTCAGAGGCAGGGATTCAGATGAGGGGAATCAGAGGCAGGGAATCTGAGGCAGGGAATCTGAGGTGGGGAGTCTGTCGGGGAATCAGAGGCGTGGAATCAGAGGGGGGAATAGAGATGTGGGAAAAGAGAGGCGGCGAAAGGGAGGCGGGGAAAGAGTCAGAGACTCTGAAGCAGGGAATCGGAGTCGGGGAATCAGAGTCGGGGAATCAGAGGCGGGGAATCAGAGGCAGGGAATCAGAGGCGGAGAATCAGAGGCGGGGAATCAGAGGCGGGGAATCAGAGGCGGGGAATCAGAGGCGGGGAATCAGAGGCGGGGAATCAGAGGCGGGGAATCAGTGGGCGGAAATGAGATGTGGGAAAAGAGAGGCAGAGAAAGAGGCACGAAAATAGTGGCAGGGAAAGAGAGGCGGGGAATCAGAGGCGGGGAATCAGAGGCGGGGAATCACAGGCGGGGAACCAGAGGCGGGGAATCAGAGGCTGAAATTAAAAGAGGGTGAATCAGAGGGGGGAAAAGAGATGTGGGGAAAGAAGGGCAGGGAAAGAGCCAGGGAAAGAGCCAGGGACTCTGAAGCAGGGAATCGGAGGCAGGAAATCGGAGGCAGGAAAACAGAGGAAGGGAATCAGAGTCGGAGAAATGGAGGCGGGGAATCAGAAGCGTGGAATCAGAAGCGGGGAATCAGAGGACGGAAAAGAGATGTGGCGAAAGAGAGGCAGAGAAAGAGAGGCGGGTTATCAGATGTGTGCAATCCGAGGCAAGGAATCAGAAGCGGGGAATCAGAGGCGGGGAATAGGAGGCGTGGAATCAGAGGCGGGGAATCTAAGGTGGGGAATCGGAGTCGGGGAATCAGAGTCGTGGAATCAGAGGCGGGGAATCAGAGGATGAGAATCAGAGGAGGAGAATCAGAGGCGGGGAATCAGAGTCGGGGAATCAGAGGCGGGGAATCAGAGGCGGGGAATCAGAGGCGAGGAATCAGAGGCGGGGAATCAGAGTCGGGGAATCAGAGGCGGGGAATCAGAGGCGGGGAATCAGAGGCGGGGAATCAGAGGCGGGGAATCAGAGGCGGGGAATCAGAGGCGGGGAATCAGAGGCGGGGTATCAGAGGCGGGGTATCAGAAGCGGGGAATCAGAGGCGGGGTATCAGAGGCGGGGTATCAGAGGCGGGGTATCAGAGGCAGAGGAACGGAGGCGTGGAATCAGAGGTGGGGAATCAGAGGGCAGAAAAGAGATGTGGGGAAAGAGAGGCAGAGAAAGAGGCGTGGAAATAGACGCAGTGAAAGAGAGGAGGGGTATCAGATGCGGGGAATCCGAGGCGGGGAATCAGAGGCAGGAAAAGAGATGTGGGGAAAGAGAGTCCGGGAAAGAGGCACGGAAAGAGAGGCGGGAAATCAGAGGTGGGGAATCAGAATCGGGGAATCAGAGGCGGGGTATCAGAGGCTTGGACTCAGAGGAGGTGTATCAGAGGCGGAGAAAAGGCGGCGTGGAATCAGAGGTGGGGAATCAGAGGGCGGAAATGAGATGTGGGAAAAGAGTGGCAGAGAAGGAGGCACGAAAATAGTGGCAGGGAAAGAGAGGCAGGGAATCAGAGGCGGGGAATCAGAGGCGGGAAGTCAGAGGCGGGGAATCAGAGGGCGGAAAAGAGATGTGGGGAAAGAGAGGCAGAGAAAGAGGCGTGGAAATAGACGCAGGGAAAGAGAGGCGGGGAATCAGATGTGGGGGTTCCGAGGCGGGGAATCAGAGGTGGGGAAAGAGATGTGGAGAAAGAGAGGCAGGGAAAGAGGCAAGGAAAGAGAGGCGGGGAAAGAGGCACGGAAAGAGAGGTGGGAAATGAGAGGCGGGGAATCAGAGTCGTATTATCTGAGGTGGGGAATCTGAGGCGGGGAATCAGAGGCGGGGAAAGAGATGTGGGAAAAGAGAGGCAGAGAATGAGGCACGAAAATAGTGGCAGGGAAAGAGAGGCGGGGAATCAGAGGCGGGGAATCAGAGGCGGGGAATCAGAGGCGGGGAATCAGAGGCGGGGAATCAGAGGCGGGGAAGCAGAGGCGGGGAATCAGAGGCGGGGAATCAGAGGGGGGAATAGAGATGTGGGAAAAGAGAGGCGGCGAAAGGGAGGCGGGGAAAGAGTCAGAGACTCTGAAGCAGGGAATCGGAGTCGGAGAAATGGAGGCGGGGAATCAGAGGCGGGGAATCAGAGGCAGGGAATCAGAGGCGGAGAATCAGAGGCGGAGAATCAGAGGCGGGGAATCAGAGGCGGGGAATCAGAGGCGGGGAATCAGAGGCGGGGAATCAGAGGCGGGGAAAGAGATGTGGAGAAAGAGAGGCAGAGAAAGAGGCGTGGAAATAGACGCAGTGAAAGCGAGGAGGGGTATCAGATGCGGGGAATCCGAGGCGGGGAATCAGAGGCAGGAAAAGAGATGTGGGGAAAGAGAGGCCGGGAAAGAGGCACGGAAAGAGAGGCGGGAAATCAGAGGTGGGGAATCAGAGGCGGGGAATCAGAGGCAGGGAATCAGAGGCGGGGAATCAGAGGCGGGGAATCAGAGGGCGGAAAAGAGATGTGGGGAAAGAGAGGCAGAGAAAGAGGCGTGGAAATAGACGCAGGGAAAGAGAGGCAGGGTATCAGATGTGGGGGATCCGAGGCGGGGAATCAGAGGTGGGGAAAGAGATGTGGAGAAAGAGAGGCAGGGAAAGAGGCAAGGAAAGAGAGGCGGGGAAAGAGGCACGGAAAGAGAGGTGGGAAATGAGAGGCGGGGAATCAGAGGCGGGGAATCAGAGTCGTGGTATCAGAAGCGGGGAATTTGAGGTGGAGAATCTGAGGCGGGGAATCAGAGGCAGGAAAAGAGATGTGGGGAAAGAGAGGCCGGGAAAGAGGCACGGAAAGAGAGGCGGGAAATCAGAGGCGGGGAATCAGAGTCGTGGTTTCAGAGGCGGGGAATCAGAGGCGGGGAATCAGAGTCATGGTATAAGAGGCGGGGAATCAGAGGCGGGGAATCAGAGGCGGGGAAAGAGATGTGGGAAAAGAGAGGCGGGGAAAGAGGCGCGGAAATAGACGCAGGGAAAGAGAGGCGGGGTATCAGATGTGGGGAATCCGAGGCGGGGAATCAGAGGCGGGGAAAGAGATGTGGGGAAAGAGAGGCAGGGAAAGAGGCGCGGAAATAGACGCAGGGAAAGAGAGGCGGGGTATCAGATGTGGGGAATCTGAGGTGGAAAATCTGAGGCGGGGAATCAGAGGCGTGGAATCCGAGGCGGGGCATCAGAGGCAGGAAAAGAGATGTGGGGAAAGAGAGGCCGGGAAAGAGGCACGGAAAGAGAGGCGGTGAATCACAGGCGGGGAATCAGAGGCGGGGAATCAGAGTCGTATTATCTGAGGCGGGGAATCGGAGGCAGGGAATCAGAGGCGGGGAATGAGATGTGGGAAAAGAGAGGCAGAGAAGGAGGCACGAAAATAGTGGCAGGGAAAGAGAGGCAGGGAATCAGAGGCGGGGAATCAGAGGCGGGGAATCAGAGGCGGGGAATCAGAGGCGGGGAATCAGAGGCGGGGAATCAGAGGCGGGGAATCAGAGGTGGGGAATCAGAGGCAGGGAATCAGAGGCTGGGAAGCAGAGGCGGGGAAGCAGAGGCGGGGAAGCAGACGCGGGGAAGCAGAGGCGGGGAAGCTGAGGTGGGGAATCAGAGGCGGGGAATTTGAGGTGGGGATTCTGAGGTGGGAAATCAGAGGCTGAGATTGAAAGGGGGAGAATCAGAAGGGGGAAAAGAAATGTGGGGAAAGAGAGGCATGGAAAGAGCCAGGGACTCTGAAGCAGGGAATCGGAGGCAGGGAAACAGAGTCGGAGAAACGGAGGCGGGGAATCAGAAGCGGGGAATCAGAGGGTGGAAAAGAGATGTGGGGAAAGAGAGGCAGGGAAAGAGGCGCGGAAATAGACGCAGGGAAAGAGAGGCGGAGTATCAGATGTGGGGAATTCAAGGCGGGGAATCAGAGGCGGGGAAAGAGATGTGGGGAAAGAGAGGCAGGGAAAGAGGCAAGGAAATAGAGGTGGGGAATCAGAGGCAGGGAATCAGAGGCGGAGATCCAGAGGCGGGGAATCAGAGGCGTGGAATCAGAGGGGGGAATAGAGATGTGGGAAAAGAGAGGCGGCGAAAGGGAGGCGGGGAAAGAGTCAGAGACTCTGAAACAGGGAATCTGAGTCGGGGAATCAGAGTCGGGGAATCAGAGTCGGGGAATCAGTGTCAGGGAATCAGAGTCGGGGAATCAGAGGTGGGGAATCAGAGGCGGGGAATCAGAGTCGGGGAATCAGAGGCAGGGAATCAGAGGCAGGGAATCAGAGGCGGGGAATCAGAGGCGGGGAATCAGAGTCGTGGTTTCAGAGGCGGGGAATCTGAGGCGGGGAATCAGAGGCGGGGAAAGAGATGTGGGAAAAGAGAGGCAGGGAAAAAGGCACAAAAATAGTGGCAGGGAAAGAGAGGCAGGGAATCAGAGGCGGGGAATAAGAGGCGGGGAAAGAGATGTGGGAAAAGAGAGGCAGGGAAAGAGGCGCGGAAATAGACGCAGGGAAAGAGAGGTGGGGTATCAGATGTGGGGAATCCGAGGCGGGGAATCAGAGGCGGGGAAAGAGATGTGGGGAAAGAGAGGCAGGGAAAGAGGCGCGGAAATAGACGCAGGGAAAGAGAGGCGGGGTATCAGATGTGGGGAATCTGAAGTGGAAAATCTGAGGCGGGGAATCAGAGGCGTGGAATCCGAGGCGGGGCATCAGAGGCAGGAAAAGAGATGTGGGGAAAGAGAGGCCGGGAAAGAGGCACGAAAGAGAGGCAGGAAATCAGAGGCGGTGAATCACAGGCGGGGAATCAGAGGCGGGGAATCAGAGTCGTATTATCTGAGGCGGGGAATCGGAGGCAGGGAATCAGAGGCGGGGAAAGAGATGTGGGAAAAGAGAGGCAGAGAAGGAGGCACGAAAATAGTGGCAGGGAAAGAGAGGCAGGGAATCAGAGGCGGGGAATCAGAGGCGGGGAATCAGAGGCGGGGAATCAGAGGCGGGTAATCAGAGGCGGTGAATCAGAGGCGGGAAATCAGAGGCGGGCAATCAGAGGCGGGCAATCAGAGGCGGGGAAGCAGAGGCGGGGAAGCAGAGGCGGGGAAGCAGTGGCGGGGAAGCAGAGGCGGGGAAGCAGAGGCGGGGAATCAGAGTCGGGGAATCAGAGGCGGGGAATTTGAGGTGGGGATTCTGAGGTGGGAAATCAGAGGCTGAGATTGAAAGGGGGAGAATCAGAAGGGGGAAAAGAAATGTGGGGAAAGAGAGGCATGGAAAGAGCCAGGGACTCTGATGCAGGGAATCGGAGGCAGGGAAACAGAGTCGGAGAAACGGAGGCGGGGAATCAGAAGCGGGGAATCAGAGGGTGGAAAAGAGATGTGGGGAAAGAGAGGCAGGGAAAGAGGCGCGGAAATAGACGCAGGGAAAGAGAGGCGGAGTATCAGATGTGGGGAATTCAAGGCGGGGAATCAGAGGCGGGGAAAGAGATGTGGGGAAAGAGATGTGGGGAAAGAGAGGCAGGGAAAGAGGCAAGGAAATAGAGGTGGGGAATCAGAGGCAGGGAATCAGAGGCGGAGATCCAGAGGCAGGGAATCTGAGGCGGGGAATCTGAGGCGGGGAATCAGAGGCGTGGAATCAGAGGGGGGAATAGAGATGTGGGAAAAGAGAGGCGGCGAAAGGGAGGCGGGGAAAGAGTCAGAGACTCTGAAACAGGGAATCGGAGTCGGGGAATCAGAGTCGGGGAATCAGAGTCGGGGAATCAGTGTCAGGGAATCAGAGTCGGGGAATCAGAGGTGGGGAATCAGAGGCGGGGAATCAGAGTCGGGGAATCAGAGGCAGGGAATCAGAGGCGGAGAATCAGAGGCGGGGAATCAGAGGCGGGGAATCAGTGGGCGGAAATGAGATGTGGGAAAAGAGAGGCAGAGAAAGAGGCACGAAAATAGTGGCAGGGAAAGAGAGGCGGGGAATCAGAGGCGGGGAACCACAGGCGGGGAATCAGAGGCTGAAATTAAAAGGGGGTGAATCAGAGGGGGGAAAAGAGATGTAGGGAAAGAAGGGCAGGGAAAGAGCCAGGGAAAGAGCCAGGGACTCTGAAGCAGGGAATCGGAGGCAGGGAAACAGAGGAAGGGAATCAGAGTGGGAGAAATGGAGGCGGGGAATCAGAGGCGGGGATTCAGAGGCGGGGAAGCAGAGGCGGGGAATCAGAGGCGGGGAATCAGAGGCGGGGAATCTGAGGTGGGGATTCTGAGGCAGGGAATCTGAGGTGGGGAATCTGAGGTGGGGAATCCGAGGCTGAGATTCAAAGGGAGAGAGAGGCATGGAAAGAGCCAGGGACTCTGAAGCAGGGAATCGGAGGCAGGGAAACAGAGTCGGAGAACGGAGGCGGGGAATCAGAGGCAGGGAATCTGAGGCAGGGAATCTGAGGTGGGGAGTCTGTCGGGGAATCAGAGGCGTGGAATCAGAGGGGGGAATAGAGATGTGGGAAAAGAGAGGCGGCGAAAGGGAGGCGGGGAAAGAGTCAGAGACTCTGAAGCAGGGAATCGGAGTCGGGGAACCAGAGTCGGGGAATCAGAGGCGGGGAATCAGAGGCAGGGAATCAGAGGCGGAGAATCAGAGGCGGGGAACCAGAGGCGGGGAATCAGAGGCTGAAATTAAAAGAGGGTGAACCAGAGGGGGGAAAAGAGATGTGGGGAAAGAAGGGCAGGGAAAGAGCCAGGGAAAGAGCCAGGGACTCTGAAGCAGGGAATCGGAGGCAGGGAATCGGAGGCAGGAAAACAGAGGAAGGGAATCAGAGTCGGAGAAATGGAGGCGGGGAATCAGAAGCGGGGAATCAGAAGCGGGGAATCAGAAGCGGGGAATCAGAGGACGGAAAAGAGATGTGGCGAAAGAGAGGCAGAGAAAGAGAGGCGGGTTATCAGATGTGTGCAATCCGAGGCAAGGAATCAGAGGCGTGGAATCAGAGGCGTGGAATCTAAGGTGGGGAATCGGAGTCGGGGAATCAGAGTCGTGGAATCAGAGGCGGGGAATCAGAGTCGGGGAATCAGAGGAGGGGAATCAGAGGCGGGGAATCAGATGCGGGGAATCCGAGGCGGGGAATCAGAGGCAGGAAAAGAGATGTGGGGAAAGAGAGTCCGGGAGAGAGGCACGGAAAGAGAGGCGGGAAATCAGAGGTGGGGAATCAGAGGCGGGGAATCAGAGGCGGGGAATCAGAGGCTTGGACTCAGAGGAGGTGTATCAGAGGCGGAGAAAAGGCGGCGTGGAATCAGAGGTGGGGAATCAGAGGGCGGAAATGAGATGTGGGAAAAGAGAGGCAGAGAAAGAGGCACGAAAATAGTGGCAGGGAAAGAGAGGCGGGGAATCACAGGCGGGGAATCACAGGCGGGGAACCAGAGGCGGGGAATCAGAGGCTGAAATTAAAAGAGGGTGAATCAGAGGGGGGAAAAGAGATGTGGGGAAAGAAGGGCAGGGAAAGAGCCAGGGAAAGAGCCAGGGACTCTGAAGCAGGGAATCGGAGGCAGGGAATCGGTGGCAGGGAAACAGAGGAAGGGAATCAGAGTCGGAGAAATGGAGGCGGGGAATCAGAAGCGGGGAATCAGAAGTGGGGAATCAGAGGACGGAAAAGAGATGTGGGGAAAGAGAGGCAGAGAAAGAGAGGCGGGGTATCAGATGTGTGCAACCCGAGGCAAGGAATCAGAGGCGGGGAATCAGAGGCGGGGAATCAGAGGCGTGGAATCAGAGGCGGGGAATCTAAGGTGGGGAATCGGAGTCGGGGAATCAGAGTCGTGGAATCAGAGGCGGGGAATCAGAGGAGGAGAATCAGAGGAGGAGAATCAGAGGCGGGGAATCAGAGTCGGGGAATCAGAGTCGGGGAATCAGAGGAGGGGAATAAGAGGCGGGGAATCAGAGGCGGGGAATCAGAGGCGGGGAATCAGAGGCGGGGAATCAGAGGCGGGGAATCAGAGGTGGGGAATCAGAGGGCAGAAAAGAGATGTGGGGAAAGAGAGGCAGAGAAAGAGGCGTGGAAATAGACGCAGTGAAAGAGAGGAGGGGTATCAGATGCGGGGAATCCGAGGCAGGGAATCAGAGGCAGGAAAAGAGATGTGGGGAAAGAGAGGCCGGGAAAGAGGCACGGAAAGAGAGGTGGGAAATCAGAGGTGGGGAATCAGAGGCGGGGAATCAGAGGCGGGGAATCAGAGGCTTGGACTCAGAGGAGGTGTATCAGAGGCGGAGAAAAGGCGGCGTGGAATCAGAGGTGGGGAATCAGAGGGCGGAAATGAGATGTGGGAAAAGAGAGGCAGAGAAGGAGGCACGAAAATAGTGGCAGGGAAAGAGAGGCAGGGAATCAGAGGCGGGGAATCAGAGGCGGGAAATCAGAGGCGGGGAATCAGAGGGCGGAAAAGAGATGTGGGGAAAGAGAGGCAGAGAAAGAGGCGTGGAAATAGACGCAGTGAAAGAGAGGCGGGGTATCAGATGTGGGGGATCCGAGGCGGAGAATCAGAGGTGGGGAAAGAGATGTGGAGAAAGAGAGGCAGGGATAGAGGCAAGGAAAGAGAGGCGGGGAAAGAGGCACGGAGAGAGAGGTGGAAAATGAGAGGCGGGGAATCAGAGTCGTATTATCTGAGGTGGGGAATCTGAGGCGGGGAAAGAGATGTGGGAAAAGAGAGGCAGAGAATGGGGCACGAAAATAGTGGCAGGGAAAGAGAGGCAGGGAATCAGAGGCGGGGAATCAGAGGCGGGGAATCAGAGGCGGGGAATCAGAGGCGGGGAATCAGAGGCGGGGAATCAGAGGCGGGGAATCAGAGGCGGGGAATCAGAGGCAGGGAATCAGAGGCAGGGAATCATAGGCGGAGAATCAGAGGCGGGGAATCAGAGGCGGGGAATCAGAGGCGGGGAATCAGAGGCGGGGAATCAGTGGGCGGAAATGAGATGTGGGAAAAGAGAGGCAGAGAAAGAGGCGTGGAAATAGACGCAGTGAAAGCGAGGAGGGGTATCAGATGCGGGGAATCCGAGGCGGGGAATCAGAGGCAGGAAAAGAGATGTGGGGAAAGAGAGGCCGGGAAAGAGGCACGGAAAGAGAGGCGGGAAATCAGAGGTGGGGAATCAGAGGCGGGGAATCAGAGGCAGGGAATCAGAGGCGGGGAATCAGAGGCGGGGAATCAGAGGGCGGAAAAGAGATGTGGGGAAAGAGAGGCAGAGAAAGAGGCGTGGAAATAGACGCAGGGAAAGAGAGGCAGGGTATCAGATGTGGGGGATCCGAGGCGGGGAATCAGAGGTGGGGAAAGAGATGTGGAGAAAGAGAGGCAGGGAAAGAGGCAAGGAAAGAGAGGCGGGGAAAGAGGCACGGAAAGAGAGGTGGGAAATGAGAGGCGGGGAATCAGAGGCGGGGAATCAGAGTCGTGGTATCAGAAGCGGGGAATCAGAGTCGTGGTTTCAGAGGCGGGGAATCAGAGGCGCGGAAATAGACGCAGGGAAAGAGAGGCGGGGTATCAGATGTGGGGAATCTGAGGTGGAAAATCTGAGGCGGGGAATCAGAGGCGTGGAATCCGAGGCGGGGCATCAGAGACAGGAAAAGAGATGTGGGGAAAGAGAGGCCGGGAAAGAGGCACGGAAAGAGAGGCAGGAAATCAGAGGCGGTGAATCACAGGCGGGGAATCGGAGGCAGGGAATCAGAGGCGGGGAAAGAGATGTGGGAAAAGAGAGGCAGAGAAGGAGGCACGAAAATAGTGGCAGGGAAAGAGAGGCAGGGAATCAGAGGCGGGGAATCAGAGGCGGGGAATCAGAGGCGGGGAATCAGAGGCGGGGAATCAGAGGCGGGGAATCAGAGGCGGGGAAACAGAGGCGGGGAATCAGAGGCGGGGAATCAGAGGCGGGGAATCAGAGGCGGGGAAGCAGAGGCGGGGAAGCAGACGCGGGGAAGCAGAGGCGGGGAATCAGAGGCGGGGAATCAGAGGCGGGGAATCAGAGGTGGGGTATCAGAGGCGGGGTATCAGAGGCGGGGTATCAGAGGCAGAGGAACGGAGGAGTGGAATCAGAGGTGGGGAATCAGAGGGCAGAAAAGAGATGTGGGGAAAGAGAGGCAGAGAAAGAGGCGTGGAAATAGACGCAGTGAAAGAGAGGAGGGGTATCAGATGCGGGGAATCCGAGGCGGGGAATCAGAGGCTTGGACTCAGAGGAGGTGTATCAGAGGCGGAGAAAAGGCGGCGTGGAATCAGAGGTGGGGAATCAGAGGGCGGAAATGAGATGTGGGAAAAGAGAGGCAGAGAAAGAGGCACGAAAATAGTGGCAGGGAAAGAGAGGCGGGGAATCACAGGCGGGGAATCACAGGCGGGGAACCAGAGGCGGGGAATCAGAGGCTGAAATTAAAAGAGGGTGAATCAGAGGGGGGAAAAGAGATGTGGGGAAAGAAGGGCAGGGAAAGAGCCAGGGAAAGAGCCAGGGACTCTGAAGCAGGGAATCGGAGGCAGGGAATCGGTGGCAGGGAAACAGAGGAAGGGAATCAGAGTCGGAGAAATGGAGGCGGGGAATCAGAAGCGGGGAATCAGAAGCGGGGAATCAGAGGATGGAAAAGAGATGTGGGGAAAGAGAGGCAGAGAAAGAGAGGCGGGGTATCAGATGTGTGCAATCCGAGGCAAGGAATCAGAGGCGGGGAATCAGAGGCGGGGAATCAGAGGCGTGGAATCAGAGGCGGGGAATCTAAGGTGGGGAATCGGAGTCGGGGAATCAGAGGAGGAGAATCAGAGGAGGAGAATCAGAGGAGGGGAATCAGAGGCGGGGAATCAGAGGCGGGGAATCAGAGGCGGGGAAGCAGAGGCGGGGAATCAGAGGCGGGGAATCAGAGGCGGGGAATCAGAGGGGGGAATAGAGATGTGGGAAAAGAGAGGCGGCGAAAGGGAGGCGGGGAAAGAGTCAGAGACTCTGAAGCAGGGAATCGGAGTCGGAGAAATGGAGGCGGGGAATCAGAGGCGGGGAATCAGAGGCGGGGAATCAGAGGCGGGGAATCAGAGGCGGGGAATCAGAGGCGGGGAATCAGAGGCGGGGAATCAGAGGCGGGGAATCAGAGGCGGGGAATCAGAGGCGGGGAATCAGAGGCGGGGAATCAGTGGGCGGAAATGAGATGTGGGAAAAGAGAGGCAGAGAAAGTGGCGTGGAAATATACGCAGTGAAAGCGAGGAGGGGTATCAGATGCGGGGAATCCGAGGCGGGGAATCAGAGGCAGGAAAAGAGATGTGGGGAAAGCGAGGCCGGGAAAGAGGAACGGAAAGAGAGGCGGGAAATCAGAGGTGGGGAATCAGAGGCGGGGAATCAGAGGCAGGGAATCAGAGGCGGGGAATCAGAGGCGGGGAATCAGAGGGCGGAAAAGAGATGTGGGGAAAGAGAGGCAGAGAAAGAGGCGTGGAAATAGACGCAGGGAAAGAGAGGCAGGGTATCAGATGTGGGGGATCCGAGGCGGGGAATCAGAGGTGGGGAAAGAGATGTGGAGAAAGAGAGGCAGGGAAAGAGGCAAGGAAAGAGAGGCGGGGAAAGAGGCACGGAAAGAGAGGTGGGAAATGAGAGGCGGGGAATCAGAGGCGGGGAATCAGAGTCGTGGTATCAGAAGCGGGGAATCAGAGGCGGGGAAAGAGATGTGGGAAAAGAGAGGCGGGGAAAGAGGCGCGGAAATAGACGCAGGGAAAGAGAGGCGGGGTATCAGATGTGGGGAATCTGAGGTGGAAAATCTGAGGCGGGGAATCAGAGGCGTGGAATCCGAGGCGGGGCATCAGAGGCAGGAAAAGAGATGTGGGGAAAGAGAGGCCGGGAAAGAGGCACGGAAAGAGAGGCAGGAAATCAGAGGCGGTGAATCACAGGCGGGGAATCAGAGGCGGGGAATCAGAGTCGTATTATCTGAGGCGGGGAATCGGCGGCAGGGAATCAGAGGCGGGGAAAGAGATGTGGGAAAAGAGAGGCAGAGAAGGAGGCACGAAAATAGTGGCAGGGAAAGAGAGGCAGGGAATCAGAGGCGGGGAATCAGAGGCGGGGAATCAGAGGCGGGGAATCAGAGGCGGGGAATCAGAGGCGGGGAATCAGAGGCGGGGAATCAGAGGCGGGGAAAGAGAGGCGGGGAATCAGAGGCGGGGAATCAGAGGCGGGGAATCAGAGGCGGGGAAGCAGAGGCGGGGAAGCAGAGGCGGGGAAGCAGACGCGGGGAAGCAGAGGCGGGGAAGCAGAGGCGGGGAATCAGAGGCGGGGAATTTGAGGTGGGGATTCTGAGGTGGGAAATCAGAGGCTGAGATTGAAAGGGGGAGAATCAGAAGGGGGAAAAGAAATGTGGGGAAAGAGAGGCATGGAAAGAGCCAGGGACTCTGAAGCAGGGAATCGGAGGCTGGGAAACAGAGTCGGAGAAACGGAGGCGGGGAATCAGAAGCGGGGAATCAGAGGGTGGAAAAGAGATGTGGGGAAAGAGAGGCAGGGAAAGAGGCGCGGAAATAGACGCAGGGAAAGAGAGGCGGAGTATCAGATGTGGGGAATTCAAGGCGGGGAATCAGAGGCGGGGAAAGAGATGTGGGGAAAGAGATGTGGGGAAAGAGAGGCAGGGAAAGAGGCAAGGAAATAGAGGTGGGGAATCAGAGGCAGGGAATCAGAGGCGGAGATCCAGAGGCAGGGAATCTGAGGCGGGGAATCTGAGGCGGGGAATCAGAGGCGTGGAATCAGAGGGGGGAATAGAGATGTGGGAAAAGAGAGGCGGCGAAAGGGAGGCGGGGAAAGAGTCAGAGACTCTGAAACAGGGAATCGGAGTCGGGGAATCAGAGTCGGGGAATCAGAGTCGGGGAATCAGTGTCAGGGAATCAGAGTCGGGGAATGAGAGGTGGGGAATCAGAGGCGGGGAATCAGAGTCGGGGAATCAGAGGCAGGGAATCAGAGGCAGGGAATCAGAGGCGGGGAATCAGAGGCGGGGAATCAGAGGCGGAGAATCAGAGGCGGGGAATCAGAGGCGGGGAATCAGTGGGCGGGGAATCAGTGGGCGGAAATGAGATGTGGGAAAAGAGAGGCAGAGAAAGAGGCACGAAAATAGTGGCAGGGAAAGAGAGGCGGGGAATCAGAGGCGGGGAACCACAGGCGGGGAATCAGAGGCTGAAATTAAAAGGGGGTGAATCAGAGGGGGGAAAAGAGATGTGGGGAAAGAAGGGCAGGGAAAGAGCCAGGGAAAGAGCCAGGGACTCTGAAGCAGGGAATCGGAGGCAGGGAAACAGAGGAAGGGAATCAGAGTGGGAGAAATGGAGGCGGGGAAGCAGAGGCGGGGAAGCAGAGGCGGGGAATCAGAGGCGGGGAATCAGAGGCGGGGAATCTGAGGTGGGGATTCTGAGGCAGGGAATCTGAGGTGGGGAATCTGAGGTGGGGAATCCGAGGATGAGATTCAAAGGGAGAGAATCAGAAGGGGGAAAAGATATGTAGGGAAAGAGAGGCATGGAAAGAGCCAGGGACTCTGAAGCAGGGAATCGGAGGCAGGGAAACGGAGTCGGAGAACGGAGGCGGGGAATCAGAAGCGGGGAATCAGAGGGCGGAAAAGAGATGTGGGGAAAGAGAGGCAGGGAAAGAGGCGCGGAAATAGACGCAGGGAAAGAGAGGCGGGGTATCAGATGTGGGGAATTCAAGGCGGGGAAAGAGATGTGGGGAAAGAGAGGCAGGGAAAGAGGCAAGGAAATAGAGGCGGGGAATCAGAGGTGGGGATTCAGAGGCAGGGAATCAGAGGGGGGGAATCAGAGGCAGGGAATCTGAGGCAGGGAATCTGAGGTGGGGAGTCTGTCGGGGAATCAGAGGCGTGGAATCAGAGGGGGGAATAGAGATGTGGGAAAAGAGAGGCGGCGAAAGGGAGGCGGGGAAAGAGTCAGAGACTCTGAAGCAGGGAATCGGAGTCGGGGAATCAGAGTCGGGGAATCAGAGGCGGGGAATCAGAGGCAGGGAATCAGAGGCGGAGAATCAGAGGCGGGGAACCAGAGGCGGGGAATCAGAGGCTGAAATTAAAAGAGGGTGAACCAGAGGGGGGAAAAGAGATGTGGGGAAAGAAGGGCAGGGAAAGAGCCAGGGAAAGAGCCAGGGACTCTGAAGCAGGGAATCGGAGGCAGGGAATCGGAGGCAGGAAAACAGAGGAAGGGAATCAGAGTCGGAGAAATGGAGGCGGGGAATCAGAAGCGGGGAATCAGAAGCGGGGAATCAGAGGACGGAAAAGAGATGTGGCGAAAGAGAGGCAGAGAAAGAGAGGCAGAGAAAGAGAGGCGGGTTATCAGATGTGTGCAATCCGAGGCAAGGAATCAGAGGCGTGGAATCAGAGGCGTGGAATCTAAGGTGGGGAATCGGAGTCGGGGAATCAGAGTCGTGGAATCAGAGGCGGGGAATCAGAGTCGGGGAATCAGAGGAGGGGAATCAGAGGCGGGGAATCAGATGCGGGGAATCCGAGGCGGGGAATCAGAGGCAGGAAAAGAGATGTGGGGAAAGAGAGTCCGGGAGAGAGGCACGGAAAGAGAGGCGGGAAATCTGAGGTGGGGAATCAGAGGCGGGGAATCAGAGGCGGGGAATCAGAGGCTTGGACTCAGAGGAGGTGTATCAGAGGCGGAGAAAAGGCGGCGTGGAATCAGAGGTGGGGAATCAGAGGGCGGAAATGAGATGTGGGAAAAGAGAGGCAGAGAAAGAGGCACGAAAATAGTGGCAGGGAAAGAGAGGCGGGGAATCACAGGCGGGGAATCACAGGCGGGGAACCAGAGGCGGGGAATCAGAGGCTGAAATTAAAAGAGGGTGAATCAGAGGGGGGAAAAGAGATGTGGGGAAAGAAGGGCAGGGAAAGAGCCAGGGAAAGAGCCAGGGACTCTGAAGCAGGGAATCGGAGGCAGGGAATCGGTGGCAGGGAAACAGAGGAAGGGAATCAGAGTCGGAGAAATGGAGGCGGGGAATCAGAAGCGGGGAATCAGAAGCGGGGAATCAGAGGACGGAAAAGAGATGTGGGGAAAGAGAGGCAGAGAAAGAGAGGCGGGGTATCAGATGTGTGCAACCCGAGGCAAGGAATCAGAGGCGGGGAATCAGAGGCGGGGAATCAGAGGCGTGGAATCAGAGGCGGGGAATCTAAGGTGGGGAATCGGAGTCGGGGAATCAGAGTCGTGGAATCAGAGGCGGGGAATCAGAGGAGGAGAATCAGAGGAGGAGAATCAGAGGCGGGGAATCAGAGTCGGGGAATCAGAGTCGGGGAATCAGAGGAGGGGAATAAGAGGCGGGGAATCAGAGGCGGGGAATCAGAGGCGGGGAATCAGAGGCGGGGAATCAGAGGTGGGGAATCAGAGGGCAGAAAAGAGATGTGGGGAAAGAGAGGCAGAGAAAGAGGCGTGGAAATAGACGCAGTGAAAGAGAGGAGGGGTATCAGATGCGGGGAATCCGAGGCAGGGAATCAGAGGCAGGAAAAGAGATGTGGGGAAAGAGAGGCCGGGAAAGAGGCACGGAAAGAGAGGTGGGAAATCAGAGGTGGGGAATCAGAGGCGGGGAATCAGAGGCGGGGAATCAGAGGCTTGGACTCAGAGGAGGTGTATCAGAGGCGGAGAAAAGGCGGCGTGGAATCAGAGGTGGGGAATCAGAGGGCGGAAATGAGATGTGGGAAAAGAGAGGCAGAGAAGGAGGCACGAAAATAGTGGCAGGGAAAGAGAGGCAGGGAATCAGAGGCGGGGAATCAGAGGCGGGAAATCAGAGGCGGGGAATCAGAGGGCGGAAAAGAGATGTGGGGAAAGAGAGGCAGAGAAAGAGGCGTGGAAATAGACGCAGTGAAAGAGAGGCGGGGTATCAGATGTGGGGGATCCGAGGCGGAGAATCAGAGGTGGGGAAAGAGATGTGGAGAAAGAGAGGCAGGGATAGAGGCAAGGAAAGAGAGGCGGGGAAAGAGGCACGGAAAGAGAGGTGGAAAATGAGAGGCGGGGAATCAGAGTCGTATTATCTGAGGTGGGGAATCTGAGGCGGGGAAAGAGATGTGGGAAAAGAGAGGCAGAGAATGAGGCACGAAAATAGTGGCAGGGAAAGAGAGGCAGGGAATCAGAGGCGGGGAATCAGAGGCGGGGAAGCAGAGGCGGGGAATCAGAGGCGGGGAATCAGAGGCGGGGAATCAGAGGGGGGAATAGAGATGTGGGAAAAGAGAGGCGGCGAAAGGGAGGCGGGGAAAGAGTCAGAGACTCTGAAGCAGGGAATCGGAGTCGGAGAAATGGAGGCGGGGAAATCAGAGGCGGGGAATCAGAGGCAGGGAATCAGAGGCAGGGAATCAGAGGCGGAGAATCAGAGGCGGGGAATCAGAGGCGGGGAATCAGAGGCGGGGAATCAGAGGCGGGGAATCAGAGGCGGGGAATCAGTGGGCGGAAATGAGATGTGGGAAAAGAGAGGCAGAGAAAGAGGCGTGGAAATAGACGCAGTGAAAGCGAGGAGGGGTATCAGATGCGGGGAATCCGAGGCGGGGAATCAGAGGCAGGAAAAGAGATGTGGGGAAAGAGAGGCCGGGAAAGAGGCACGGAAAGAGAGGCGGGAAATCAGAGGTGGGGAATCAGAGGCGGGGAATCAGAGGCGGGGAATCAGAGGGCGGAAAAGAGATGTGGGGAAAGAGAGGCAGAGAAAGAGGCGTGGAAATAGACGCAGGGAAACAGAGGCAGGGTATCAGATGTGGGGGATCCGAGGCGGGGAATCAGAGGTGGGGAAAGAGATGTGGAGAAAGAGAGGCAGGGAAAGAGGCAAGGAAAGAGAGGCGGGGAAAGAGGCACGGAAAGAGAGGTGGGAAATGAGAGGCGGGGAATCAGAGGCGGGGAATCAGAGTCGTGGTATCAGAAGCGGGGAATCAGAGTCGTGGTTTCAGAGGCGGGGAATCAGAGGCGGGGAATCAGAGTCATGGTATCAGAGGCGGGGAATCAGAGGCGGGGAAAGAGATGTGGGAAAAGAGAGGCGGGGAAAGAGGCGCGGAAATAGACGCAGGGAAAGAGAGGCGGGGTATCAGATGTGGGGAATCTGAGGTGGAAAATCTGAGGCGGGGAATCAGAGGCGTGGAATCCGAGGCGGGGCATCAGAGACAGGAAAAGAGATGTGGGGAAAGAGAGGCCGGGAAAGAGGCACGGAAAGAGAGGCAGGAAATCAGAGGCGGTGAATCACAGGCGGGGAATCAGAGGCGGGGAATCAGAGTCGTATTATCTGAGGCGGGGAATCGGAGGCAGGGAATCAGAGGCGGGGAAAGAGATGTGGGAAAAGAGAGGCAGAGAAGGAGGCACGAAAATAGTGGCAGGGAAAGAGAGGCAGGGAATCAGAGGCGGGGAATCAGAGGCGGGGAATCAGAGGCGGGGAATCAGAGGCGGGGAATCAGAGGCGGGGAATCAGAGGCGGGGAATCAGAGGCGGGGAAACAGAGGCGGGGAATCAGAGGCGGGGAATCAGAGGCGGGGAATCAGAGGCGGGGAATCAGAGGCGGGGAAGCAGAGGCGGGGAAGCAGACGCGGGGAAGCAGAGGCGGGGAATCAGAGGCGGGGAATCAGAGGTGGGGTATCAGAGGCGGGGTATCAGAGGCGGGGTATCAGAGGCAGAGGAACGGAGGAGTGGAATCAGAGGTGGGGAATCAGAGGGCAGAAAAGAGATGTGGGGAAAGAGAGGCAGAGAAAGAGGCGTGGAAATAGACGCAGTGAAAGAGAGGAGGGGTATCAGATGCGGGGAATCCGAGGCGGGGAATCAGAGGCAGGAAAAGAGATGTGGGGAAAGAGAGTCCGAAAGAGAGGCACGGAAAGAGAGGCGGGAAATCAGAGGTGGGGAATCAGAGGCGGGGAATCAGAGGCGGGGAATCAGAGGCTTGGACTCAGAGGAGGTGTATCAGAGGCGGAGAAAAGGCGGCGTGGAATCAGAGGTGGGGAATCAGAGGGCGGAAATGAGATGTGGGAAAAGAGAGGCAGAGAAAGAGGCACGAAAATAGTGGCAGGGAAAGAGAGGCGGGGAATCACAGGCGGGGAATCACAGGCGGGGAACCAGAGGCGGGGAATCAGAGGCTGAAATTAAAAGAGGGTGAATCAGAGGGGGGAAAAGAGATGTGGGGAAAGAAGGGCAGGGAAAGAGCCAGGGAAAGAGCCAGGGACTCTGAAGCAGGGAATCGGAGGCAGGGAATCGGTGGCAGGGAAACAGAGGAAGGGAATCAGAGTCGGAGAAATGGAGGCGGGGAATCAGAAGCGGGGAATCAGAAGCGGGGAATCAGAGGCGGGGAATCAGAGGCGGGGAATCAGAGGCGGGGAATCAGAGGCGGGGAATCAGAGGCGGGGAAGCAGAGGCGGGGAATCAGAGGCGGGGAATCAGAGGCGGGGAAGCAGAGGGCGGAAAAGAGATGTGGGGAAAGAGAGGCAGGGAAAGAGGCGCGGAAATGGACGCAGGGAAAGAGAGGCGGGGTATCAGATGTGGGGAATTCAAGGCGGGGAATCAGAGGCGGGGAATCAGAGGCGGGGAATCAGAGGCGGGGAATCAGTGGGCGGAAATGAGATGTGGGAAAAGAGAGGCAGAGAAAGAGGCGTGGAAATAGACGCAGTGAAAGCGAGGAGGGGTATCAGATGCGGGGAATCCGAGGCGGGGAATCAGAGGCAGGAAAAGAGATGTGGGGAAAGAGAGGCCGGGAAAGAGGCACGGAAAGAGAGGCGGGAAATCAGAGGTGGGGAATCAGAGGCGGGGAATCAGAGGCAGGGAATCAGAGGCGGGGAATCAGAGGCGGGGAATCAGAGGGCGGAAAAGAGATGTGGGGAAAGAGAGGCAGAGAAAGAGGCGTGGAAATAGACGCAGGGAAAGAGAGGCAGGGTATCAGATGTGGGGGATCCGAGGCGGGGAATCAGAGGTGGGGAAAGAGATGTGGAGAAAGAGAGGCAGGGAAAGAGGCAAGGAAAGAGAGGCGGGGAAAGAGGCACGGAAAGAGAGGTGGGAAATGAGAGGCGGGGAATCAGAGGCGGGGAATCAGAGTCGTGGTATCAGAAGCGGGGAATCAGAGTCGTGGTTTCAGAGGCGGGGAATCAGAGGCGGGGAATCAGAGTCATGGTATCAGAGGCGGGGAATCAGAGGCGGGGAAAGAGATGTGGGAAAAGAGAGGCGGGGAAAGAGGCGCGGAAATAGACGCAGGGAAAGAGAGGCGGGGTATCAGATGTGGGGAATCTGAGGTGGAAAATCTGAGGCGGGGAATCAGAGGCGTGGAATCCGAGGCGGGGCATCAGAGACAGGAAAAGAGATGTGGGGAAAGAGAGGCCGGGAAAGAGGCACGGAAAGAGAGGCAGGAAATCAGAGGCGGTGAATCACAGGCGGGGAATCAGAGGCGGGGAATCAGAGTCGTATTATCTGAGGCGGGGAATCGGAGGCAGGGAATCAGAGGCGGGGAAAGAGATGTGGGAAAAGAGAGGCAGAGAAGGAGGCACGAAAATAGTGGCAGGGAAAGAGAGGCAGGGAATCAGAGGCGGGGAATCAGAGGCGGGGAATCAGAGGCGGGGAATCAGAGGCGGGGAATCAGAGGCGGGGAATCAGAGGCGGGGAAACAGAGGCGGGGAATCAGAGGCGGGGAATCAGAGGCGGGGAATCAGAGGCGGGGAAGCAGAGGCGGGGAAGCAGACGCGGGGAAGCAGAGGCGGGGAATCAGAGGCGGGGAATCAGAGGCGGGGAATCAGAGGTGGGGTATCAGAGGCGGGGTATCAGAGGCGGGGTATCAGAGGCAGAGGAACGGAGGAGTGGAATCAGAGGTGGGGAATCAGAGGGCAGAAAAGAGATGTGGGGAAAGAGAGGCAGAGAAAGAGGCGTGGAAATAGACGCAGTGAAAGAGAGGAGGGGTATCAGATGCGGGGAATCCGAGGCGGGGAATCAGAGGCTTGGACTCAGAGGAGGTGTATCAGAGGCGGAGAAAAGGCGGCGTGGAATCAGAGGTGGGGAATCAGAGGGCGGAAATGAGATGTGGGAAAAGAGAGGCAGAGAAAGAGGCACGAAAATAGTGGCAGGGAAAGAGAGGCGGGGAATCACAGGCGGGGAATCACAGGCGGGGAACCAGAGGCGGGGAATCAGAGGCTGAAATTAAAAGAGGGTGAATCAGAGGGGGGAAAAGAGATGTGGGGAAAGAAGGGCAGGGAAAGAGCCAGGGAAAGAGCCAGGGACTCTGAAGCAGGGAATCGGAGGCAGGGAATCGGTGGCAGGGAAACAGAGGAAGGGAATCAGAGTCGGAGAAATGGAGGCGGGGAATCAGAAGCGGGGAATCAGAAGCGGGGAATCAGAGGATGGAAAAGAGATGTGGGGAAAGAGAGGCAGAGAAAGAGAGGCGGGGTATCAGATGTGTGCAATCCGAGGCAAGGAATCAGAGGCGGGGAATCAGAGGCGGGGAATCAGAGGCGTGGAATCAGAGGCGGGGAATCTAAGGTGGGGAATCGGAGTCGGGGAATCAGAGGAGGAGAATCAGAGGAGGAGAATCAGAGGAGGGGAATCAGAGGCGGGGAATCAGAGGCGGGGAATCAGAGGCGGGGAATCAGAGGCGGGGAATCAGAGGCGGGGAATCAGAGGTGGGGAATCAGAGGGCAGAAAAGAGATGTGGGGAAAGAGAGGCAGAGAAAGAGGCGTGGAAATAGACGCAGTGAAAGAGAGGAGGGGTATCAGATGCGGGGAATCCGAGGCAGGGAATCAGAGGCAGGAAAAGAGATGTGGGGAAAGAGAGGCCGGGAAAGAGGCACGGAAAGAGAGGTGGGAAATCAGAGGTGGGGAATCAGAGGCGGGGAATCAGAGGCGGGGAATCAGAGGCGGGGAATCAGAGGGCGGAAAAGAGATGTGGGGAAAGAGAGGCAGAGAAAGAGGCGTGGAAATAGACGCAGGGAAAGAGAGGCGGGGTATCAGATGTGGGGGATCCGAGGCGGGGAATCAGAGGCGGGGAATCAGAGGTGGGGAAAGAGATGTGGAGAAAGAGAGGCAGGGAAAGAGGCACGGAAAGAGAGGTGGGAAATGAGAGGCGGGGAATCAGAGTCGTATTATCTGAGGTGGGGAATCTGAGGCGGGGAATCAGAGGCGGGGAAAGAGATGTGGGAAAAGAGAGGCAGAGAATGAGGCACGAAAATAGTGGCAGGGAAAGAGAGGCGGGGAATCAGAGGCGGGGAATCAGAGGCGGGGAATCAGAGGCGGGGAATCAGAGGCGGGGAATCAGAGGCGGGGAATCAGAGGCGGGGAATCAGAGGCGGGGAATCAGAGGCGGGGAATCAGAGGCGGGGAATCAGAGGCGGGGAATCAGAGGCGGGGAAGCAGAGGCGGGGAATCAGAGGCGGGGAATCAGAGGCGGGGAATCAGAGGGGGGAATAGAGATGTGGGAAAAGAGAGGCGGCGAAAGGGAGGCGGGGAAAGAGTCAGAGACTCTGAAGCAGGGAATCGGAGTCGGAGAAATGGAGGCGGGGAATCAGAGGCGGGGAATCAGAGGCGGGGAATCAGAGGCGGGGAATCAGAGGCGGGGAATCAGAGGCGGGGAATCAGAGGCGGGGAATCAGAGGCGGGGAATCAGAGGCGGGGAATCAGAGGCGGGGAATCAGTGGGCGGAAATGAGATGTGGGAAAAGAGAGGCAGAGAAAGTGGCGTGGAAATAGACGCAGTGAAAGCGAGGAGGGGTATCAGATGCGGGGAATCCGAGGCGGGGAATCAGAGGCAGGAAAAGAGATGTGGGGAAAGCGAGGCCGGGAAAGAGGAACGGAAAGAGAGGCGGGAAATCAGAGGTGGGGAATCAGAGGCGGGGAATCAGAGGAAGGGAATCAGAGGCGGGGAATCAGAGGCGGGGAATCAGAGGGCGGAAAAGAGATGTGGGGAAAGAGAGGCAGAGAAAGAGGCGTGGAAATAGACGCAGGGAAAGAGAGGCAGGGTATCAGATGTGGGGGATCCGAGGCGGGGAATCAGAGGTGGGGAAAGAGATGTGGAGAAAGAGAGGCAGGGAAAGAGGCAAGGAAAGAGAGGCGGGGAAAGAGGCACGGAAAGAGAGGTGGGAAATGAGAGGCGGGGAATCAGAGGCGGGGAATCAGAGTCGTGGTATCAGAAGCGGGGAATCAGAGGCGGGGAAAGAGATGTGGGAAAAGAGAGGCGGGGAAAGAGGCGCGGAAATAGACGCAGGGAAAGAGAGGCGGGGTATCAGATGTGGGGAATCTGAGGTGGAAAATCTGAGGCGGGGAATCAGAGGCGTGGAATCCGAGGCGGGGCATCAGAGGCAGGAAAAGAGATGTGGGGAAAGAGAGGCCGGGAAAGAGGCACGGAAAGAGAGGCAGGAAATCAGAGGCGGTGAATCACAGGCGGGGAATCAGAGGCGGGGAATCAGAGTCGTATTATCTGAGGCGGGGAATCGGCGGCAGGGAATCAGAGGCGGGGAAAGAGATGTGGGAAAAGAGAGGCAGAGAAGGAGGCACGAAAATAGTGGCAGGGAAAGAGAGGCAGGGAATCAGAGGCGGGGAATCAGAGGCGGGGAATCAGAGGCGGGGAATCAGAGGCGGGGAATCAGAGGCGGGGAATCAGAGGCGGGGAATCAGAGGCGGGGAATCAGAGGCGGGGAAAGAGAGGCGGGGAATCAGAGGCGGGGAATCAGAGGCGGGGAATCAGAGGCGGGGAAGCAGAGGCGGGGAAGCAGAGGCGGGGAAGCAGACGCGGGGAAGCAGAGGCGGGGAAGCAGAGGCGGGGAATCAGAGGCGGGGAATTTGAGGTGGGGATTCTGAGGTGGGAAATCAGAGGCTGAGATTGAAAGGGGGAGAATCAGAAGGGGGAAAAGAAATGTGGGGAAAGAGAGGCATGGAAAGAGCCAGGGACTCTGAAGCAGGGAATCGGAGGCAGGGAAACAGAGTCGGAGAAACGGAGGCGGGGAATCAGAAGCGGGGAATCAGAGGGTGGAAAAGAGATGTGGGGAAAGAGAGGCAGGGAAAGAGGCGCGGAAATAGACGCAGGGAAAGAGAGGCGGAGTATCAGATGTGGGGAATTCAAGGCGGGGAATCAGAGGCGGGGAAAGAGATGTGGGGAAAGAGATGTGGGGAAAGAGAGGCAGGGAAAGAGGCAAGGAAATAGAGGTGGGGAATCAGAGGCAGGGAATCAGAGGCGGAGATCCAGAGGCAGGGAATCTGAGGCGGGGAATCTGAGGCGGGGAATCAGAGGCGTGGAATCAGAGGGGGGAATAGAGATGTGGGAAAAGAGAGGCGGCGAAAGGGAGGCGGGGAAAGAGTCAGAGACTCTGAAACAGGGAATCGGAGTCGGGGAATCAGAGTCGGGGAATCAGAGTCGGGGAATCAGTGTCAGGGAATCAGAGTCGGGGAATCAGAGGTGGGGAATCAGAGGCGGGGAATCAGAGTCGGGGAATCAGAGGCAGGGAATCAGAGGCAGGGAATCAGAGGCGGGGAATCAGAGGCGGGGAATCAGAGGCGGAGAATCAGAGGCGGGGAATCAGAGGCGGGGAATCAGTGGGCGGGGAATCAGTGGGCGGAAATGAGATGTGGGAAAAGAGAGGCAGAGAAAGAGGCACGAAAATAGTGGCAGGGAAAGAGAGGCGGGGAATCAGAGGCGGGGAACCACAGGCGGGGAATCAGAGGCTGAAATTAAAAGGGGGTGAATCAGAGGGGGGAAAAGAGATGTGGGGAAAGAAGGGCAGGGAAAGAGCCAGGGAAAGAGCCAGGGACTCTGAAGCAGGGAATCGGAGGCAGGGAAACAGAGGAAGGGAATCAGAGTGGGAGAAATGGAGGCGGGGAAGCAGAGGCGGGGAAGCAGAGGCGGGGAATCAGAGGCGGGGAATCAGAGGCGGGGAATCTGAGGTGGGGATTCTGAGGCAGGGAATCTGAGGTGGGGAATCTGAGGTGGGGAATCCGAGGATGAGATTCAAAGGGAGAGAATCAGAAGGGGGAAAAGATATGTAGGGAAAGAGAGGCATGGAAAGAGCCAGGGACTCTGAAGCAGGGAATCGGAGGCAGGGAAACGGAGTCGGAGAACGGAGGCGGGGAATCAGAAGCGGGGAATCAGAGGGCGGAAAAGAGATGTGGGGAAAGAGAGGCAGGGAAAGAGGCGCGGAAATAGACGCAGGGAAAGAGAGGCGGGGTATCAGATGTGGGGAATTCAAGGCGGGGAAAGAGATGTGGGGAAAGAGAGGCAGGGAAAGAGGCAAGGAAATAGAGGCGGGGAATCAGAGGTGGGGATTCAGAGGCAGGGAATCAGAGGGGGGGAATCAGAGGCAGGGAATCTGAGGCAGGGAATCTGAGGTGGGGAGTCTGTCGGGGAATCAGAGGCGTGGAATCAGAGGGGGGAATAGAGATGTGGGAAAAGAGAGGCGGCGAAAGGGAGGCGGGGAAAGAGTCAGAGACTCTGAAGCAGGGAATCGGAGTCGGGGAATCAGAGTCGGGGAATCAGAGGCGGGGAATCAGAGGCAGGGAATCAGAGGCGGAGAATCAGAGGCGGGGAACCAGAGGCGGGGAATCAGAGGCTGAAATTAAAAGAGGGTGAACCAGAGGGGGGAAAAGAGATGTGGGGAAAGAAGGGCAGGGAAAGAGCCAGGGAAAGAGCCAGGGACTCTGAAGCAGGGAATCGGAGGCAGGGAATCGGAGGCAGGAAAACAGAGGAAGGGAATCAGAGTCGGAGAAATGGAGGCGGGGAATCAGAAGCGGGGAATCAGAAGCGGGGAATCAGAGGACGGAAAAGAGATGTGGCGAAAGAGAGGCAGAGAAAGAGAGGCGGGTTATCAGATGTGTGCAATCCGAGGCAAGGAATCAGAGGCGTGGAATCAGAGGCGTGGAATCTAAGGTGGGGAATCGGAGTCGGGGAATCAGAGTCGTGGAATCAGAGGCGGGGAATCAGAGTCGGGGAATCAGAGGAGGGGAATCAGAGGCGGGGAATCAGATGCGGGGAATCCGAGGCGGGGAATCAGAGGCAGGAAAAGAGATGTGGGGAAAGAGAGTCCGGGAGAGAGGCACGGAAAGAGAGGCGGGAAATCAGAGGTGGGGAATCAGAGGCGGGGAATCAGAGGCGGGGAATCAGAGGCTTGGACTCAGAGGAGGTGTATCAGAGGCGGAGAAAAGGCGGCGTGGAATCAGAGGTGGGGAATCAGAGGGCGGAAATGAGATGTGGGAAAAGAGAGGCAGAGAAAGAGGCACGAAAATAGTGGCAGGGAAAGAGAGGCGGGGAATCACAGGCGGGGAATCACAGGCGGGGAACCAGAGGCGGGGAATCAGAGGCTGAAATTAAAAGAGGGTGAATCAGAGGGGGGAAAAGAGATGTGGGGAAAGAAGGGCAGGGAAAGAGCCAGGGAAAGAGCCAGGGACTCTGAAGCAGGGAATCGGAGGCAGGGAATCGGTGGCAGGGAAACAGAGGAAGGGAATCAGAGTCGGAGAAATGGAGGCGGGGAATCAGAAGCGGGGAATCAGAAGCGGGGAATCAGAGGACGGAAAAGAGATGTGGGGAAAGAGAGGCAGAGAAAGAGAGGCGGGGTATCAGATGTGTGCAACCCGAGGCAAGGAATCAGAGGCGGGGAATCAGAGGCGGGGAATCAGAGGCGTGGAATCAGAGGCGGGGAATCTAAGGTGGGGAATCGGAGTCGGGGAATCAGAGTCGTGGAATCAGAGGCGGGGAATCAGAGGAGGAGAATCAGAGGAGGAGAATCAGAGGCGGGGAATCAGAGTCGGGGAATCAGAGTCGGGGAATCAGAGGAGGGGAATAAGAGGCGGGGAATCAGAGGCGGGGAATCAGAGGCGGGGAATCAGAGGCGGGGAATCAGAGGTGGGGAATCAGAGGGCAGAAAAGAGATGTGGGGAAAGAGAGGCAGAGAAAGAGGCGTGGAAATAGACGCAGTGAAAGAGAGGAGGGGTATCAGATGCGGGGAATCCGAGGCAGGGAATCAGAGGCAGGAAAAGAGATGTGGGGAAAGAGAGGCCGGGAAAGAGGCACGGAAAGAGAGGTGGGAAATCAGAGGTGGGGAATCAGAGGCGGGGAATCAGAGGCGGGGAATCAGAGGCTTGGACTCAGAGGAGGTGTATCAGAGGCGGAGAAAAGGCGGCGTGGAATCAGAGGTGGGGAATCAGAGGGCGGAAATGAGATGTGGGAAAAGAGAGGCAGAGAAGGAGGCACGAAAATAGTGGCAGGGAAAGAGAGGCAGGGAATCAGAGGCGGGGAATCAGAGGCGGGAAATCAGAGGCGGGGAATCAGAGGGCGGAAAAGAGATGTGGGGAAAGAGAGGCAGAGAAAGAGGCGTGGAAATAGACGCAGTGAAAGAGAGGCGGGGTATCAGATGTGGGGGATCCGAGGCGGAGAATCAGAGGTGGGGAAAGAGATGTGGAGAAAGAGAGGCAGGGATAGAGGCAAGGAAAGAGAGGCGGGGAAAGAGGCACGGAAAGAGAGGTGGAAAATGAGAGGCGGGGAATCAGAGTCGTATTATCTGAGGTGGGGAATCTGAGGCGGGGAAAGAGATGTGGGAAAAGAGAGGCAGAGAATGAGGCACGAAAATAGTGGCAGGGAAAGAGAGGCAGGGAATCAGAGGCGGGGAATCAGAGGCGGGGAAGCAGAGGCGGGGAATCAGAGGCGGGGAATCAGAGGGGGGAATAGAGATGTGGGAAAAGAGAGGCGGCGAAAGGGAGGCGGGGAAAGAGTCAGAGACTCTGAAGCAGGGAATCGGAGTCGGAGAAATGGAGGCGGGGAAATCAGAGGCGGGGAATCAGAGGCAGGGAATCAGAGGCGGAGAATCAGAGGCGGGGAATCAGAGGCGGGGAATCAGAGGCGGTGAATCAGAGGCGGGGAATCAGAGGCGGGGAATCAGTGGGCGGAAATGAGATGTGGGAAAAGAGAGGCAGAGAAAGAGGCGTGGAAATAGACGCAGTGAAAGCGAGGAGGGGTATCAGATGCGGGGAATCCGAGGCGGGGAATCAGAGGCAGGAAAAGAGATGTGGGGAAAGAGAGGCCGGGAAAGAGGCACGGAAAGAGAGGCGGGAAATCAGAGGTGGGGAATCAGAGGCGGGGAATCAGAGGCGGGGAATCAGAGGGCGGAAAAGAGATGTGGGGAAAGAGAGGCAGAGAAAGAGGCGTGGAAATAGACGCAGGGAAACAGAGGCAGGGTATCAGATGTGGGGGATCCGAGGCGGGGAATCAGAGGTGGGGAAAGAGATGTGGAGAAAGAGAGGCAGGGAAAGAGGCAAGGAAAGAGAGGCGGGGAAAGAGGCACGGAAAGAGAGGTGGGAAATGAGAGGCGGGGAATCAGAGGCGGGGAATCAGAGTCGTGGTATCAGAAGCGGGGAATCAGAGTCGTGGTTTCAGAGGCGGGGAATCAGAGGCGGGGAATCAGAGTCATGGTATCAGAGGCGGGGAATCAGAGGCGGGGAAAGAGATGTGGGAAAAGAGAGGCGGGGAAAGAGGCGCGGAAATAGACGCAGGGAAAGAGAGGCGGGGTATCAGATGTGGGGAATCTGAGGTGGAAAATCTGAGGCGGGGAATCAGAGGCGTGGAATCCGAGGCGGGGCATCAGAGACAGGAAAAGAGATGTGGGGAAAGAGAGGCCGGGAAAGAGGCACGGAAAGAGAGGCAGGAAATCAGAGGCGGTGAATCACAGGCGGGGAATCAGAGGCGGGGAATCAGAGTCGTATTATCTGAGGCGGGGAATCGGAGGCAGGGAATCAGAGGCGGGGAAAGAGATGTGGGAAAAGAGAGGCAGAGAAGGAGGCACGAAAATAGTGGCAGGGAAAGAGAGGCAGGGAATCAGAGGCGGGGAATCAGAGGCGGGGAATCAGAGGCGGGGAATCAGAGGCGGGGAATCAGAGGCGGGGAATCAGAGGCGGGGAATCAGAGGCGGGGAATCAGAGGCGGGGAAACAGAGGCGGGGAATCAGAGGCGGGGAATCAGAGGCGGGGAATCAGAGGCGGGGAATCAGAGGCGGGGAAGCAGAGGCGGGGAAGCAGACGCGGGGAAGCAGAGGCGGGGAATCAGAGGCGGGGAATCAGAGGCGGGGAATCAGAGGTGGGGTATCAGAGGCGGGGTATCAGAGGCGGGGTATCAGAGGCAGAGGAACGGAGGAGTGGAATCAGAGGTGGGGAATCAGAGGGCAGAAAAGAGATGTGGGGAAAGAGAGGCAGAGAAAGAGGCGTGGAAATAGACGCAGTGAAAGAGAGGAGGGGTATCAGATGCGGGGAATCCGAGGCGGGGAATCAGAGGCAGGAAAAGAGATGTGGGGAAAGAGAGTCCGAAAGAGAGGCACGGAAAGAGAGGCGGGAAATCAGAGGTGGGGAATCAGAGGCGGGGAATCAGAGGCGGGGAATCAGAGGCTTGGACTCAGAGGAGGTGTATCAGAGGCGGAGAAAAGGCGGCGTGGAATCAGAGGTGGGGAATCAGAGGGCGGAAATGAGATGTGGGAAAAGAGAGGCAGAGAAAGAGGCACGAAAATAGTGGCAGGGAAAGAGAGGCGGGGAATCACAGGCGGGGAATCACAGGCGGGGAACCAGAGGCGGGGAATCAGAGGCTGAAATTAAAAGAGGGTGAATCAGAGGGGGGAAAAGAGATGTGGGGAAAGAAGGGCAGGGAAAGAGCCAGGGAAAGAGCCAGGGACTCTGAAGCAGGGAATCGGAGGCAGGGAATCGGTGGCAGGGAAACAGAGGAAGGGAATCAGAGTCGGAGAAATGGAGGCGGGGAATCAGAAGCGGGGAATCAGAAGCGGGGAATCAGAGGCGGGGAATCAGAGGCGGGGAATCAGAGGCGGGGAATCAGAGGCGGGGAATCAGAGGCGGGGAAGCAGAGGCGGGGAATCAGAGGCGGGGAATCAGAGGCGGGGAAGCAGAGGCGGGGAATCAGAGGCGGGGAATCAGAGGGGGGAATAGAGATGTGGGAAAAGAGAGGCGGCGAAAGGGAGGCGGGGAAAGAGTCAGAGACTCTGAAGCAGGGAATCGGAGTCGGAGAAATGGAGGCGGAGAATCAGAGGCCGGGAAAGAGGCACGGAAAGAGAGGCGGGAAATCAGAGGTGGGGAAAGAGATGTGGGAAAAGAGAGGCAGAGAATGAGGCACGAAAATAGTGGCAGGGAAAGAGAGGCAGGGAATCAGAGGCGGGAAATCAGAGGTGGGGAATCAGAGGCGGGGAATCAGAGGACGGAAAAGAGATGTGGCGAAAGAGAGGCAGAGAAAGAGAGGCGGGTTATCAGATGTGTGCAATCCGAGGCAAGGAATCAGAGGCGGGGAATCAGAGGCGTGGAATCAGAGGCGGGGAATCAGAGTCGGGGAATCAGAGGAGGGGAATCAGAGGCGGGGAATCAGAGGCGGGGAATCAGAGGCGGGGAATCAGAGGCGGGGAATCAGAGGGCGGAAAAGAGATGTGGGGAAAGAGAGGCAGAGAAAGAGGCGTGGAAATAGACGCAGGGAAAGAGAGGCGGGGTATCAGATGTGGGGGATCCGAGGCGGGGAATCAGAGGTGGGGAAAGAGATGTGGAGAAAGAGAGGCAGGGAAAGAGGCAAGGAAAGAGAGGCGGGGAAAGAGGCACGGAAAGAGAGGTGGGAAATGAGAGGCGGGGAATCAGAGTCGTATTATCTGAGGTGGGGAATCTGAGGCGGGGAATCAGAGGCGGGGAAAGAGATGTGGGAAAAGAGAGGCAGAGAATGAGGCACGAAAATAGTGGCAGGGAAAGAGAGGCAGGGAATCAGAGGCGGGGAATCAGAGGCGGGGAATCAGAGGCGGGGAATCAGAGGCGGGGAATCAGAGGCGGGGAATCAGAGGCGGGGAATCAGAGGCGGGGAATCAGAGGCGGGGAATCAGAGGCGGGGAATCAGAGGCGGGGAAGCAGAGGCGGGGAATCAGAGGCGGGGAATCAGAGGGGGGAATAGAGATGTGGGAAAAGAGAGGCGGCGAAAGGGAGGCGGGGAAAGAGTCAGAGACTCTGAAGCAGGGAATCGGAGTCGGAGAAATGGAGGCGGAGAATCAGAGGCGGGGAATCAGAGGCAGGGAATCAGAGTCGTATAATCAGAGGCGGGGAATCTGAGGCGGGGAAACAGAGGCGGGGAAACAGAGGCGGGGAATCAGAGGCGGGGAATCAGAGGCGGGGAATCAGAGGCGGGGAATCAGAGGCGGGGAATCAGAGGCGGGGAATCAGAGGCGGGGAATCAGAGGCGGGGAAGCAGAGGCGGGGAAGCAGAGGCAGGGAATCTGAGGTGGGGAATCAGAGGCTGAGATTCAAAGGGGGAGAATCAGAACGGGGAAAAGAAATGTAGGGAAAGAGAGGCATGGAAAGAGCCAGGGACTCTGAAGCAGGGAATCGGAGGCAGGGAAACAGAGTCGGAGAAACGGAGGCGGGGAATCAGAAGTGGGGAATCAGAGGGCGGAAAAGAGATGTGGGGAAAGAGAGGCAGGGAAAGAGGCGCGGAAATGGACGCAGGGAAAGAGAGGCGGGGTATCAGATGTGGGGAATTCAAGGCGGGGAATCAGAGGCGGGGAAAGAGATGTGGGGAAAGAGAAGCAGGGAAAGAGGCAAGGAAATAGAGGCTGGGAATCAGAGGTGGGGAATCAGAGGCGGGGAATCAGAGGCAGGGAATCTGAGGCGGGGAATCTGAGGCGGGGAATCAGAGGCGTGGAATCAGAGGGGGGAATAGAGATGTGGGAAAAGAGAGGCGGCGAAAGGGAGGCGGGGAAAGAGTCAGAGACTCTGAAGCAGGGAATCGGAGTCGGGGAATCAGAGTCGGGGAATCAGAGGTGGGGAATCAGAGGCGGGGAATCAGAGGAGGGAATCAGAGGCGGGAATCAGAGGCGGGGAATCAGAGGCGTGGAATCAGAGGCGGAGAATCAGAGGCGGAGAATCAGAGGCGGGGAATCAGAGGCGGGGAATCAGAGGCGGGGAATCAGAGGCGAGGAATCGGTGGGCGGAAATGAGATGTGGGAAAAGAGAGGCAGAGAAAGAGGCACGAAAATAGTGGCAGGGAAAGAGAGGCGGGGAATCAGAGGCGGGGAACCACAGGCGGGGAATCAGAGGCTGAAATTAAAAGGGGGTGAATCAGAGGGGGGTAAAGAGATGTGGGGAAAGAAGGGCAGGGAAAGAGCCAGGGAAAGAGCCAGGGACTCTGAAGCAGGGAATCGGAGGCAGGGAAACAGAGGAAGGGAATCAGAGTGGGAGAAATGGAGGCGGGGAATCAGAGGCGGGGAATCAGAGGCGGGGAAGCAGAGGCGGGGAATCAGAGGCGGGGAATCAGAGGCGGGGAATCAGAGGCGGGGAATCTGAGGTGGGGATTCTGAGGTGGGGAATCTGAGGTGGGGAATCCGAGGATGAGATTCAAAGGGAGAGAATCAGAAGGGGGAAAAGATATGTAGGGAAAGAGAGGCATGGAAAGAGCCAGGGACTCTGAAGCAGGGAATCGGAGGCAGGGAAACAGAGTCGGAGAACGGAGGCGGGGAATCAGAAGCGGGGAATCAGAGGGCGGAAAAGAGATGTGGGGAAAGAGAGGCAGGGAAAGAGGCGCGGAAATAGACGCAGGGAAAGAGAGGCGGGGTATCAGATGTGGGGAATTCAAGGCGGGGAAAGAGATGTGGGAAAAGAGAGGCGGCGAAAGGGAGGCGGGGAAAGAGTCAGAGACTCTGAGGCAGGGAATCGGAGTCGGGGAATCAGAGTCGGGGAATCAGAGGCGGGGAATCAGAGGCAGGGAATCAGAGGCGGAGAATCAGAGGCGGGGAATCAGAGGCGGGGAATCAGAGGCGGGGAATCAGAGGCGGGGAATCAGAGGCGGGGAATCAGAGGCGGGGAATCAGTGGGCGGAAATGAGATGTGGGAAAAGAGAGGCAGAGAAAGAGGCACGAAAATAGTGGCAGGGAAAGAGAGGCGGGGAATCAGAGGCGGGGAATCAGAGTCGTGGTATCAGAAGCGGGGAATTTGAGGTGGAGAATCTGAGGCGGGGAATCAGAGGCGTGGAATCCGAGGCGGGGAATCAGAGGCAGGAAAAGAGATGTGGGGAAAGAGAGGCCGGGAAAGAAGCACGGAAAGAGAGGCGGGAAATCAGAGGTGAGGAATCAGAGGCGGAGAATCAGAGTCGTGGTTTCAGAGGCGGGGAATCTGAGGCGGGGAATCAGAGGCTGGGAAAGACATGTGGGAAAAGAGAGGCAGAGAAGGAGGCACAAAAATAGTGGCAGGGAAAGAGAGGCGGGGAATCAGGGGCGGGGAATCAGAGGCGGGGAATCAGAGGCGTGGAATCAGAGGCGGGGAATCAGAGGCGGGGAATCAGAGGGCGGAAAAGAGATGTGGGGAAAGAGAAGCAGGGACATAGGCGCGGAAATAGACGCAGGGAAAGAGAGGCGGGGTATCAGATGTGGGGAATCCGAGGCGGGGAATCAGAGGCGGGGAAAGAGATGTGGGGAAAGAGAGGCAGGGAAACAGGCGCGGAAATAGACGCAGGGAAAGAGAGGCGGGGTATCAGATGTGGGGAATCTGAGGTGGAAAATCTGAGGCGGGGAATCAGAGGCGTGGAATCCGAGGCGGGGCATCAGAGGCAGGAAAAGAGATGTGGGGAAAGAGAGGCCGGGAAAGAGGCAAGGAAAGAGAGGCAGGAAATCAGAGGCGGTGAATCACAGGCGGGGAATCAGAGGCGGGGAATCAGAGTCGTATTATCTGAGGCGGGGAATCTGAGGCAGGGAATCAGAGGCGGGGAATCAGAGGCGGGGAAAGAGAGGCAGAGAAGGAGGCACGAAAATAGTGGCAGGGAAAGAGAGGCGGGGAATCAGAGGCGGGGAATCAGAGGCGGGGAATCAGAGGCGGGGAATCAGAGGCGGGGAATCAGAGGCGGGGAAGCAGAGGCGGGGAAGCAGAGGCGGGGAAGCAGAGGCGGGGAAGCAGAGGCGGGGAAGCAGAGGCGGGGAAGCAGAGGCGGGGAATTTGAGGTGGGGATTCTGAGGTGGGAAATCAGAGGCTGAAATTGAAAGGGGGAGAATCAGAAGGGGGAAAAGAAATGTGGGGAAAGAGAGGCATGGAAAGAGCCAGGGACTCTGAAGCAGGGAATCGGAGGCAGGGAAACAGAGTCGGAGAAACGGAGGCGGGGAATCAGAAGCGGGGAATCAGAGGGTGGAAAAGAGATGTGGGGAAAGAGAGGCAGGGAAAGAGGCGCGGAAATAGACGCAGGGAAAGAGAGGCGGAGTATCAGATGTGGGGAATTCAAGGCGGGGAATCAGAGGCGGGGAAAGAGATGTGGGTAAAGAGAGGCAGGGAAAGAGGCAAGGAAATAGAGGTGGGGAATCAGAGGCAGGGAATCAGAGGCGGAGAATCAGAGGCAGGGAATCTGAGGCGGGGAATCATAGGCTGGGAAAGAGATGTTGGAAAAGAGAGGCAGAGAAGGAGGCACAAAAATAGTGGCAGGGCAAGAGAGGCGGGGAATCAGGGGTGGGGAATCAGAGGCGGGGAATCAGAGGCGGGGAATCAGAGGCGGGGAATCAGAGGCGGGGAAAGAGATGTGGGAAAAGAGAGGCAGAGAAGGAGGCACAAAAATAGTGGCAGGGAAAGAGAGGCGGGGAATCAGGGGTGGGGAATCAGGGGCGGGGAATGAGAGGCGGGGAATCAGATGCGTGGAATCAGAGGCGGGGAATCAGAGGCGGGGAATCAGAGTCATGGTATCAGAGGCGGGGAATCTGAGGCGGGGAATCAGAGGCGGGGAAAGAGATGTGGGAAAAGAGAGGCAGGGAAAGAGGCGCGGAAATAGACGCAGGGAAAGAGAGGCGGGGTATCAGATGTGGGGAATCCGAGGCGGGGAATCAGAGGCGGGGAAAGAGATGTGGGGAAAGAGAGGCAGGGAAAGAGGCGCGGAAATAGACGCAGGGAAAGAGAGGCGGGGTATCAGATGTGGGGAATCTGAGGTGGAAAATCTGAGGCGGGGAATCAGAGGCGTGGAATCCGAGGCGGGGCATCAGAGGCAGGAAAAGAGATGTGGGGAAAGAGAGGCCGGGAAAGAGGCACGGAAAGAGAGGCAGGAAATCAGAGGCGGTGAATCACAGGCGGGGAATCAGAGTCGGGGAATCAGAGTCGTATTATCTGAGGCGGGGAATCGGAGGCAGGGAATCAGAGGCGGGGAAAGAGATGTGGGAAAAGAGAGGCAGAGAAGGAGGCACGAAAATAGTGGCAGGGAAAGAGAGGCGGGGAATCAGAGGCGGGGAATCAGAGGCGGGGAATCAGAGGCGGGGAATCAGAGGCGGGGAATCAGAGGCGGGGAATCAGAGGGCTGAAAAGAGATGTGGGAAAAGAGAAGCAGAGAAGGAGGCACGAAAATAGTGGCAGGGAAAGAGAGGCAGGGAATCAGAGGCGGGGAATCAGAGGCGAGGAATCAGAGGCGGGGAATCAGAGGCGGGGAATCAGAGGCGGGAAATCAGAGGCGGGAAATCAGAGGCGGGCAATCAGAGGCGGGGAATCAGAGGCGGGGAAGCAGAGGCGGGGAAGCAGAGGCGGGGAAGCAGAGGCGGGGAATCAGAGTCGGGGAATCAGAGGCGGGGAATTTGAGGTGGGGATTCTGAGGTGGGAAATCAGAGGCTGAGATTGAAAGGGGGAGAATCAGAAGGGGGAAAAGAAATGTGGGGAAAGAGAGGCATGGAAAGAGCCAGGGACTCTGAAGCAGGGAATCGGAGGCAGGGAAACAGAGTCGGAGAAACGGAGGCGGGGAATCAGAAGCGGGGAATCAGAGGGTGGAAAAGAGATGTGGGGAAAGAGAGGCAGGGAAAGAGGCGCTGAAATAGACGCAGGGAAAGAGAGGCGGAGTATCAGATGTGGGGAATTCAAGGCGGGGAATCAGAGGCGGGGAAAGAGATGTGGGGAAAGAGAGGCAGGGAAAGAGGCAAGGAAATCGAGGTGGGGAATCAGAGGCAGGGAATCAGAGGCGGAGATCCAGAGGCAGGGAATCTGAGGCGGGGAATCTGAGGCGGGGAATCTGAGGCGGGGAATCTGAGGCGGGGAATCAGAGGCGTGGAATCAGAGGGGGGAATAGAGATTTGGAAAAGAGAGGCGGCGAAAGGGAGGCGGGGAAAGAGTCAGAGACTCTGAAACAGGGAATCGGAGTCGGGGAATCAGAGTCGGGGAATCAGAGTCGGGGAATCAGTGTCAGGGAATCAGAGTCGGGGAATCAGAGGTGGGGAATCAGAGGCGGGGAATCAGAGGTGGGGAAAGAGACGTGGAGAAAGAGAGGCAGGGAAAGAGGCAAGGAAAGAGAGGCGGGGAAGAGGCACGGAAAGAGAGGTGGGAAATCAGAGGCGGGGAATCAGAGGCGGGGAATCAGAGTCGTGGTATCAGAGGCAGGGAATCTGAGGCGGGGAATCAGAGGCTGGGAAAGAGATGTGGGAAAAGAGAGGCAGAGAAGGAGGCACAAAAATAGTGGCAGAGAAAGAGAGGCGGGGAATCAGGGGCGGGGAATCAGAAGCGGGGAATCAGAGGGCGGAAAAGAGATGTGGGGAAAGAGAAGCAGGGAAAGAGGCGCGGAAATAGACGCAGGGAAAGAGAGGCGGGGTATCAGATGTGGGGAATCCGAGGCGGGGAATCAGAGGCGGGGAAAGAGAGGTAGGGAAAGAGGCAAGGAAATAGAGGTGGGGAATCAGAGGCGGGGAATCAGATGTGGGGAATCTGAAGTGGAAAATCTGAGGCGGGGAATCAGAGGCGTGGAATCCGAGGCGGGGCATCAGAGGCAGGAAAAGAGATGTGGGGAAAGAGAGGCCGGGAAAGAGGCACGGAAAGAGAGGCAGGAAATCAGAGGCGGTGAATCACAGGCGGGGAATCAGAGTCGGGGAATCAGAGTCGTATTATCTGAGGCGGGGAATCGGAGGCAGGGAATCAGAGGCGGGGAAAGAGATGTGGGAAAAGAGAGGCAGAGAAGGAGGCACGAAAATAGTGGCAGGGAAAGAGAGGCGGGGAATCAGAGGCGGGGAATCAGAGGCGGGGAATCAGAGGCGGGGAATCAGAGGCGGGGAATCAGAGGCGGGGAATCAGAGGCGGGGAATCAGAGGCGGGGAATCAGAGGCGGGGAATCAGAGGCGGGAAATCAGAGGCGGGCAATCAGAGGCGGGCAATCAGAGGCGGGGAATCAGAGGCGGGGAAGCAGAGGCGGGGAAGAAGAGGCGGGGAAGCAGAGGCGGGGAATCAGAGTCGGGGAATCAGAGGCGGGGAATTTGAGGTGGGGATTCTGAGGTGGGAAATCAGAGGCTGAGATTGAAAGGGGGAGAATCAGAAGGGGGAAAAGAAATGTGGGGAAAGAGAGGCATGGAAAGAGCCAGGGACTCTGAAGCAGGGAATCGGAGGCAGGGAAACAGAGTCGGAGAAACGGAGGCGGGGAATCAGAAGCGGGGAATCAGAGGGTGGAAAAGAGATGTGGGGAAAGAGAGGCAGGGAAAGAGGCGTGGAAATAGACGCAGGGAAAGAGAGGCGGAGTATCAGATGTGGGGAATTCAAGGCGGGGAATCAGAGGCGGGGAAAGAGATGTGGGGAAAGAGAGGCAGGGAAAGAGGCAAGGAAATCGAGGTGGGGAATCAGAGGCAGGGAATCAGAGGCGGAGATCCAGAGGCAGGGAATCTGAGGCGGGGAATCTGAGGCGGGGAATCAGAGGCGTGGAATCAGAGGGGGGAATAGAGATGTGGGAAAAGAGAGGCGGCGAAAGGGAGGCGGGGAAAGAGTCAGAGACTCTGAAACAGGGAATCGGAGTCGGGGAATCAGAGTCGGGGAATCAGAGTCGGGGAATCAGTGTCAGGGAATCAGAGTCGGGGAATCAGAGTCGGGGAATCAGAGGTGGGGAATCAGAGGCAGGGAATCAGAGGCAGGGAATCAGAGGCAGGGAATCAGAGGCAGGGAATCAGAGGCAGGGAATCAGAGGCGGGGAATCAGAGGCGGGGAATCAGAGGGCGGAAAAGAGATGTGGGGAAAGAGAGGCAGAGAAAGAGGCGTGGAAATAGACGCAGGGAAAGAGAGGCGGGGTATCAGATGTGGGGGATCTGAGGCGGGGAATCAGAGGTGGGGAAAGAGACGTGGAGAAAGAGAGGCAGGGAAAGAGGCACGGAAAGAGAGGTGGGAAATCAGAGGCGGGGAATCAGAGGCGGGGAATCAGAGTCGTGGTATCAGAAGCGGGGAATTTGAGGTGGAGAATCTGAGGCGGGGAATCAGAGGCGTGGAATCCGAGGCGGGGAATCAGAGGCAGGAAAAGAGATGTGCAAAAAGAGAGGCCGGGAAAGAGGAACGGAAAGAGAGGCGGGAAATCAGAGGCGAGGAATCAGAGGCGGGGAATCAGAGTCGTGGTATCAGAGGCAGGGAATCTGAGGCGGGGAATCAGAGGCTGGGAAAGAGATGTGGGAAAAGAGAGGCAGAGAAGGAGGCACAAAAATAGTGGCAGAGAAAGAGAGGCGGGGAATCAGGGGCGGGGAATCAGAAGCGGGGAATCAGAGGGCGGAAAAGAGATGTGGGGAAAGAGAAGCAGGGAAAGAGGCGCGGAAATAGACGCAGGGAAAGAGAGGCGGGGTATCAGATGTGGGGAATCCGAGGCGGGGAATCAGAGGCGGGGAAAGAGAGGCAGGGAAAGAGGCAAGGAAATAGAGGTGGGGAATCAGAGGCGGGGAATCAGATGTGGGGAATCTGAAGTGGAAAATCTGAGGCGGGGAATCAGAGGCGTGGAATCCGAGGCGGGGCATCAGAGGCAGGAAAAGAGATGTGGGGAAAGAGAGGCCGGGAAAGAGGCACGGAAAGAGAGGCAGGAAATCAGAGGCGGTGAATCACAGGCGGGGAATCAGAGTCGGGGAATCAGAGTCGTATTATCTGAGGCGGGGAATCGGAGGCAGGGAATCAGAGGCGGGGAAAGAGATGTGGGAAAAGAGAGGCAGAGAAGGAGGCACGAAAATAGTGGCAGGGAAAGAGAGGCGGGGAATCAGAGGCGGGGAATCAGAGGCGGGGAATCAGAGGCGGGGAATCAGAGGCGGGGAATCAGAGGCGGGGAATCAGAGGCGGGGAATCAGAGGCGGGGAATCAGAGGCGGGGAATCAGAGGCGGGAAATCAGAGGCGGGGAAGCAGAGGCGGGGAAGCAGAGGCGGGGAAGCAGAGGCGGGGAAGCAGAGGCGGGGAATCAGAGTCGGGGAATCAGAGGCGGGGAATTTGAGGTGGGGATTCTGAGGTGGGAAATCAGAGGCTGAGATTGAAAGGGGGAGAATCAGAAGGGGGAAAAGAAATGTGGGGAAAGAGAGGCATGGAAAGAGCCAGGGACTCTGAAGCAGGGAATCGGAGGCAGGGAAACAGAGTCGGAGAAACGGAGGCGGGGAATCAGAAGCGGGGAATCAGAGGGTGGAAAAGAGATGTGGGGAAAGAGAGGCAGGGAAAGAGGCGTGGAAATAGACGCAGGGAAAGAGAGGCGGAGTATCAGATGTGGGGAATTCAAGGCGGGGAATCAGAGGCGGGGAAAGAGATGTGGGGAAAGAGAGGCAGGGAAAGAGGCAAGGAAATCGAGGTGGGGAATCAGAGGCAGGGAATCAGAGGCGGAGATCCAGAGGCAGGGAATCTGAGGCGGGGAATCTGAGGCGGGGAATCTGAGGCGGGGAATCAGAGGCGTGGAATCAGAGGGGGGAATAGAGATGTGGGAAAAGAGAGGCGGCGAAAGGGAGGCGGGGAAAGAGTCAGAGACTCTGAAACAGGGAATCGGAGTCGGGGAATCAGAGTCGGGGAATCAGAGTCGGGGAATCAGTGTCAGGGAATCAGAGTCGGGGAATCAGAGTCGGGGAATCAGAGGTGGGGAATCAGAGGCAGGGAATCAGAGGCAGGGAATCAGAGGCAGGGAATCAGAGGCAGGGAATCAGAGGCGGGGAATCAGAGGCGGGAAATCAGAGGGCGGAAAAGAGATGTGGGGAAAGAGAGGCAGAGAAAGAGGCGTGGAAATAGACGCAGGGAAAGAGAGGCGGGGTATCAGATGTGGGGGATCTGAGGCGGGGAATCAGAGGTGGGGAAAGAGACGTGGAGAAAGAGAGGCAGGGAAAGAGGCAAGGAAAGAGAGGCGGGGAAGAGGCACGGAAAGAGAGGTGGGAAATCAGAGGCGGGGAATCAGAGGCGGGGAATCAGAGTCGTGGTATCAGAAGCGGGGAATTTGAGGTGGAGAATCTGAGGCGGGGAATCAGAGGCGTGGAATCCGAGGCGGGGAATCAGAGGCAGGAAAAGAGATGTGCGGAAAGAGAGGCCGGGAAAGAGGAACGGAAAGAGAGGCGGGAAATCAGAGGCGAGGAAACAGAGGCGGGGAATCAGAGTCGTGGTATCAGAGGCAGGGAATCTGAGGCGGGGAATCAGAGGCTGGGAAAGAGATGTGGGAAAAGAGAGGCAGAGAAGGAGGCACAAAAATAGTGGCAGAGAAAGAGAGGCGGGGAATCAGGGGCGGGGAATCAGAAGCGGGGAATCAGAGGGCGGAAAAGAGATGTGGGGAAAGAGAAGCAGGGAAAGAGGCGCGGAAATAGACGCAGGGAAAGAGAGGCGGGGTATCAGATGTGGGGAATCCGAGGCGGGGAATCAGAGGCGGGGAAAGAGAGGCAGGGAAAGAGGCAAGGAAATAGAGGTGGGGAATCAGAGGCGGGGAATCAGAGGCGGGGATTCAGAGGGGGGGAATCAGAGGCGGGGAATCAGAGGCGGGGAATCAGAGGCAGGGAATCATAGGCGGGGAATCAGAGGCGGGGAATTAGAGGTAAGGAATCTGATGTGGTGAATCAAAGGGTGAGATTCAAAGGGGGTGAATCAGAGGGGGGAAAAGAGATGTGGGGAAATAGAAGCCGGGAAAGAGGCAGAGACGCTGAAACAGGGAATCGGAGGCAGGGAAACAGAGGCAGGGAATCAGAGTCGGAGAAACGGAGGTGGGGAATCAGAAGCGGAGAATCAGAGGGCGGAAAAGAAATGTGGGGAAAGAGAGGCAGAGAAAGAGGCGCGGAAATAGACGCAGGGAAAGAGAGGCAGGGTATCAGATGTGGGGGATCTGAGGCGGGGAATCAGAGGTGGGGAAAGAGTGGAGAAAGAGAGGCAGGGAAGGAGGCAAGGAAAGAGAGGCGGGGAAAGAGGCACGGAAAGAGAGGTGGGAAATCAGAGGCGGGGAATCTGAGGCAGGGAATCATAGGCTGGGAAAGAAATGTGGGAAAAGAGAGGCAGAGAAGGAGGCACAAAAATAGTGGCAGGGCAAGAGAGGCGGGGAATCAGAGGCGGGGAATCAGAGGCGGGGAATCAGAGGCGGGGAAAGAGATGTGGGAAAAGAGAGGCAGAGAAGGAGGCACAAAAATAGTGGCAGGGAAAGAGAGGCGGGGAATGAGGGGCGGGGAATCAGAGGTGGGGAATCAGAGGCGGGGAATCCGAGGCGGGGAATCAGAGGCGGGGAATCAGAGGCGGGGAATCAGAGGCGTGGAATCAGAGGCGTGGAATCAGAGACGGGGAATCTGAGGTGGGGAATCTGAGGCGGGGAATCAGGCGGGGATTCAGAGGCGGGGATTCAGAGGTGGGAAGAGAGATGTGGGAATGGAGAGGCGGGGAAAGAGCCAGGGACTGAAGCAGGGAATCGGAGTCGGGGAATCAGAGTCGGGGAATCAGAGTCGGGGAATCAGAGTCGGGGAATCAGAGTCGGGGAATCAGAGGCGGGGAATCAGAGGCGGGGAATCAGAGGCGGGGAATCAGAGGCGGGGAATCAGAGGCGGGGAATCAGAGGCGGGGAATCAGAGGCGGGGAATCAGAGGCGGGGAATCAGAGGCGGGGAATCAGAGGCGGGGAATCAGAGGCGGGGAATCAGAGGCGGGGAATCAGAGGCGGGGAATCAGAGGCGGGGAATCAGAGGCGGGGAATCAGAGGCGGGGAATCAGAGGCAAGAAAAGAGATGTGGGGAAAGAGAGGCCGGGAAAGAGGCACGGAAAGAGAGGCGGGAAATCAGAGGCGGTGAATCAGAGGTGGGGAATCAGAGTCGTATAATCAGAGGCGGGGAATCTGAGGTGGGGAAACAGAGGCGGGGAATCAGAGGCGGGGAATCAGAGGCGGGGAATCAGAGGCGGGGAATCAGAGGCGGGGAATCAGAGGCGGGGAAGCAGAGGCGGGGAAGCAGAGGCGGGGAAGCAGAGGCGGGGAAGCAGAGGCGGGGAAGCAGAGGCAGGGAATCTGAGGTGGGGAATCAGAGGCTGAGATTCAAAGGGGGAGAATCAGAAGGGGGAAAAGAAATGTAGGGAAAGAGAGGCATGGAAAGAGCCAGGGACTCTGAAGCAGGGAATCGGAGGCAGGGAAACAGAGTCGGAGAAACGGAGGTGGGGAATCAGAAGTGGGGAATCAGAGGGCGGAAAAGAGATGTGGGGAAAGAGAGGCAGGGAAAGAGGCGCGGAAATGGACGCAGGGAAAGAGAGGCGGGGTATCAGATGTGGGGAATTCAAGGCGGGGAATCAGAGGCGGGGAAAGAGATGTGGGGAAAGAGAGGCAGGGAAAGAGGCAAGGAAATAGAGGCGGGGAATCAGAGGTGGGGAATCAGAGGCGGGGAATCAGAGGCAGGGAATCTGAGGCGGGGAATCTGAGGCGGGGAATCTGAGGCGGGGAATCAGAGGCGTGGAATCAGAGGGGGGAATAGAGATGTGGGAAAAGAGAGGCGGCGAAAGGGAGGCGGGGAAAGAGTCAGAGACTCTGAAGCAGGGAATCGGAGTCGGAGAATCAGAGTCGGGGAATCAGAGGTGGGGAATCAGTGGCGGGGAATCAGAGGAGGGAATCAGAGGCGGGAATCAGAGGCGGGGAATCAGAGGCGTGGAATCAGAGGCGGAGAATCAGAGGCGGAGAATCAGAGGCGGGGAATCAGAGGCGGGGAATCAGAGGCGGGGAATCAGAGGCGGGGAATCAGTGGGCGGAAATGAGATGTGGGGAAAGAAGGGCAGGGAAAGAGCCAGGGAAAGAGCCAGGGACTCTGAAGCAGGGAATCGGAGGCAGGGAATCGGAGGCAGGGAAACAGAGGAAGGGAATCAGAGTCGGAGAAATGGTGGCGGGGAATCAGAAGCGGGGAATCAGAGTCGTATTATCTGAGGTGGGGAATCTGAGGTGGGGAATCAGAGGCGGGGAAAGAGATGTGGGAAAAGAGAGGCAGAGAAGGAGGCACGAAAATAGTGGCAGTGAAAGAGAGGCGGGGAATCAGAGGCGGGGAATCAGAGGCGGGGAATCAGAGGCGAGGAATCAGAGGCGGGGAATCAGATGCGGGGAATCAGATGCGGGGAATCAGAGGCGAGGAATCAGAGGCGGGGAATCAGAGGCGGGGAATCAGAGGCGGGGAATCAGAGGTGGGGAATCAGAGTCGTATAATCAGAGGCGGGGAATCTGAGGCGGGGAAACAGAGGCGGGGAATCAGAGGCGGGGAATCAGAGGCGGGGAATCAGAGGCGGGGAATCAGAGGCGGGGAATCAGAGGCGGGGAAGCAGAGGCGGGGAAGCAGAGGCGGGGAAGCAGAGGCAGGGAATCTGAGGTGGGGAATCAGAGGCTGAGATTCAAAGGGGGAGAATCAGAACGGGGAAAAGAAATGTAGGGAAAGAGAGGCATGGAAAGAGCCAGGGACTCTGAAGCAGGGAATCGGAGGCAGGGAAACAGAGTCGGAGAAACGGAGGCGGGGAATCAGAAGTGGGGAATCAGAGGGCGGAAAAGAGATGTGGGGAAAGAGAGGCAGGGAAAGAGGCGCGGAAATGGACGCAGGGAAAGAGAGGCGGGGTATCAGATGTGGGGAATTCAAGGCGGGGAATCAGAGGCGGGGAAAGAGATGTGGGGAAAGAGAAGCAGGGAAAGAGGCAAGGAAATAGAGGCGGGGAATCAGAGGTGGGGAATCAGAGGCGGGGAATCAGAGGCAGGGAATCTGAGGCGGGGAATCTGAGGCGGGGAATCAGAGGCGTGGAATCAGAGGGGGGAATAGAGATGTGGGAAAAGAGAGGCGGCGAAAGGGAGGCGGGGAAAGAGTCAGAGACTCTGAAGCAGGGAATCGGAGTCGGGGAATCAGAGTCGGGGAATCAGAGGTGGGGAATCAGAGGCGGGGAATCAGAGGAGGGAATCAGAGGCGGGAATCAGAGGCGGGGAATCAGAGGCGTGGAATCAGAGGCGGAGAATCAGAGGCGGAGAATCAGAGGCGGGGAAATCAGAGGCGGGGAATCAGAGGCGGGGAATCAGAGGCGGGGAATCGGTGGGCGGAAATGAGATGTGGGAAAAGAGAGGCAGAGAAAGAGGCACGAAAATAGTGGCAGGGAAAGAGAGGCGGGGAATCAGAGGCGGGGAACCACAGGCGGGGAATCAGAGGCTGAAATTAAAAGGGGGTGAATCAGAGGGGGGTAAAGAGATGTGGGGAAAGAAGGGCAGGGAAAGAGCCAGGGAAAGAGCCAGGGACTCTGAAGCAGGGAATCGGAGGCAGGGAAACAGAGGAAGGGAATCAGAGTGGGAGAAATGGAGGCGGGGAATCAGAGGCGGGGAATCAGAGGCGGGGAAGCAGAGGCGGGGAAGCAGAGGCGGGGAAGCAGAGGCGGGGAATCAGAGGCGGGGAATCAGAGGCGGGGAATCTGAGGTGGGGATTCTGAGGCAGGGAATCTGAGGTGGGGAATCTGAGGTGGGGAATCTGAGGTGGGGAATCCGAGGATGAGATTCAAAGGGAGAGAATCAGAAGGGGGAAAAGATATGTAGGGAAAGAGAGGCATGGAAAGAGCCAGGGACTCTGAAGCAGGGAATCGGAGGCAGGGAAACAGAGTCGGAGAACGGAGGCGGGGAATCAGAAGCGGTGAATCAGAGGGCGGAAAAGAGATGTGGGGAAAGAGAGGCAGGGAAAGAGGCGCGGAAATAGACGCAGGGAAAGAGAGGCGGGGTATCAGATGTGGGGAATTCAAGGCGGGGAAAGAGATGTGGGGAAAGAGAGGCAGGGAAAGAGGCAAGGAAATAGAGGCGGGGAATCAGAGGTGGGGATTCAGAGGCAGGGAATCAGATGAGGGGAATCAGAGGCAGGGAATCTGAGGCAGGGAATCTGAGGTGGGGAGTCTGTCGGGGAATCAGAGGCGTGGAATCAGAGGGGGGAATAGAGATGTGGGAAAAGAGAGGCGGCGAAAGGGAGGCGGGGAAAGAGTCAGAGACTCTGAAGCAGGGAATCGGAGTCGGGGAATCAGAGTCGGGGAATCAGAGGCGGGGAATCAGAGGCAGGGAATCAGAGGCGGAGAATCAGAGGCGGAGAATCAGAGGCGGGGAATCAGAGGCGGGGAATCAGAGGCGGGGAATCAGAGGCGGGGAATCAGAGGCGGGGAATCAGTGGGCGGAAATGAGATGTGGGAAAAGAGAGGCAGAGAAAGAGGCACGAAAATAGTGGCAGGGAAAGAGAGGCGGGGAATCAGAGGCGGGGAATCAGAGTCGTGGTATCAGAAGCGGGGAATTTGAGGTGGAGAATCTGAGGCGGGGAATCAGAGGCGTGGAATCCGAGGCGGGGAATCAGAGGCAGGAAAAGAGATGTGGGGAAAGAGAGCCCGGGAAAGAAGCACGGAAAGAGAGGCGGGAAATCAGAGGTGAGGAATCAGAGGCGGGGAATCAGAGTCGTGGTTTCAGAGGCGGGGAATCTGAGGCGGGGAATCAGAGGCTGGGAAAGACATGTGGGAAAAGAGAGGCAGAGAAGGAGGCACAAAAATAGTGGCAGGGAAAGAGAGGCGGGGAATCAGGGGCGGGGAATCAGAGGCGGGGAATCAGAGGCGGGGAATCAGGGGCGGGGAATCAAGGAGGGGAATCAGAGGCGGGGAATCAGAGGCGGGGAATCAGAGGCGGGGAATCAGAGGCGGGGAATCAGAGGCGGGGTATCAGAGGCGGGGAATCTGAGGTGGGGAATCAGAGGGTGGAAAAGAGATGTGGGGAAAGAGAGGCAGAGAAAGAGGCGTGGAAATAGACGCAGTGAAAGAAAGGAGGGGTATCAGATGCGGGGAATCCGAGGCGGGGAATCAGAGGCAGGAAAAGAGATGTGGGGAAAGAGAGGCCGGGAAAGAGGCACGGAAAGAGAGGCGGGAAATCAGAGGTGGGGTATCAGAGGCGAGGAATCAGAGGCGGGGAATCAGAGGCGGTGAATCAGAGGCGGGGAATTTGAGGTGGGGAATAAGAGGCGGGGAATCAGAGGGCGGAAAAGAGATGTGGGGAAAGAGAGGCAGGGAAAGAGGCGCGGAAATAGACGCAGGGAAAGAGAGGCGGGGTATCAGATGTGGGGAATTCAAGGCGGGGAATCAGAGGTGGGGAAAGAGATGTGGGGAAAGAAAGAGGCAAGGAAATAGAGGCGGGGAATCAGAGGTGGGGACTTAGAGTCGGGGAATCAGAGGCGGGGAATCAGAGGCAGGGAATCTGAGGCAGGGAATCTGAGGTGGGGAATCTGAGGTGGGGAATCTGAGGCGGGGAATCAGAGGCGGGGAATCAGAGGCTTGGACTCAGAGGAGGTGTATCAGAGGCGGAGAAAAGGCGGCGTGGAATCAGAGGCGGGGAATCAGAGGCGGGGAATTTGAGGTGGGGAATAAGAGGCGGGGAATCAGAGGGCAGAAAAGAGATGTGGGGAAAGAGAGGCAGGGAAAGAGGCGCGGAAATAGACGCAGGGAAAGAGAGGCGGGGTATCAGATGTGGGAAAAGAGAGGCAGAGAATGAGGCACGAAAATAGTGGCAGGGAAAGAGAGGCAGGGAATCAGAGGCGGGGAATCAGAGGTGGGGAATAAGAGGCGGGGAATCAGAGGGCGGAAAAGAGATGTGGGGAAAGAGAGGCAGGGAAAGAGGCGCGGAAATAGACGCAGGGAAAGAGAGGCGGGGTATCAGATGTGGGGAATTCAAGGCGGGGAATCAGAGGCGGGGAAAGAGATGTGGGGAAAGAGAGGCAGGGAAAGAGGCAAGGAAATAGAGGCGGGGAATCAGAGGTGTGGACTCAGAGTCGGGGAATCAGAGGCGGGGAATCAGAGGCGGGGAATCTGAGGTGGGGAATCTGAGGTGGGGAATCAGAGGTGTGGACTCAGGCAGCGAAAGGGAGGCGGGGAAAGAGTCAGAGACTCTGAAGCAGGTAATCGGAGTCGGGGAATCAGAGTCGGGGAATCAGAGTCGGGGAATCAGAGGCGGGGAATCAGAGGCGGGGAATCAGAGGCGGGGAATCAGAGGCGGGGAATCAGAGGCGGGGAATCAGAGGCGGGGAATCATAGGCGGGGAATCAGAGTCGTATTATCTGAGGTGGGGAATCTGAGGCGGGGAATCAGAGGCGGGGAATCAGAGGCGGGGAATCAGAGGCGGGGAATCAGAGGCGGGGAATCAGAGGCGGGGAATCAGAGGCGGGGAATCAGAGGCGGGGAATCAGAGGCGGGGAATCAGAGGCGGGGAATCAGAGGCGGGGAATCAGAGGCGGGGAATCAGTGGGCGGAAATGAGATGTGGGAAAAGAGAGGCAGAGAAAGAGGCACGAAAATAGTGGCAGGGAAAGAGAGGCGGGGAATCAGAGGCGGGGAATCAGAGGCGGGGAATCAGAGGCGGGGACAGAGATGTGGGAAAAGAGAGGCAGAGAAGGAGGCACAAAAATAGTGGCAGGGAAAGAGAGGCGGGGAATCAGGGGCGGGGAATCAGAGGCGGGGAATCAGAGGCGGGGAATCAGAGGCGGGGAATCAGAGGCGGGGAATCAGAGGCGGGGAATCTGATGTGGGGAATCTGAGGCGGGGAATCAGAGGGTGGAAAAGAGATGTGGGGAAAGAGAGGCAGGGAAAGAGGCAAGGAAATAGAGGCGGGGAATCAGAGGTGGGGAATCAGAGGCAGGGAATCAGAGGCAGGGAATCAGAGGCAGGGAATCAGAGGCGGGGAATCAGAGGCAGGGAATCTGAGGCGGGGAATCTGAGGCGGGGAGTCAGAGGCGGGGAGTCAGAGGCGGGGAGTCAGAGGCGGGGAATCAGAGGCGGGGAATCAGAGGCGGGGAATCAGAGGCGGGGAATCAGAGGCAGGGAATCAGAGGCGGGGAATCAGTGGGCGGAAATGAGATGTGGGAAAAGAGAGGCAGAGAAAGAGGCAGGAAAATAGTGGCAAGGAAAGAGAGGTGGGGAATCAGAGGCGGGGAATCAGAGGCGGGGAACCAGAGGCGGGGAATCAGAGGCTGAAATTAAAAGGGGGTGAATCAGAGGGGGGAAAAGAGATGTGGGGAAAGAAGGGCAGGGAAAGAGCCAGGGAAAGAGCCAGGGACTCTGAAGCAGGGAATCGGAGGCAGGGAAACAGAGGAAGGGAATCAGAGTCGGAGAAATGGAGGCGGGGTATCAGATGTGTGCAATCCGAGGCAGGGAATCAGAGGCGTGGAATCAGAGGCGGGGAATCAGAGGCGGGGAATCAGAGACGTGGAATCAAAGGCGGGGAATCTGAGGTGGGGAAGCTGAGGCGAGGAATCAGAGACGTGGAATCAGGGGTGTGGAATCAGAGGCAAGGATTCAGTGGGGGGAATAGAGATGTGGGAAAAGAAAGGCGGGGAAAAGAGCCAGGGACTCTGAAGCAGGGAATCGGAGTCGGGGAATCAGAGGTGGGGAATCAGAGGGCGGAAAAGAGATGTGGAGAAAGAGAGGCAGAGAAAGAGACGCGGAAATAAACGCAAGGAAAGAGAGGCGGGTAATCAGAGGCGGGGAACCAGAGGCGGGGAATCAGAGGCATGGAATGAGAGGCGTGGAATCAGAGGCGTTGATTCAGAAGGGGGAAAAGAGAGGCGGGGAAAGAGAGGCGGGGAAAGAGCCAGGAACTCTGAAGCAGGGAATCGGAGTCGGGGAATCAGAGGCGGGAAAGAGAGGCAGGGAATCAGAGGCGGGAAAGAGAGGCAGAGAATCAGAGGCGGGGACTCAGAGGTGGGGTAAGGGAGGCAGGGAATCAGAGTCAGGGAATCGGAGGAGGAGTATCAAAGGCGGGGAATCAGAGGTGGGGAAGAGGGGGGAAACGGAGGTGGATAAACAGAGGCGGGGAAACGGCGGCGGCGAAACAGGCAGGGAAACAGCGGCGTTGGAACAGATGGTTGGAAGTAGAATGGACGAAAGAGAGGTGGAGAAATCGAGGAAGGGAAACAGAGGAGTAGGAGAGACGGGGAAAAAGAGGTGGGGAAAGAGTGCGGTGGAAAAAGAGAAGTGATAAGAGATGGGTAGAATCTAAAGTGGAGAAACAGAGGTGTGGAATTAGTCTGGTTGAAAAAGAGAAGCGGAAAGCGGGGTAGAAACAGAGTTGGGGAAATGGAGGGGTGGAAACAGAGGTGTTAAAAATGAGGTAGGGGTAGAGAAGGCTGGGTACAGGGTCAATAGGCAATTACTTGAAGGTGTGGATAAGCAGAGGGACTTTGGGGTTCAAATCCAAACATCCCTCAACGTTGTTGCCACACAGGTTAGTTATAGGATAGTCATGAAGGCCAATGGGATGCTGAGCTTCATTAACTTTTCTACGTGGTCGTGCGTCAAAATGAGGCCATTTTGGTAAGAAAGCGCAGGAAATTACTACGATCACAGGAATGGCCTCCACGTGCATCCTCGAGCAATATCTACATGGTAATTTTATGGAAACAAATGACAACGTGACCAAATATCCAATCACATTTATAAAAATAGCACTGGCCTTAGCGAAAAAATGGATCACGATGTCCGACTCCCCTCTACTTATAACACACTGGGCTGTGGAAATGAACAGCTGTTACCTACGGAAAAAAATCACATAAACATTACCCTTTGGTAAAGGTCTGTCAGCCATACCTGGACCACAAAAGGGGCCCAGACACAATAATAAAAAGGAACAATAGAATTCTATAAAACTTTTAAAGATTTATTAATTCCTCCCCTCCTGGAAGTAATCAACCAGATTGATAAAACACAAAGCTTACCAGATTCATGCAAAACAGCAATAATTACAGTAATACCAAAGACAGGGAAAGATCCACTCGCACCAGCGTCATATAGACCAATATCTTTACTTCACACAGATTGTAAGATAATAGCTAAACTATTAGCAAACAGATTAGCCGACTATGTACCAAAAATAGTAAATCTAGACCAAACTGGATTTATTAAAAAAGATGAACAACAGACAATATTTGTAAATTTATTAACTTAATTCATGCAGTAGAAGGAAATAAAGCTCCATCAGTAGCGGTTGCTTTAGACGCAGAGAAGCCCTTTGACAGAGTAGAATGGAATTATTTATTCAAAGTACTACAAAAATTCAGTTTACCAGAGAAATATATTCATTGGATTAAAGCATTATATAAGGGGCCATTGGCGAAAGTGACAGTAAATGGATATATATCAAAGCAACAAGATCAACAAGGCAGGGTTGCCCACTATCGCCCTTATTGTTCGCGTTAGCCATAGAACCACTAGCAGAATTGATAAGAACAGAAAATAAAATAAAAAGGATAAAAATAAAAGACAAGGAATATGAAATCAGTTTATTTGCAGATGACGTTATGGTATACTTAACAGAACCAGAAATAGCAATAAAAGAATTACATAACACATTGAAGGAATATGGAGAAGTGTCGGGATACAAGATTAACGCAAATAAAAGTGAAGCAATGCCAATGAATAATGCGGATTTCTCAAAATTTAAGAAAGAATCACCATTCAGATGGCAAATGCAAGCAATACGATACCTAGGTATACAAATAAATAAAAACCTCGGCCATCTATATAAACTCAATTATTATCCACTAATGAAAAAATTACAGGATGACTTAGAGCATTGGAAAGACTTACCACTAACACTAATAGGAAGGATAAACTGTATTAAAATGAACATTTTCCCAAGGATACAATACCTATTTTAGGCATTGCCAATACACTTGACGGAGAAATTCTTCAAGGAGTTAAAGAAAATAATAAGAAAATTTTTATGGAAAGGGGGGAAACCGAGGATAGCACTAGATAAATTAACAGAATGGTATAAACAAGGAGGCTTACAACTGCCAAACTTTAAAAATTATTATAGAGCCGCACAATTAAGATACCTATCAGATTTTTATCAAACAAGGGAAAAGCCAGATTGGACTAGATTAGAACTAGATAAAATAGGGGAGAAGATACCCGAACATATATTATATAAATGGGATGAAAAATTGGTACAACGTAGAAATTCTCCAGTATTACATCATCTGCTCAATATTTGGAAGAAGATTCATGTAGAAAGGAATAAAACAAATTACCAACTACCAAAACTAATACTGACGCAAAATCAGCTAATCCCTTTTACAATAGATAACCTTTCCTTTAGAGAATGGGAGAAAAAAGGGATCAAAAGAATAGAAAATTCTGTGCAATTTGACAAGTGTGACAAGTCTTACAAAATCTCTTTCCATCCTTTTCCAAATTAGGTCAGTAGAATTGTTTCATCATTTCCTTTTCCCAAAGGTGCCCACCCAAATGTGTTTTATGAGCCATGTTCAAAATCTCATCTCTATAGGCTGTAGGATCTATAACCCAATGAACCTCTGCCCATTCTTCATTATCCAATATCGCATTATATTTTCTCATCAATAAACCTCCTTTGAAATAATATCCAACTGGCCCTTTTTAATTCCTTCACCAGAGAATGGTTTCTATCCATCTGCATTTTGTTTTTCTATCAATTTTCCTCGAAGTTCTGAAAAATCCTTTTGCCAACTGCTGCTCACTGTCACAAACTTTTAAATCATTTTAGACATCACTGCCCTCACTGTCACAACTTTCAAATTTAAAATCAGAATCAGAATTCTGACTGAAGAAAATATTTAAAATGACTGGTGATTCACAGCTTGACTCTTTGATCTCTTCATTAGTTTGCTTCTGTACCTGACAGCTTGTTTCTTTCAGCTGCTGACTCTCTCAAGCTTTCTTGAAATCAATTGTCCAATATCTTCTTCACTGACCAAGGTTTTCAACATAACTGCCAACTTCCGTTGTTCAACTTTTAACCTCCAGAACTTTCATCTCCTTAGCAATAAGCAACAACTCCTCCTTTTTCAGATCTGAAAAGTTTGGTGATTCCAAACACATTTTTAATTTCTATTTGGACAAGTTCACTTGGCCCACACTTAAGTTTTGTTTCCAAAACACACTCATCTGTACTTTGTGCAGAATCTCACTTCATATTGGGGTTTAAAACATTCACATTCTGCAGAAACTGACAAAGTTTCCACTTTCAAATCGACACAGATTGGAGTTGCCAAACATGGACCAAAATCCATCGCTGTACTTGAACCCCACACACACAATAAGCCTTTTAATGAGCTTGGGAAATCAGTTTACTAATAAATCACAAAAACTCCAAAGATTTCAGATCCCAAAACTCCAAATCGCAAGGACAAGCCCAAAATATGTTATGAACTAACAACCTTTTTAATTATGTTTGGGATTAAAGGACCTTTTGACAAGAATGTGCTAAAAAGCATTTAAATCCATTTATGCCTCTGAGAAGTCTGCTTTCCTCAGAATTAAAATGGCCTGCATTTGTACAGGTGCTTCTGAACAAACACCTATTGTTTTCAATATCTCAAGAACATCATAAATCCTTTTCACCTTCTTGCATGTTTGTCTCAACTGCCTTCTGTTTGCGATCTCCAAGAACAATCTGTGTTTAAAATGCTAATGCTTTGTCCTTGTGCCCCTGAAATATCCAAGCTAACTGATCAAGTATACAGGTACAATATTTTACCTCTGTAATTTACTTTACTAAGACATTTTTATATACGAGAAATATTAAATTAATATTAAAGGTTAACACAACTCCGTGACATATCTGAATAGTCAAGGTATTAAAGGTGAGTGGGAGAATGGATCAGTTCATGATGGAATGGACACAATGGGCCAAACGGCCTACTTCTGCTCCTGTATCTTATTGTCTCATATTTTACAAAGCACAGATGCTTTTTTCAACCCCAATTTGTAAATCACAGTTTTGGCTTTTGGAATGTAAATTGCACACATTTTTGCACAGCAAAGATATCGGTTTTGACCCAAAAACAGGACATATTTTGAAAAATACAACTTTTGTCTTTTTTTAGCAAAACACTCCATACTTTCCTTCAAAACACAACCTTCAGTTTTTGTTTATTAGAACCTCCACTTCTCCCAAAACAACCATTGTACACAAATTCTCCAAAACACCACAACCATTCCTTAATTGGGCAACACTTCCCCAAAATATTGGCAACATTTATGCTGGCATTGCTCGAACGCCCTAATCAGAGTGACCCACAGTCGCCAGGAGTGGGTGCTGCCACGCGAGCCATCATTCAAGTAAATGGCTCACGAGACTATCTTGTGACTTGAAGTCAAGCTGGTGTAAATACGATCAGTAACTCTCTCTCTGTTTTGTGCAAAGAATCTTGCATATAAGAACTAAAGAGAGTTGGGGTGTGGTTTGGTGAAACTCTGTGTCCTTCATTAATTCTCTGAGTCAACTCAAAGTGGGAGTTCGATTCCTCATCTACGTGTGCAGCCCAGACAGTTTGGGCACAGTTACACCAGGTGGACACATTGCCCAAAGCCTTTGGGATCAGCATTGTGGTGCACACAATAATCACGTCAAATAGGATGGAGTGATTAAACACCTTCAATGACCAAAAACCTGAGCATTACTGATACACGACTGGGCCAGGTTCAGAGGGGGCAAGTCCGGGAAATCCAGGGTGGAGCTAAGGGAGAGGTTGGAGAAGGTCAGGTAGATATGGACTGGCCAGTCCATACATCTATATAAAAGCCTTTCACCACTTTGAGATAAAACCCAACGAGGTGATGTGGCGACACAGAGCACATACTGTACTTTATGACATACATAGTTCATAGTGTCCATCACAGGTTCAGCCTGTCGGGTGGTCTTGTGATGCTCTGTGGCTTCCGAGGCACTGGGCCCTCCCAATTTTGTGCCAGCTCCCCTTCTCGCTTCAGTCTGTATACGGACCTGAATCATTAACTGACCATCTCTCTCCATGGACACTGCCTAACCTGCTGAGTTCCTCCAGCTTCATTCTTTATTCCTCATTCTGGTGGTCCTTCACCTAAAGGCAGAATGGGCTCACAGGGAGAAACAGCCTCCTGCTCCTACTTTATTCTGTGTTGGGGAAAACCTATTCTAAATCCTCGTTCACTCCTTGAGGTGATCGGTCCTTGGCATCTGTTGGCCCTTGTACAGAACAAAGGCCACTCTTCTGCCTCTCACCCTGAAAGGACTCAGTTCAACCTTGTGCCATTTGGGGGATTAGTATTGGGGGAGTGTCAGGTATTGAAGGTTGGGGGTAAGACGTGGGTTTGTTGGTGGATCAGTTAAAGGTTATCTGCCCTCTCATTTCAACTGAATCCACATAGACCTGCATCATTCTGTGTCATATTAAGCCCTGACCACACAAATCCCCCCCATTCACTTTCCAATTTGATGAAGGGTGCAGAATATTAGCTGGATCTTGTTCTGATAATTGCGATGAAGACATCATCACACAGATTTTGCCAGGAAGCTAGGAGAGAGAGTGACCAAGGACATTTCAGACAGGAATCAATTCTCAACTCCTCGACTGAGTCTCATATCCTAATGCCTGCCCCATCTCTAAAACAATAGTGCGAATTGACTACAGCTGGAGCCACTTTCAGGTGCATTCTACGTCAAGAATCAGTCTGCAGAAGCGGAAACAGCCCTGTGGAATGTTCTTTCAGGTGGCACCCTGAAAGGGACAGCTGCAGGAGAGGCGCCTCAGAGCGCACTCCAGCTCCTGTCAGCACGGGAGATCAGGGCAGGTGCGGCTGGCTCAGGATGTTGGGGCAGAGGAGGCTGTCAGGCAGCAGTGATGGGTGGTGTCGGGCGCGGTGATGGAGGCTCTCGGGTAAGGTGAATGGGGCTGTCGGACGCGGGAACGGTGAGTTGTCGGGCATGAGGAGGGGGGCTGTCAGGCGCGGGGATTTGGGTCCCTGGCTGATTATCATCAGGCGGCTGCATTCAGGTTCCTCGGGGGAATTGCTCAGACACGGAGATTATACCTCCCGAAGGAAGATTGGTAAGTACTCCTCCGAGCCGCATCAGGCTCTTTCACATGGCCTCCATACAGCCGTATTCGGGTAGAATATGTGACTTTACATTGGGGTATTCTGGCCACCTGAAGGAGGCTCATCAGGCCTGATCCAAAGGCTGCAAGAAGCCTTCAGCACCACTCAGTCCCAGAATGGCATTTTCTGCTTTGAACTGTTAGCCTCCATTGTCAACTTCAAGAATTTAAAATTACTATGAAACTAGACATTTACATATGTAAATTGGAAACCAGAAATCAGACAGGCAGAGAATGATTACCAATGTGTACTGTGAGCAACCCTTCCAGATTTCTGTTGAAATTTTGTAGACCAGAAGGATGTTCTTAATTATAACGGGCACATGAGATTAAATTGCCAACAACAAATCCTTTCTATGTCTTGAGGAAGAGGATGTGCAAAATGTAAAGCAGAAGCTGTACCAATGCCTTCCAAGAAATGTTATCCAATTTGTTGGCAGGAAAATGTCTTAAAAGCTCTACCATGTGACTGTGTTCTTTAACTCCCGTTCAAACATTAATAGTGAGGTGAGTCTGTTCACCCACCACTGGTACCCCTCATTCTTACTGGCATGACTCAATAAAGACTGTGTTTTAGAGTTTGTGGTTTGTTACTGTACCTTTTTGTACCTTGACAGGAAATCGACTTCAACAAGGGTGAGAAAAAAAAAACACTCAAACCCCTTACATGGTGACAGATTGAAACTGGGTTACTGTCACTAAGAACATTCTTCCAAACATGCCAAGATCAAAATTCAATTGATTGTCATGGTATAAAGTGCAATATTACACAAAATTCACTTCATTCAGACATAAAGCAGACAGGGTCACATTAGCAGGAAGTTAGACATAGTGTTCCTTGCAGTCAAGAGGAAAAGAGAATTCCCTGAGTCCCCTACAGCCCCCAAACCCAGCCCTTGCCCACAAACACCCAGCCCCCTGCCCCCAAAATCCAGCGCAAACCATCAAATGCAGTCGCCTTGTTTAGAAAAGGTAATGGGGAGAATCTTGGGAATTATAGACCAGTATAGGATCTATGAGCATTTGCAGAAGTACAGACTTCTCAAGGACAGTCAACATGCCTTTGTGATGGTAAGGTCATGCCTCATAAGTCTAAATGAGTTTTATTTGAGGGGGGTAACAAAGGAAATGAATGAGGCTCGTGTGGTAGATGTGGTCTACATGGATTTTAGCAAGAATTTGACGAGACTCATCAGAAAGTAATTTGGCAAAGGATCAGGGTATCTTTGGCTGTGGATAAAAAATTGTCTTGTTGGAAGAAAGCAGAGAGCAGTGGAGTGCCACAAAGATCTGTTCTGGGACCCCTGCACTTGGTGATTTTTATAAATGACCTGGATGGAGGGGCAGAAGATGGGTCAGTAAGTCTGCAGATGATGTGAAGGTTGGAGGAGTTGTGGATGAAGCTGAAGGTTGTCGAAGGATACAAGAGGATACAGACAGGATGCAGATTTGGGCAGAAAAGTTGCAGATGGATTTCAATCCAGGTAAGTGTGAGGTGATGCATTTTGGAAGTACAAACCAGAAGGCTGGGTACAAGGTTACCAGTCGGTTTCTTGAGTGTGGATAAACTGAGGGAATTTGGGGTTCAAATCCAAACATCCCTCAAGGTTTCCGCTCAGGTTGATAGGATAGTTATGAAGGCCAATGGGATGATGAGCTTCATTAAACTTTTCTACGTGGTCTTGCGTGAAAGTGAGGCCATTTTGGCAGGAAAGCGCAGAAAAATTAACCACGATCACAGGAGTGGCCTCCACGTGAGACCTGGAGCAATATCTTCATGGAAACAAGCGACAACTTAACCAAATATCTAATATCATTTATAAAAATAGCACTGGCCTTCACGAAAAGATGTATCACGATCAACTGGATGTCCGATAGCACGCTGGGCTGGGGAAATGAACTGCTGTTACCTACGGAAAAAAAAATCACATAAACGTGACCCTTTGGTAAAGGTCTGTCAGCTGTACCTGGACCACATAGGGGCCCAGACACTAATATAAATGAACAATAAAAGGGGATGAATGTAACCATTATATATACCAAAACCAAGTTTCCCCAACTGGACTCATCTACTTGTAATCTCTGAAAATGTGGATATGAAAACAAACTGCAATAGAGAGAGAAAAAATTCAAAGTGCAAAAGGGAGAGTCTTTAAATGAGTCCCTGAATGTGTGTTGAGTCTCGTGGTGAAGGGGTAGCAGCTGTTCCTGAACCTGGCTATACCTCTTTCCTGATGGGAGCAGTGAGAACAGAGCGGGTGATGTGGATCCTTGATTGCTGCTGCTCTCTGACAGTAGCGTTCCCTGCAAATGTTCTCAAATGTGGCGGGTTTTTACATGAGATGTCCTGGGCGGTGTCCATACTTTTGTAGAGATTTTTGCTCAGGGGTATTGGTGTCACAAGACAACTGATCAAACCTACTACAAACTGAACCTTTCACCCCTCACACCCGTAAACCCACTATTTTTCTTGCATCAATGTGCCTGTCTAAATGTTAAAGGTCCCTATTATTCCAGACCACACCATCCTGCCCGGCCATGCACTCCAGGCACCCGCAGCCTTCTGCACGTTCTCTTTCTACAAGTCCTTCAGCAGCCTTGTGTTTCCGCAGCACTGCCTGCTCCTCCACCAAGCTCTGCCTGAAATCCATTCACTCTATGAGCTTACTGCGTCACTCCAGAGAAAAGCCCAAGGTTTCTCTCTCTGGATATTGCATTTACTTCATTCTGATGGGCTGAATTCCTGCAGCTTCCCAATCAAACATCTGCAATCGCCTTTAAATTGTGCCCCTCTGCACAGATTTGTGCCACCTGCTTTTAAACAGGTTAAATCCTATGGGCATTCTGACAGTGTCCTTCCACTCTCTCTCTCTCTCACTCTCACTCTACCGGTGGAACTAAATCCTTCTGCTCAAATTGTTGCTTGGTCTGGGCTTCTGTCCTTTTGCCTGGATTCTCATCCTCTGCTATTTCAGTCTGAACCTTGCCGTCAGCCCGAGGAATAAAAACGTGTGGATATGGATCGGAATTCTTTCTGGCTGAAGCATCTCAAACACTGCTCTCATCTTCGTGTGTACACAGCTAGAGACAAGAACAAATCTTAGAAACATAGAAAAATAGGTGCAGAAGTAGGCCATTTGGCCCTTCAAGCCTACACCACCATTCAATATGATCATGGCTGATCAGTACTCGGTTCCTGTCTTCTCCCCATACCCCCTGATCCTCTTAGCCACAAGGGCCAAATCTAACCTACTCAACAAACACATTCTTCTGAATAACTGGGTGCTCATCAATGCTTTCAAAGCTCTGGATCCCCAGCACAATTTGCATCATTGTGCACGCAGACGAGTGCCCCAGAGTGGTCGATGCTGAATTTTTTTTTAAATTTAACCCTTGAATAAAATTAATCTTGACCTGGAGCACCTTTTACCATCTCGATCCTCTCTCTCCTTCCACATCATCCCTCTCCACCACTCCCCTGGGATAGGTGCAGAAGGTAGCATGTTAAACCGGAAAGTCTGAAGTTGCTGAGGTTGGGTGCAATGCACAGACGTGCTGGAGAACCTCAGCTGGTCACACCGCATCCTAAAGAGGTAAAGGACAACCAACATTTCATGCCTGGGCCCTCCGTCAGGAATGCCCGGAATGTTCCTGTGGTTGCGGTGTGACCCCCTGAGTCTCTCCAGCACATTAGTGCATTTGCAGGGAGTAGAAATCCTTTTCAGTAATGACTTTGGGAGTAAAATCCTGGGCAGCATAAGATCTGACTGATGAAGGAATTCTAATCCACTCGAGGTGAAGCGCCCTGTGCCATGTAACAGAGAGCTCGGAAAATGTTATCTGCAGTCCCCGCAATCAAAGATATATTTTCATTTTTAATTGCACGGCGAATACTAATTCGACAACCAACACCTTCATCCCCACCATGAAAAAAGGTCAAGTACGTAACAGTCATCCCTGTGGGCAGGATTCTAGCGGAGTTGAAAATCCGTGGGTGCCCGTATCTTGTCCTGAGTCACTGTGAAATCCATCTCCAGGATGTTGGCACTTTATTCCTGTGCGTTTTTTTGAACCTTGCTTAGTGCTAGGTGTTTGAATTAAGATTTTTCCATTAGTTTTTCCTTTTGAATTGAACATTACAATATATGTTAATGCACTTTCCAAAGTGTTTTACAATGTAAACAATATTTTAAAGAAAAATCTGAAGACTTCACCATCTGAGATGCAGGAACTAATCTGTGGCTTCAGCGGGTCTGCGCCCAGGGTTATTTGGATTAGTTGAAACAGGACCGTCTTCCAATGTCTGCAGTGAAACTGGGAGAAAGAGGGTTGGGCTGTCGGTGTCATAGTTAATGACGTCTCATTACAGAACTGAAAGCTTTCAGTCTGTGGTGAACTGATATTCTCATCCCACTGACCAGCATCCCTTCCTGCTCATTCCCATCCATGGGTCCGGGACTCCCTCGCCCTCACGGGTCCCCCTCACACTCGCAGTTCCCCGATCGCCTCAACCACACGGATCCCCTCAACCACGTGGATTAACACCCCCACCTTCAGCCTCGCGGGTCCCCCTCAGATTTCTGGGTCCACGTCCCCGTCCCCCCTCAGCCTTCCGGGTCCCCGTCCCCACTCAGCCTTCCGGGTCCCCGTCCCCCCTCAGCCTTCCGGGTCCCCGTCCCCCCTCAGCCTTCCGGGTCCCCGTCCCCCCTCAGCCTTCCGGGTCCCCGTCCCCCCTCAGCCTTCCGGGTCCCCGTCCCCCCTCAGCCTTCCGGGTCCCCGTCCCCCCTCAGCCTTCCGGGTCCCCGTCCCCCCTCAGCCTTCCGGGTCCCCGTCCCCCCTCAGCCTTCCGGGTCCCCGTCCCCCCTCAGCCTTCCGGGTCCCCGTCCCCCCTCAGCCTTCCGGGTCCCCGTCCCCCCTCAGCCTTCCGGGTCCCCGTCCCCCCTCAGCCTTCCGGGTCCCCGTCCCCCCTCAGCCTTCCGGGTCCCCGTCCCCCCTCAGGCTTCCGGGTCCCCGTCCCCCCTCAGCCTTCCGGGTCCCCGTCCCCCCTCAGGCTTCCGGGTCCCCGTCCCCCCTCAGCCTTCCGGGTCCCCGTCCCCCCTCAGCCTTCCGGGTCCCCGTCCCCCCTCAGCCTTCCGGGTCCCCGTCCCCCCTCAGCCTTCCGGGTCCCCGTCCCCCCTCAGCCTTCCGGGTCCCCGTCCCCCCTCAGCCTTCCGGGTCCCCGTCCCCCCTCAGCCTTCCGGGTCCCCGTCCCCCCTCAGCCTTCCGGGTCCCCGTCCCCCCTCAGCCTTCCGGGTCCCCGTCCCCCCTCAGCCTTCCGGGTCCCCGTCCCCCCTCAGCCTTCCGGGTCCCCGTCCCCCCTCAGCCTTCCGGGTCCCCGTCCCCCCTCAGCCTTCCGGGTCCCCGTCCCCCCTCAGCCTTCCGGGTCCCCGTCCCCCCTCAGCCTTCCGGGTCCCCGTCCCCCCTCAGCCTTCTGGGTCCTGATCACCCTCACCCTTCAGGGTCCTGATCACCCTCACCCTTCAAGGTCCTGATCACCCTCACCCTTCTGGGTCCTGATCACCCTCACCCTTCTGGGTCCTGATCACCCTCACCCCTCTGGGTCCTGATCACCCTCACCCCTCTGGGTCCTGATCACCCTCACCCCTCTGGGTCCTGATCACCCTCACCCTCTGGGTCCTGATCACCCTCACCCCTCTGGCGGGATCCCGTCACCCTTCTGGGTCCTTGTCCCCTCTCCCAGCAGCCTCAGCATTCCACTGCCCCCCTCAGCCTCGCGAGTCCCCGACCCCCCCCCTCAGCCTCGCGGGTCCCCGACGCCCCCCTCAGCCTCGCGGGTCCCCGACACCCCCCCTCAGCCTCTCGGGCCCCGACCCCCCCCTCAGCCTCGCGGCCCCCGCCCCCCCACCTCAGGCTCGCGGCCCCCGCCCCCCGACCTCAGGCTCGCGGCCCCCGCCCCCCCACCTCCGCCTCGCGGCCCCCGACCCACCTCCAACCTCGCGGGCCCCGACCCCCCCTCAGCCTCGCCGCCCCCCGACCCCACCCCTCAGCCTCGCGGGTCCCCGACCCCACCTCAGCCTCGAGGGTCCCCGACCCCCCCCCTCAGCCTCGCGGGTCCCCGACACCCCGCCCTCAGCCTCGCGGGTCCCCGACACCCCGCCCTCAGCCTCGCGGATCCCCGACCCCCCCCTCAGCCTCGCGGGTCCCCCGACCCCCCTCAGCCTCGCGGGTCCCCCGACCCCCCTCAGCCTCGCGGGTCCCCCGACCCCCCTCAGCCTCGCCGGTCCCCCGACCCCCCTCAGCCTCGCGGGTCCCCCGACCCCCCTCAGCCTCGCGGGTCCCCCGACCCCCCTCAGCCTCGCGTGTGCCGATCCCCGAGCCCCCCCGACCCCCCCTCAGCCTCGCGGGTCCCGATCCCCGAGCCCCCCCTCAGCCTCGCGGGCCCCGACATCCCCTCAGTCTCGCGGGTCCCCCGACCCCCCTCAGTCTCGCGGGCCCCGACCCCCCTCAGTCTCGCGGGCCCCGACCCCCCCCTCAGCCTCGCGGGCCCCGACCCCCCCCTCAGCGTCGCGGGCCCCGACCCCCCCCTCAGCCTCGCGGGCCCCGACCCCCCCCCTCAGCCTCGCGGGCCCCGACCCCCCCCCTCAGCCTCGCGGGCCCCGACCCCCCCCTCAGCCTCGCGGGCCCCGACCGCCCCTCAGCCTCGAGGGCCTCGACCCCCCTCAGCCTCGCGGCCCCCGAACCCCCTTCAACCACGCGGCCCCCGGCCCCCCTCAGATTCACGGGCCCCAAACCCCCCCTCAGCCTCGCGAGCCCCGACGCCCCCCTCAGCCTCGCGTGTCCCCGACACCCACCCTCAGCCTCGCGGATCCCCGACCCCCCCCCCCAGCCTCGCGGGTCCCCCGACCCCCCTCAGCCTCGCGTGTCCCGATCCCCGAGCCCCCCCGACCCCCCTCAGCCTCGCGGGTCCCGATCCCCGAGCCCCCCCTCAGTCTCGCGGCCCCCGACCCCCCTCCAACCTCGCGGGCCCCGACCCCCCTCAGCCTCGCCGCCCCCGACCCCCCCCTCAGCCTCACGGGTCCTGACCCCCCCCTCAGCCTCACGGGTCCAGACCCCCCCCCTCAGCCTCGCGGGCCCCGAACCCCCCCTCAGCCTCGCGGGCCCCGAACCCCCCCTCAGCCTCGTGGGCCCCGACCCCCCCCTCAGCCTCGCGGCCCCCGCCCCCCTCAGCCTCGCGGCCCCCGACCCCCCTCAGCCTCGCGGCCCCCGACCCCCCTCAGCCTCGCGGCCCCCGACCCCCCTCAGCCTCGCGGCCCCCGAACCCCCCCTCAGCCTCACGGGCCCCGACCCCCCCTCAGTCTCACGGGCCCCGACCCCCCCCCTCAGCCTCGAGGCCCCCGCCCCCCCACCTCAGCCTCACGGACCCCGACCCCGCTCAACCTCGCGGGCTCCGACCCCCTCTCAGGCTCGCGGGCCCCGATCCCCCCTTCAGCCTCGCGGCCCCCGCCCCCCTACCTCAGGCTCGCGGCCCCCGACCCCCCCCACCTCAGGCTCGCGGCACCCGACCCCCCTTCAGCCTCGCGGCCCCCGCCCCCCCACATCAGCCTCGCCGCCCCCGACCCCCCCACCTCAGGCTCGCGGCACCCGACCCCCCCTCAGCCTCGCGGGCCCCGACCCCCCCCCCCCTTCAGCCTCGCGGGTCCCCGACTACCACACACCCTAACGCCACCCCGACCCAAACTCCCTCACGGTTCCCCGGCCCCACCTCACAACCATCTCCCCGCCAGTTCCCCTCCGAGCTCCGGCCGCCCCAGACCCAAAGGGCGACCCGTGGAAACTCCCTCCTCCCTGGTGTCGCTCCCAAAATGCCCCGATTCCCGCCCCTGAAGCACCGACACAAACCTCTCCCGCTCGCGACCAACTGCTCCAAAGGCGGGAAAGATCAACAACATGGCGGCCCCAGCGGTCGCTCTCGCGAGAGCTTGAGCCACCCCTCCACGGGATCTCTTGCCAGCCCAGTCCCACTGGGGAAGGGGCCGAGAGCTGCCTCGGGCCTCCAGTCCATCTCCCCTTCAGGCTGCACATTTCCACACCAGGATCTGCCCCACATTCCCCCCCAAGATTCCAGTCCATCCCACCTCCACCACCTTGGCCCAAAGCTCATTCCACGCTCCCACCCCCCTCTGAGGGAAGAAAATCCCCCTTCAATCTCAATCCATGTCCTCCTCTTTGAATCTCTCCCACTCTCCTTGGAAACAGCCTGTCCCCATGGACACGATCCGTCCCCCCTCACAATTTTCAAATCTTCCTCAATCTTCTACGCTCCAGGGAATAAAGTCCCAGCCTGTCCAACCTTCCCCTGGAACTCAAACCCCGAAAGCCAGACCACCTTCTTGTCCCTCTCCTCGACGCGCTGTCTCATTCCTATCCTTCCTCTCCTCCAGCCACCCAAACGGCACACAATGTTCCCAAGTTGGCCTCACCCATGCCTCGTCCAACTTCCTCGTGGCCTCCCACCTCCTGCACTCAATCCTCTCATTTCTGAAGGCCAAAATACCAGAAGCTTTCTTCACTCCCCCCACCACCCACCCCCCCCCCCCCATCTCCACATGGGACTCCACTTTCGGGCAGTTCTGTACCACAGTTCCTCAATCCCTTTGTTTGACAACACTCCTCAATGGTGTACCATTTAACATTCAAACTCTTACGTTTTAAGAATCAATTGCAGAGATCCATGGATGTGGGAAGTCAGGAGGGTTAGGGACTGGGTGCAGGTCGATGAGACTGGCAGAATGATATTTCACCATGAACGAGAAGGGCCGAAGGGTCCCTTTTCTTTGCTGTGGGGTTTCTAGGGTAGAGTTCACACCATTCTCAGGAAGGAGGATGAGCAGACAGGTGTCATGGTCCATGGGTAGGAATGGTGATGAGATCCTGCCAGGAGAGATGAGGGAGTTAAGTGCGAAGGTGAAGGGCACAACCAAGGGGTCTCTGTCTGTCTGTGTGCGTGTGTCACTACGTCTGTGTGTTTCTCTCTATGTCTCTGTGTGTCTCTGTGTCTGTGTGTGTGTCTCTGTGTGTGTGTCTCTCTCTGTGTCTGTGTCTCTCTCTCTCTGTCTGTCTATCGGTCTGTGTGTGTATCTGTGACTGTGTGATTCTCTGTGTCTGTGTGTCTCTGTCTGTGTGTGTCTCTCTGTGTCTGTTTGTGTGTCTCTGTCTGTGTCTCTTTGTGTGTCACTGTCTGTGTGTGTGTCTCTCTCTCCCTGTGGCACAATGTGTGTCTCTCTGTGTCTGTATGTTTGTGTGTCTCTCTCTCTCTCTGTCTCTTTCTGTGTCTCTGTATCTGTGTGTGTGTCTGTCTGTGTCTCTCTGTCTGTGTCTCTCTCTCTGTCTGTGTCTCTCTCTGTGTCGCTGTCTGTGTGTCTCTCTGTCTGTGTCTCTATATCTGTGTGTCTGTGTGTCTATGTCTCTGTGTGTGTCTCTCTCTATCTATGTCTGTGTGTATGTATCTGTGTGTGTCTGTCTCTCTGTGTCGTGTGTTTGTCTCTGTCTCTGACTGTGTGTGTGTCTGTCTCTTTGTGTCGTGTGTGTGTCTCTCTCTGTCTGTGTGTGTGTCTCTCTGTCTGTCTGTGTCTGTCTGTGTGTGTCTCTGTCTGTCTGTCTCTCGCTGTCAGTGTCTCTCTCTCTGTCTCTGTCTGTGTGTGTTTCTCTGTGTGTCTGTGTGTGTGTATCTGTCTCTCTGTGTCTGTGTGTGTGTGTCTGTCTGTCTGGGTATGTGTGTGTCGCTCTCTCTCGGTGTCTCTAATATATGCTTATTCATTACCCACCATTATCCATCCCTACTGGTGGTGCGGGCTTTGTTCCCCAAGGCGTCCGTATTGGCTGCCCATAGACCATCTCTGCCCCAACGCATTCCTCGGTGTCACCTGCATTAAAATCAAGATGGCATCAGCACCTTTTTGGACACTTTTAGCTGTGTTTCCTCAGTTCTTCTGGCCAGTTTTGTGTTTCGTTCACACATTCCTGCTTCCTGGGGTTCACGGCACTCGTGGAAGATCGCCAGTTCCTGAAACAATTCTTCATTCATCTTATTTGTAACATTTTTACATTTAATTTAACATATGCATTAAAAAACTTAAATTTCTTGTTTGAAAATAAGATAAAATTAATGCATAGTGATTTAAAAAGTAACCCCTCCCACAGCTGCCCAATAGAAAATAATAAAGAGAGGAAACATCTAGATAGTATTTATAAAAATTGACCAAAACTCTCAAATAAAATCTTGGTTTTCTTGGTTTTAGGAGTCAGAAAGTTCGTGTTGGGTGGTTAAAACTTAATTCTGACAATTGGTAAATACACATCCCAAATCTTCAAAAGAGAAATTCAAATTTGTTCCGTGAATTCGATGTAATTATTTCAAGTGGGAATCAACGGCCTATTTCAGTGTGGCCATCGACCCATTCCCAAATACGCATCGGACTTCCAAGTTACTGCCACACATTTTAACCCTATAACAATTACAGCACAGAAACAGGTCACTTGGCCCTTCTTGTCTGCACTGAACTAAATACTCTCCTCTCGTACCACCTCTCTGCATTCCCCTCCCCTCCAATTTTCCCTGAAATGACAAAATGGACCCTGCCGCCACTATTTCTCCCGGAAGCTCACTCCACTCAGCCACCACTCTGAGTAAAGAAGTTCCCCCTCATGTTACTTCCAAACTTTTACCTCCTGTTTCAATCTCTGCTCCCGCAATGAAAAAAGTCTATCCACATCAACTCGTTCTATCCTCCTAGTAATTTTAAAGACCTCGATCAAATCCCCTCTCAACCATCTACAATCCATAGAATAAAGACTTCATTTGCTGAATCTTTCTTTGTAATCTAGTTGCTGATATCCAGGTAACATTGACTTAAATCTTCTCTGCACCCTCTCTACTTTGTTGATAGCTTTCCTCTCATTTGGTGACCAGAACTGCACACAGTACTCTCAACAGGGCCTCACCAATATCTTGTCTAGTCTCAACCTCACTGCCCGACTCCCGTATTCTATGCTATGGTTGATCAAGGCCAGCTATTTGAACAGATTCTTTTCGAGGTACTCTCTGATTACCCTCCAATAATTAACCTATCACTGTCAGGCTCACCTGGTTGGCTTTTGAAGCCGTTTTTAAACAAAGGAACATTAGATTACATCCATTCCTCTGGCACCTCACCCGTGGATAAACAGGTTTTAAATATTTCTGTCAGAGCCCTTGCAATTTCTACTCTTCTTTCCCTCAAGGCCAAGGGAATATCATGTCAGACCTCCATCCACCAACAGACAAAAATCAGCCATCACAAGGTGAAGGCAGGACAGTAGACCCACCTCTCCAGCACGAGTCATGGATCAAGTGAGCACTGACTGCAAGAAGTTTCTACATCCTCTTGGTGTCTATGTGGATTTCCTCCCACACTCCACAGCTCAAGGTGGCCGTAAGTTCATTGGCGAATTGGGAAGCTCAAGACCATGGGGTGGAAGTGCACATTCTGGTCCTGGGGGCATCAATTCAATTCAACTGCACGGATGAACCTTTGGGCACGACCTGATCTTTTTCTGGTTTCAAACTCATTATTTTTGAAAATTGTATGTGCACCTCTAATGCAACACGACTGCTGCTAAACAGGCTTCTTGATGCATATCCATGACAAGAACTCGGGAGAATCTGATTTGGTTACTAGACTTTTGAACAGAACAGTGTCTGGACATTTTATCCCTAAACTGAAACTTTATAGACATACAGAACAAAAACAGGGCAAAACAAGCTTGTGTCTCACCAATACCACAATTCACAGACACTTTTTAAGTTCTCAAGGGTGGCAGAAAACAAAAAGAACAGACAAACTCCTTCCACACTGTCACTTTGAGAGCTTTGGACTCACCATGCTATAAATATTGCCAAGCCATCACTCTCTCTCCAAATCAATGACCAAAAGTGCTGGCTGAGCGATAGATTTGAGACATTTTACCCGCTATGTAGCAATCAGGCACAAGGGAAAGTGGTGCTTCCATTGTAAAGTATTTAGGAATCTCAGACCACAAACAACCTTCACCCCAAAAAACAAGCAATTCTCCACAATAAAACTAGGTTTCCTTCCTGTCTGCAAGCATCTGCTCTCTTGAGTCTGAATGGCACAACTGGGGAAACCGTTTCAAACCCATGACCTGAAACAGCATATTCTCTTCCCCTAATTGGAGCTGTCTTGAATTGGCCACCATTGCCCGAGCAAGAATGAACTGGGAGATCTCACACTTGCTCCTTCACAGGTGAGACCTCCCTGTTCATTGGAGCTCCATATTATCCATCTTGCTCTATTTTGTTAACCTTAATCAAGTCTCCTCTCATTCTCCAACACTCCCATGAAAAATAAAAATCATGTTCCCTGAAGTTCGCGAGTCCGGACACCAGGTGGTGGTATTATACCTAGATCTCTCTCTCTCTCTCTCCCTCTCTCATCATGTATGCAGTACTCGGTGTGAACAGGCGGTGGCAGCACTTTACAGCCCTTGCAATCTGCAGCTTGGACAGGAGATGGTTGGTTTGTACCTCGTGGGCTCTTGCACCAAGATTGAAGATTTGGAGATTTCCCATTGATTGGCAGAGAACATGCACGACATCACATCCAACCCTGAGATTCCCTTTTTCCTGTAGACACGACCGAATTCCCACGAATGGATTGGGAAATCAATGTTCCCGGGTACACGTCCTATAGAAAAGACAGAAAGTTGAGAAGAGGGGGTGGGGTAGCTCTGTTGGTAAGAAATGAAATTCAGGCGTTTGAAAGGAAAGACATTGAAACAGGTGGGTAGAGTCTGTTTGGATAGAATTAAGAAATTGTAAAGGCATGAGGACCATAATGGGGGAAATTTACAGGCCTCCGAAAAGTAGTTCAGATATCGGTGGCAGTATAAATCAGGAATTAAGAGTGGCATGTCAAAGTGGTAGCAATACGGTAGTTATGGGGGACTTCAACATGAAGGTGGACTGGGATAATCAGACGGGGGCAGGAACACAAGAGTGAGTTTATTGAATGTCTACGAGATACTTTCTTGGAGGAGCTAGTGGAGGAACATACCATGAGGAAGTCGATTCAGGACTTGGTACATTGCAGCAACACAGAGTTAATAAGTGACCTCGATGTAGGAGAGCCATTAGGGAATAGTGAGCATAGTATGGTTACTTTTGAGCTGCAATTAGAAAGGGAAAAAGAAAGGAAGTCGGAAGCATCTGTACTGCAGTTAAATAAAGGGGATTATGCAGCTATGAGGGAGGATCTAGCCAAAATAAAATGGAAAGATACACTAGCTGGTAGGACAACTCGGGAAAAATGGCAGGTGTTTTTGGACATTTTCCACAGGATTCAGGACAAATTTATTCCAAAGTGGAGGAAATGCCCTAGGAGATGCAAATGGCAGCCGTGACTAACTAATGAAATCAAGTGCAATATCAAATCCAAAGGGAGTAAGTATAAGATAGCGAAGTGGAGTGGGAAGCTAGAGGATTGGGAAACCTTCAAAGAGCATCAGAGGGTAACTAAGAAAGTCATAAGAGAGGGAAAAATGAAGTATGAGAGGAAATTAGCAAATAATATCTTGGAGGATAGCAAAAGCTTTTTTAAATATGTGAAGAGGAAGAAATTGGTTCGGTCTAAAATTGGTCCATTAAGAATGGAAAAGGCTGGAATTATTACCGGAAACAAGGACATGGCTGAGGAATTTAACAAATACTTTGCATCGGTCTTCACCAAGGAGGATATAGGTTATGGTCAGTTAGGGGGTAGTGGTCATGTGGTATCAAGAGACTTGGGGAACTTTCCTGGGGAAGTAGGGGATCTAATGGATATCCGGATCTAGAAGCAGGAGGTTGTGAGTAAATTGTTGGGACTGAGGGCTGATAAAACCCCAGGGCCTGATGGGCTGCATCCCAGGGTGCTTAAAGAAGTTGCTATGGAAATTGTGGAGGCACTGGTCGACATTTTCCAAAGTTCCATAGATTCAGGGGAGGTCCCTGAGGATTGGAGAATGGATGATGTGGTGCCGATTTTTAAGAAGGGAGGGAGGGAGAAAACGGTAAATTATAGACCGGTCAGCCTGACGTCAGTGGTGGGGAAGATATTGGAATCTATCATAAAAGGAGTAATAGCAGAACACTTAGGCAGAAATAATAGTATAAGGGCTAGTCAGCATGGATTCCTTAAGGGTAAGTCATGCTTGACTAATCTTCTGGAATTTTTCGAGGATGTGACAAAGAGGGTGGACTTGGGAGAGCCAGTGGATGGGGTGTATTTGGACTTCCAGAAGGCTTTTGATAAGGTACCGCACGGGAGACGAGTGGGCAAGATCAGGGAGCATGCAATTGGAGGTAAGGTGCTGACATGGATAGGAAATTGGTTAAGAAATAGGAAACAAAGGGTTGGAGTAAGCCGGTCCTTTTCAGGATGGCAGGATGTGACGAGTGAAGTGCCGCAGGGATCGGTATTGGGTCCTCAGTTGTTTGTAATTTATGTAAATGATTTGGATGAGGGGATTATTAATAACATGAGCAAATTTGCAGATGACACTAAACTGGGTGGCGGTGTGGGGTGTGAGGAGGATGTCAAGAAAATGCAGAGGGACTTGGACAGGTTGGGGGTGTGGGCTGCTGAATGGAAGATGACGTTCAATGTGAGCAAATGTGAGGTTATCCATTTTGGGGGCAATAATAGGAAAGCTGAGTATTATTTAATTGGAGACAAGCTCGGGAGTGGGGAGGAGCAAATGGATCTGGGTGTACTTGTTCACCGGTCACTGAAGGCTAGCATGCAGGTTCAAAAAGCTGTGAAGAAGGCAAATGGCATGTTGGCTTTCATAAAGAGGGGATTGGAGTATAGGAACAGAGACACCCTTCTGCAGTTGTACAGGGCCCTGGTGAGACCCCACCTGGAGTAATGCGTCCAGTACTGGTCTCCAGTTTTGAGGAAGGACATACTAGCTATAGAGGGTGTGCAGCGCAGATTTACAAGGTTAGTTCCAGGGATGGCGGGGTTGACATATGCTGAAAGGCTAGAGAAACTGGACTTGTATCCGATGGAGTTTAGAAGGATGAGGGGGGACATGATTGAGGTATACAAAATTATCAGGGGGATGGACAGGGTGAAGTCGGATTACTTGTTCCCAGTGATGGGGGAGACGAGGACTAGAGGGCATAGTTTAAGAATACAGGGAAGGCCCTTTAGGACGGAGATGAGAAAACATTGTTTTACCCAGAGAAGTGTGAATCTGTGGAATGCTCTGCCACAGAGGGTGGTAGAGGCAGATTCGCTGATTATGTTCAAAAGAGAGTTAGATAAGACTCTAGTGGGCAAAGGAGTTAAGGGTTATGGGGATAAGGCTGGAAAGGGGTACTGATAGTAGTGATCAGCCATGATCTGTAAAATGGTGGTGCTGGCTCGACAGGCCGGAGGGCCTACTCCTGCTCCTATTGTCTATTGAACCAATCCTCCAAGGTCCCTCTGTTCCTCAATGCCCTCCCCTTCACTGCATACGTCTTGGTTATTCTTCCCAAAATAAAGCACCTCACACTTACCTACATTAAACTCCATCTGCCATCTTTCCAAACAGTCCAAATCCTTTTGTAGTCCATGAAAACCCTCCTCACTCTCCACAACTCTTGAAAATAAGCAAAAAGTATTACGTTATGTTAAGCTTTCCTTTGAAAATTTTAATAAAATTTAATAGAATATTTCAGGCCAATGGGACGCCAGGCATCATTAATCTTTCCATGTACGGCGTGGTCGTGCGTGAAAGTGTGGCCATTTTGGCCAAAAAAGCGCAGTAAAACGAACCGTGATCACAGGAGTGGCCTCCACAGTCGACCCGCAGCAATATCTTTGAGGTAATTTCATGGAAACAAACGACAACTTAAGCAAATATCAAATCTCATTTATAAAAATGGCACTGGCCTTGTCCTTTGACTGTTGGTTCCGTGATTAGACAGGGATGACTTAAAAGTGTGGTGGGGAAAGAAAGTGTTTGAAAACAATGAAATAACAAATGAAGGGCAGGGGAGTGGATGTGGGGTGTGTGGATTTTAGTGAGGCCTTTGACAGGGTTGCCCAGGGTAGATTCATTCTGATAGTCATGAGGCAAAGGATCTGTGGAACCTTGGTTGTGTGGATTCAGAATTAGTTTGCCTGCAGAAAGAGGTTCTCAACCTTCATCTTCTCACTCACGTACCACCTTAAGTAATCTCTGAACATTAAGGGATTGCTTCATGTGGTAGGTGAGTGGGAAGGGAAGGTTGAGAATGACGCTTCTAGATTGTTCATATGATTATTTTAAAATAGGGTTTGAACTTTCTTTCCACCCACTTACCACTAAAAGTGGTATGTGAGTGCAAGGAAAAAGGTTGAGAACCATTGGTTTAGTACGTTATATTTAAGGAGTGAATATATGGGCTAGAACAACATCAAGGCCTGAAGGGCCTGTACTGTGCGGTGTTCTCTGGATCTGCTGATCAATGGCCAGGGTTACCCATCCAGTATGGACACTGCAACTGAGTAAGGCAAGAGGAAACTTCTTCAGTATTTCCAGCCCATCTGTAACCATGACCTAAACGTCAATATTGGTCTCAGCTCAGAAAAGAACGGGGAGGCCACAACTACAATTCAGAGGTTCAGAGATTGTGGTGGATTGAGAGACAGGATCGCCCTCGCTGGACGGTAAGGCACCTGAATGATGATATTTGGTGTCCAAAATAGGAACTTCTCTTATTTTTGATCATTGAGCCCATGGTAAAACCTTCATTTCACTTCAAGTCACACTTTCCAAGAATGTGTCGACAACATTGAGGACCAGCTGTAGGCCCTGGTGGGTTCACCTTCAAGTCCCAGCAACAACCTAACCAATCTCTGCACTCCTTCAATCACATGGATTCTGCAATTTGGTGACTTGGTCCTCCAAATATGAAACAGCTAAAGCAACCTGAAAAAATCCCGTTTAATCCAAATATTTTTAGTCTCTTCCAGGAAAAATATTCTAGGATCCATTGGGAGTGTTCAAAATTTTAATTTTGGACCAAAATGTATATATTTTGGACAAACCCAAGTAGAATATATAAACATAGAAAAATAGGTGCAGGATTCGGCCATTTTGCCCTTCAAACCTACCCTGCCATTCAATACGATCATGGCTGATCAGTACCCAGTTCCTGCCTTCTCTCCATACCTCCTGATCCCCTTAGCCACAAGGGCCAATTCTAACCTACTCTTGAACATTGACAAGGAACCAGCCTCAACTACTTTCTGTAGCAAAGAATTCCATAGATCCATCATCCTCCAAGAGAGGAAATCTTTCCTCATCTCGGTCCTGAAAACCTTCCCCCAATGCCTGAAGAGGGCGCATAAAATCAGTGAACTGGTGCGGACTCGAAAGGCCAACATGGCCTGTTTCCGCTCCGTAAATGGTTATATGGTTATAGTATGGTTATCCTTAAACTGTAACCCCTGGTTCTGTTTTTCCCAGCATTGCAAACAACCTACCCGCATCTAGTCTATCTAAACCCTTTAGAATTTTGTTTCTATAAGATCCACCTTCAATTTCCTAAATTCCAGAGAATACAAGCCTAGTCTATCCAACCTTTCTTCATCTGCAAGTCCTTCCATCCCTGGTATCAGTCTAGTGAATCTTCTCTGCACCCACTCCACGGCGAGGATGTCCTTCCTCGGATTAAAGAGGCCAAAACAGCACGCAGTATTGCAGGTGTGGTCTCACCAAGGCCGTGTATGGCTGCAGCAGGATCTCTGTACTCAAGTCCTCTTGCTATGAATGCCTTCCTCACCGCCTGTTGCACCTGCATGCCCACTTTCAACGACTGATGCACAGCAACACCCAAGTCTCTCTGCATTTCCTGAACAGATACCGTTGAGATAATAGTCCTCTTTCCTGTTCTTGCCTCCAAAGTGGATCACCTCACATTTATCCACATAAAAGAACCTACTTTATTACATCCAAGACAAATCTGATAATGTCAAATTAAATTTATTTAAATTGGGTTTCAAGTATAATCGATGTAAAAAAGATTATATTGTGCCAGTCTCGACCTGACATTAATAATTTTAGTTGTACTTAATGATTTTCATATTTTAACTTTCAAATCAGATTCCCATTTTAATCTTGATTGATGAATTTCTAATTTAGCAGCTTTTTTTCTGTACATTTCTGAAATAACTCCATTAGTGATCACAGACAAAGGAACAGAACCAGGCCACTAGGCCCATCGAGTCTGTTCCATAAATCTACACTAAGCTACTCTACACTAGTTCTCATTTTTGGCCTTTCCCCCATAATCCCTTGATGCCCTCACTAATGAGATATTTGTCGTTCTTTTTAAAATACTCCCAGCGATCTGGCTTCCACTGCTGTATGCCGCAGTGAGTTCCACACATCCACGACCCTCTGGCTAAAGAAGTTCTTCCTGATCTCTTTTATACGGATAACCTCTCATTTTCAGACTATGAATAGTTTTCCGCCTGTTTAATATTTCCACTCGGAGACGAGGCTTGTATTATACGTTATCTTTTCTAATGGAATACAAGACCTCCTTTCTGAATGCCACCATTGAATACTCGTCATTTTCTAGCCCCAGCTAAACCCAATCTCAAAGAGCAATTTGAGACTCATCTAATTTTAATTCTAAACTCAATTTCTTCATATCACCCAATAAAAATACCTTAGGATCAAGTGAAAGTTTAAATTTTAATAAGTTCCTTGATTCTATCCCAGAAAGGTTTCACGTAATCAAGTCGAGTGCAAGAAAGAGCCAACTTGCTCATGGCACCTAAAGCACCAATTTACGTGAAACTCCACGAGTTCCACCTACCTACTTCCCTTGCCCAGAACCCTCCCACCCCCTCGCATCCATGTACTCATATAACCTCATCTTAAATGACAGAATTGACCCTGGCGCAACTTCTTCCAGTAGATCATTCCACTCAGCCACCACTCTGAGTGAAGAAGCATCCTCTTGTATTACTTCTCAAGTTCTCAAGGATTGGGAAATCAATGTTCCCAGGTACACATCCTATAGAAAAGACAGAAAGTTAGGAAGAGGAGGTGGGGTAGCTCTGTTGGTAAGAAATGAAATTCAGGCCTTTGAAAGGAAAGACATTGAAACAGGTGGGTAGAGTCTGTTTGGATAGAATTAAGAAATTGTAAAGGCATGAGACCATAATGGGGGTCATTTACAGGCCTCCGAAAATTAACTTAGATCTCGGTAGAAGTATAAATCAGGAATTAACAGTGGCATGTCAAAGTGGTAGCAATACAGTAGTTATGGGGGACTTCAACATGAAGGTGGACTGGGATAATCAGACGGGGGCAGGAACACATGAGTGAGTTTATTGAATGTCTACGAGATACTTTCTTGGAGCAGCTAGTGGAGGAACATAGCATGGGGAAGTCGATTCTGGACTTGGTGCTGTGCAGCAACGCAGAGTTAATAAGTGACTTCGATGTAGGAGAGCCATTAGGGAATAGTGAGCATGGTATGGTTACTTTTGAGCTGCAATTAGAAAGGGAAAAAGAAAGGAAGTCGGAAGCATCTGTACTGCAGTTAAATAAAGGGGATTATGCAGCTATGAGGGAGGAGCTAGCCAAAATAAAATGGAAAGATACACTAGCTGGGAGGACAACTGGGGAAAATGGCAGATATTTTTGGACATTTTTTTTACAGGATTCAAGACAAATTTATTCCAAAGTGGAGGAAAGGCTCTAGGAGATGCAAATGGCAGTCGTGGCTAACTAATGAAATCAAGTGCAATATCAAATCCAAAGGGAGTAAGTATAAGATAGCAAAGTGGAGTGGGAAGCTAGAGGATTGGGTAACCTTCAAAGAGCATCAGAGGGTAACTAAGAAAGTCATAAGAGAGGGGAAAATGAAGTATGAGAGGAAATTAGCAAATAATATCATGGAGGATAGCAAAAGCTTTTTTAAATATGTGAAGAGGAAGAAATTGGTTCGGTCTAAAATTGGCCCATCAAGAATGGAAAAGGGGGAGGAGTCACGCGATGGAGTAGTGGCCGGACGGTGAACTCCAGCCCTCTCCAGAAAAGTCGGGAAAAACAAGAGAAAACACAAAGGCACAGAAATAAAAGTTACAGAAAAGTTAGTATAAAGGTGGAAAGAAGATGGCGACAAAAAAAGAAAAATCAAAATCAACGGAAAGAAGAGAGGAAGAGAAGACAACGGAGGAAAAAGGTGAAGGCCTTACCTGTCTGAAGAGGCCCGCTGCGGAGAGAGAAACCCGCTCCCTCAGGTCGGTAAATAATGGACTACAAAAATGGCTCGCAGAGCCGAGCAAAAGTGCGCAACCGCGCATGCGCGAAGTTTCGCGCATGCGCGATGCGAATGAAAAAAAACACACCGACGGGAGGGGGGACCAGCTGGGGAGTCGATCTCCACAGCCGGCAACGACAGCTGCAGAACACCTGCAGCAAGAAGAGACCACAGAAGACAATAGAAACAAGAAAGAAGAGGAGGAAAGGGCAACAAAGAAACAACAGATGGTCAACCCAGAGGAAGAAGAAGAGGAAGAGTATGGTGAAATAGAAGAAGAAAAGATAGGCAATGTAAAGGATATACTTGCTCTTATTAAAGGATACATGGAGTCATTTAAAGAATGGCAAACACAGGAATTTAAGGATTTAAGAAAAAGAATAAACAACACAGAAGAGAAAATAATTAAAATGGAGATGACCTTAACAGAAATGGGAAAAAAAATGGACAAGATGGAAGAGCGGGCAGTAGCAGCAGAAATGGAGGTAGAAGACTTAAAAAAGAAATTGGAGAAATCTAATAAAAAAACTAAAGAGACACAAGAACTACTAGCTCAAAAAATAGATACAATGGAAAACCATAACAGAAGAAATAACATAAAGATAGTGGGCCTTAAGGAAGATGAAGAAGGCAAGAATATGAGGGAGTTTATAAAAGAGTGGATCCCTAAGACCCTAGGATGTCCAGAACTACAGCATGAAATGGAAATAGAAAGGGCACATAGAGTATTGGCCTCTAAACCACAACCACAACAAAAACCAAGATCTATTGTAGTAAAATTCCTAAGATATACTACAAGAGAAAAGGTACTGGAGAAGACAATGGAAAAAGTAAGAGAGGGCAACAAACCACTGGAGTATAAAGGGCAAAAAATCTTCATTTATCCAGATATAAGTTTTGAACTCCTAAAGAAGAGAAAAGAGAAAAGAGAAGGGAGGGAGAGCTAATACAGCAAAGGCGATTTTATGGAAGAAAGGGTATAAATTTATACTAAAGCATCCAGCGGTATTGAAAATATTTATTCCAGGACAGCAAAACAGACTATTCTCGGATCCAGAAGAAGCACGAAAATTTGCAGAACAATTACAAAAATAGACTGAGGGAGGAAGACGGGTAATGAGAGTTAAAATGATCACGACTGATATGTATGTGGGTAAAGACAAAAATAGACTGAGGGATGAAGACGGGTAATGAGAGTAAAAATGATCACGATTGATATGTATGCAGGTAAAGAGGTATAAGAGTGAATAGAGACAATGAGCATACATGAATGTATCTGTACTTAGAGGAAAATATAGATAGTATAGACAAGAATTAATAAGGGAAGGTAATGGAATAGAGAGAATAAGGAGGGAATTAAAAGAGGGACCTTTGTGACATATGAAAAGTGAAATCTTTTCTGGGGGAGGCGGGGTGGGGGGAAATAGCGGTCACTGCACAATCAGTTGACGCTTGCGAGTGGATTCGCAAATCCAAATGGAGAGGGGAGATGTGGTTGTCCGACAAGGGATAAAGGACAACTCAGGAGGTGAAGGGGAGATTGGGGATAAATAAGATAGAAATAGGAGAATAAGGAAAATGTTAGATGTTGTAGGAATGTTGTCTTATAAAGAGTTGAAAATAAGAAAACAGAAATGGAAAAGGAGGAAAGGTAATGATGGAAAAACAGAAAGAGAAGATAAACAAAATATAAAAGGGCTACGCTGAACTATATGTCTTTAAATATTAATGGAATACATAACCAAATTAAAAGGAAGAAACTACCAAATTTAAATGAATAAATGTATTCCATTAGAAAAAATAACATATTGGTTAAGAAATAATATTGAAATATTCGAACAAGTATAGGAGCCTTACATTAAATACAATAGCGAAAACCTACCGGGGACAAACATTACCTAAGTTGATGGAAGGAGAAGGAAAGAAAAGAATGGACTCAGTAGAATTTCTGGTGTAATTTTGTTGAATGACAACATTGTCTGACTGGATTAATGCAACCTAGATTGTATACCTAAAATGGATGAGAGGGGGGGGGGTGGGGGGGTGGTTTGGGAGGAAAGGGGGGGGGGGGAGAAAAAGTCACTGTATGTGTGTGAAAAGAAATAGTGTATATCATGGCTAATGTGATTTATGGTGTGAAAAATAAAAAAATTTAAAAAAAAAAAAGAATGGAAAAGGGTGGAATTATTACCGGAAACAAGGAGTTAGCTGAGGAATTGAACAAATACTTTGCATCTGTCTTCACCAAGGAGGATATAGGTTATGGTCAGTTAGGGGGTAGTGGTCATGCGGTATCAAGAGACTTGGGGAACTTTCCTGGGGAAGTAGGGGATCTAATGCATATCCAGATCTAGAAGGAGGAGGTTGTGAGTAAATTGTTGGGACTGAGGGCTGATAAATCCCCAGGGCCTGATGGGCTGCATCCCAGGGTGCTTAAAGAAGTTGCTATGGAAATTGTGGAGGCACTGGTCGACATTTACCAAAGTTCCATAGATTCGGGGGAGGTCCCTGAGGATTGGAGAGTGGCTGATGTGGTGCCGATTTTTAAGAAGGGAGGGAGGGAGAAAACGGGAAATCATAGCCTGACGTCAGCCTGACGTCAGTGGTGGGGAAGATATTGGAATCTATCATAAAAGGAGTAATAGCAGAACACTTAGGCAGAAATAATAGTATAAGGGCTCGTCAGCATGGATTCCTTAAGGGTAAGTCGTGCTTGACTAACCTTCTGGAATTTTTCGAGGATGTGACAAAGAGGGTGGACTTGGGAGAGCCAGTGGATGTGGTGTATTTGGACTTCCAGAAGGCCTTTTATAAGGTACCGCACGGGAGACTAGTGGGTAAGATCAGGGAGCATGGTATTGGAGGTAAGGTGCTGACATGGATAGGAAATTGGTTAAGAAATAGGAAACAAAGGGTTGGAGTAAGCGGGTCTTTTTCAGGATGGCAGGATGTGACGAGTGGAGTGCCGCAGGGATCGGTATTGGGTCCTCAGTTGTTTGTAATTTATGTAAATGATTTGGATGAGGGGATTATTAATAACATGAGCAAATTTGCAGATGTCAGGAAAATGCAGAGGGACTTGGACAGGTTGGGGGTGTGGGCTGCTGAATGGAAGATGACGTTCAATGTGAGCAAATGTGAGGTTATCCATTTTGGGGGCAATAATAGGAAAGCTGAGTATTATTTAAATGGAGACAAGCTAGGGAGTGGGGAGGAGCAAATGGATCTGGGTGTACTTGTTCACCGGTCACTGAAGGCTAACATGCACGTTCAGAAAGCTGTGAAATGGGCAAATGGCATGTTGGCTTTCATAAAGAGCGGATTGGAGTATAGGAACAGAGACGCCCTTCTGCAGTTGTACAGGGCCCTGGTGAGACCCCACCTGGAGTATTGCACCCAGTACTGGTCTCCAATTTTGAGGAAGGACATACCAGCTATAGAGGATGTGCAGCGCAGATTTACAAGGTTAGTTCCAGCGATGGCGGGGTTGACATATGCTGAAAGGCTAGAAAAACTAGACTTGTATCCGATGGAGTTTAGAAGGATGAGGGGGGACATGATTGAGGTATACAAAATTATCAGGGAGATGGACAGGGTGAAGTCGGATTACTTGTTCCCAGTGATGGGGGAGACGAGGACTAGAGGGCATAGTTTAAGAATACAGGGTAGGCCCTTTAGGACGGAGATGAGAAAACATTGTTTTACCCAGAGAAGTGTTAATCTGTGGAATGCTCTGCCACAGAGGGTGGTAGAGGCAGATTCGCTGATTATGTTCAAAAGAGAGTTAGATAAGACTCTTGTGGGCAAAGGAGTTCAGGGTTATGGGGATAAGGCTGGAAAGAGGTACTGATAGTAGTGATCAGCCATGATCTGTGAAATGGCGGTCACTGAAGGCTCGACAGGCAGAAGGGCCTACTCCTGCTCCTATTGTCTATTGAACCATTCTTCCAAGATCCCTCTGTTCCTCAATGCCCTCCCCTTCACTGCATACGTCTTGGTTCTTCTTACCAAAATAAAGCCCCTCACACTTACCTAAATTAAACTCCATCTGCCATCTTTCCAAACAGTCCAAATCCTTTTGTAGTCCATGAAAACCCTCCTCACTCTCCACAACTCTTGAAAATAAGCAAAATGTATTACGTTATGTTAAGCTTCTCTTTGAAAATTTTAATTTCACATGCATTAAATGCGTACGTAAATTTCTCATTCAAAGATAATGAAAAATTAATACATAGTATTTTTTTTAATTCCCCCTGCCCAACAACCCAATAGAAAAGAAAGATAACATCTGGAAAGTATTTATAAAAAAATTACTAAAAAACTATCAAATAAAATCTAACAAATATTCTGGATTTTAGGAGCCAGAAGGTTCAGGTTGGGCGATTACAACTTAATTCCTACAGTTTATAAATAGGATTCCCAAATCTTTCCAAAAATTTCAAATTTGTTACAGAAATTACATGTAATTATTTCAAGTGTCAAGGGACTTGGGGGGTTCTCGTTCAGGAAAACATAGTGAGTGGGAAACCACCAGGTTGGATCGGCAGGAAAAGAAAGCAAATTCTATGTTGGCTTTTGTTTCTAGGGTAGGGAGGTGTTGATGGGGCATGGGAGAGACCTCATTTGGAGAACTGCGAAGTTTATCTTAAAAAGGATGTGCTGATGTTGGAGAGAGAGCAGAGATTTACCAGGATGATATATCTCCACTCTTCATTGGAGTATAGAAGAAGGAGAGGAGATTTCAGAAACCTTTCCAATGCTGAAAGGATTGGACAGTAGATGTGAATAATGTTTCCCTTGGATAAAAAGACATTGTCTTAGAATTGGAAGGTACCTATTTAAAGCAGATGAGAAATTTATTTCACCAGAAGGTCATGGAATTTGTTGCTGGATTGTTTTTTTTTTTTTTTTTTAAATTTTTTTATTTTTCACACCATCAATCACAATAGCCATGATATACACTTTTTCTTTTCCACACATTTACAGTGACTTTTTCTCCCTCCTCCCAAGCCACCCCCCCATCCCCCCCCCTCTCATCCATTTTAGTTATACAATCTAGGTTGCATTAATTCAGTTAGACAATGTTGTCATTCAACAAAAATACACCAGAAATTCTACTGAGTCCATTCTTTTCTTTTCTTCTCCTTCCATCAACTTAGGTAATGTTTGTTCCCGGTAGGTTTTCGCTATTGTATTTAATGTAAGGCTCCCATACTTGTTCGAATATTTCAATATTATTTCTTAAACTATATGTTATTTTTTCTAATGGAATACATTTATTCATTTCTATATACCATTGTTGTATTTTCAAATTATCTTCCAATTTCCAGGTTGACATAATACATTTTTTTGCTACAGCTAGGGCTATCTTAACAAATCTTTTTTGTGCATCCTCCAAGTCAATTCCAAATTCTTTATTTTTTATGTTACTTAGGAGAAAGATCTCTGGATTCTTTGGTATATTGTTTTCTGTTATTTTATTTAATATCTGATTGAGATCATCCCAAAATTTTTCTACTCTCTCACATGTCCAGATTGCATGAATTGTTGTTCCCCTTTCTTTTTTACATCGAAAACATCTATCAGATACTGTTGGGTCCCATTTATTTAACTTTTGCGGTGTAATGTATAGTCTGTGTAACCAATTATATTGTATCATACGCAGCCTCGTATTTATTGTATTTCTCATCGTTCCAGAGCATAACTTCTCCCATGTTTCCTTTTTTATCTTTATATTTAAATCTTGTTCCCATTTTTGTTTAGTTTTACCATTTGTTTCCTCATTTTCCTTTTCTTGCAGTTTAATATACATATTTTTTATAAATCTTTTGATTAACATTGTATCTGTAATCACATATTCAAGGTTACTTCCCTCTGGTAAACTCAAGTTGCTTCCTAATTTATCTTTCAAGTAGGATCTCAGTTGGTAATATGCCAGCGCTGTATCTCCCGTTATATTGTACTTATCTCTCATTTGTTCAAAGGATAAGAATCTACTTCCTGAAAAACAATTTTCTATTCTTTTAATCCCTTTTTTTTCCCATTTTCTAAAGGCAAGGTTGTCTATTGTAAAAGGGAGTAGCTTATTTTGCGTCAATATTAGTTTTGGTATTTGGTAATTTATTTTATTTCTTTCTACATGAATCTTCTTCCATATATTGAGGAGATGGTGTAATACTGGAGAAGTTCTATGTTGTACCAATTTTTCGTCCCATTTATATAATATGTGTTCAGGTATCTTTTCCCCTATTTTATCTAATTCTAGTCTCGTCCAGTCTGGTTTTTCCCTTGTTTGATAAAAATCTGATAGGTACCTTAATTGTGCGGCTCTATAATAATTTTTGAAGTTTGGCAATTGTAAGCCTCCTTGTTTATACCATTCTGTTAATTTGTCTAGTGCTATCCTCGGTTTCCCCACTCTCCATAAAAATCTCCTTATTATTTTCTTTAACTCTTTGAAGAATTTTTCTGTCAGTTGTATTGGCAATGCCTGAAATAAGTATAGTATCCTTGGAAAAATGTTCATTTTAATACAGTTTATCCTTCCTATCAGTGTTAGTGGTAGCTCTTTCCAATGCTCTAAATCGTCCTGTAATTTTTTCATTAGTGGATTGTAATTGAGTTTATATAATTGGCCTAGATTTTTGTTTATTTGCACACCTAGGTATCTTATTGCCTGCGTTTGCCATCTGAATGGGGATTCCTCCTTAAATTTTGAGAAATCCGCGTTATTCATAGGCATTGCTTCACTTTTATTTACGTTTATCTTGTATCCCGACACTTCTCCATATTCCTTCAATTTCTTATATAGTTCTTTTATTGATAGTTCTGGTTCTGTTAAGTACACTATCACATCATCTGCAAACAGACTGATTTTATATTCCCTGTCTTTTATTTTTATTCCTTTTATATTATTATCTCTTCTTATCGATTCTGCTAGTGGTTCTATAGCTAGCGCAAACAATAATGGTGATAGTGGGCATCCCTGCCGCGTTGACCTGCTTAAGTTAAATTGCTTTGATACATGTCCATTTACTGTCACTTTCGCTAACGGTCCCTTATATAATGCTTTAATCCAATTAATATACTTCTCCGGTAAACTGAATTTTTGCAATACTTTGAACAAGTAATTCCATTCTACTCTGTCGAAGGCCTTCTCTGCGTCTAAAGCAACTGCTACTGCCGGTGCTTTATTTCCTTCTACTGCATGAATTAAGTTAATAAATTTACAAATATTGTCTGTTGTGCGTCTTTTTTTGATAAATCCAGTTTGGTCTAAATTTACCATTTTTGGTACCTGTTCTGCTAATCTGTTCGCTAATAGTTTAGCTATTATCTTATAATCTGTGTTTAGCAGAGATATTGGTCTATATGACGCTGGTGAGAGTGGATCTTTCCCTTGTTTTAGTATCACTGTAATTATTGCTGTTTTACATGAATCTGGTAAGTTTTGTGTCTCATCAATCTGGTTGATTACATCCAGGAGGGGCGGTATTATTAGGTCTTTAAATGTTTTGTAGAATTCTATTGGGAGTCCATCCTCTCCTGGTGTCTTATTATTTGGTAAATTTTTTATTATCTCTTGTATTTCTACTGTTCCAAATGGTTCTGTTAATTTATTTTGTTCCTCTATTTGTAGTTTTGGTAGTTCAATTTTAGTCAAAAATTCATCTATTTTCCCTTCTTTCCCTTCGTTTTCGGTTCGGTATAATTGTTCATAGAATTCTCTGAAGTTTTCCTTAATTTCTTTTGGATTATATGTAATTTGTTTGTCTTTTTTCCTTGTTGCCAATACCATTTTCTTAGTTTGCTCTGTCTTAAGCTGCCATGCTAGGATTTTGTGTGTTTTTTCCCCTAGTTCATAATATTTCTGTTTTGTCTTCATTATATTCTTCTCCACCTTATATGTTTGTAATGTTTCATATTTTATTTTTTTATCCGCCAATTCTCTTCTTTTGGTTGTATCTTCCTTTATTGCTAATTTTTTTTCTATGTTTATTATTTCCCTTTCCAACTGCTCTGTTTCCTGATTATAGTCCTTCTTCATCTTGGTTGCATAACTTATTATTTGCCCTCTAATGAATGCTTTCATTGCGTCCCATAGTATAAACTTATCTTCCACTGATTCCGTATTTACTTCAAAGTACATTTTTAATTGTTTTTCAATAAATTCTCTAAAATCCTGTCTTTTAAGTAGCATGGGGTTTAATCTCCATCTATACATTCTTGGAGGGATGTCTTCTAGCTCTATTGCCAATAACAGGGGTGAGTGGTCCGATAATAGTCTAGCTTTATATTCCGTTTTCCTAACTCTCCCTTGTAAGTGGGCTGATAACAGGAATAGGTCTATCCTTGAGTATGTTTTATGTCTAGTCGAGTAGTATGAGTATTCCTTTTCTTTTGGGTTTTGTTTCCTCCATATGTCCACAAGTTTCATTTCTTGCATTGATTTAATTATAAATTTGGTTACTTTGTTCTTCCTGTTAATTTTTTTCCCCGTTTTATCCATATTTGGATCCAAATTCAGATTGAAATCCCCTCCTATTAGTATGTTCCCTTGCGTATTAGCTACCTTCAAAAAGATATCTTGCATAAACTTTTGATCTTCTTCGTTAGGTGAATATATATTAAGTAGATTCCAAAGCTCTGAATATATCTGACATTTTATCATAACATATCTCCCTGCTGGATCTATTATTTCCTCTTCTATTTTAAATGGCACATTTTTGCTAATTAATATAGCCACTCCTCTTGCTTTTGAATTATACGATGCTGCTGTTACATGTCCTACCCAATCTCTCTTTAATTTCTTGTGCTCCAATTCAGTTAAATGTGTTTCTTGGACAAATGCTATATCTATTTTTTCCTTTTTCAGTAAGTTTAGTAGTTTCTTCCTTTTAATTTGGTTATGTATTCCATTAATATTTAGAGTCATATAGTTCAGCGTAGCCATTTTATATTTTGTTTATCTTCTCTTTCCGTTTTTCCATCATTACCTTTCCTCCTTTTCCATTTCTGTTTTCTTATTTTCAACTCTTTACCAGACAACATTCCTACAACATCCAACATTTTCCTTATTCTCCTATTTCTATCTTCTTTATCCCCAATCTCCCCTTCCCCTCCTGAGTTGCCCTTTATCCCTTGTCGGACAACCACATCTCCCCTCTCCATTTGGATTTGCGAATCCACTCGCAAGCGTCAACTGATTTTGCAGTGACCGCTCTTTTCCCCCCACCCAGCCCCCCCCAGAAAAGATTTCGTTTTTTATATGTCACAAAGGTCACTCTTTTAGTTCCCTCCTTATTCTCTCTATTCCATTACCTTCCCTTATTAATTCTTGTCTATACTCTCTATGTTTTCCTCTAATTACAGATACTTTCACATATGCCCATTGTCTCTATTCACTCTTATACCTCTTTACCCGCATACATATCAATCGTGGTCATTTTTACCCTCCTTACCCGTCTTCATCCCTCAGTCTATTTTTGTCTTTACCCACATACATATCAATCGTGATAATTTTTGCTCTCATTACCCGTCTTCATCCCTCAGTCTATTTTTGTAATTGTTCTGCAAATTTTCGTGCTTCTTCTGGATCCGAGAATAGTCTGTTTTGTTGTCCTGGAATAAATATTTTCAATACCGCAGGATGCTTCAGTGTAAATTTATATCCTTTCTTCCATAAAATCGCTTTTGCTGCATTGAACTCTTTTCTCTTCTTTAGGAGTTCAAAGCTTATATCTGGATAAATGAAGATTTTTTGCCCTTTATACTCCAGTGGTTTGTTGCCCTCTCTTACTTTTTCCATTGTCTTCTCCAGTACCTTTTCTCTTGTAGTATATCTTAGGAATTTTACTACAATAGATCTTGGTTTTTGTTGTGGTTGTGGTTTAGGGGCCAATGCTCTATGTGCCCTTTCTATTTCCATTTCTTGCTGTAGTTCTGGACATCCTAGGGCCTTAGGGATCCATTCTTTTATAAACTCCCTCATATTCTTGCCTTCTACATCTTCCTTAAGGCCCACTATCTTTATGTTATTTCTTCTGTTATAATTTTCCATTATATCTACTTTTTGGGCTAGTAATTCTTGTGTCTCTTTAGTTTTTTTATTAGATTCTTCCAATTTCTTTTTTAAGTCTTCTACCTCCATTTCTGCTGCTATTGCCCGTTCTTCCATCTTGTCCATTTTTTTCCCCATTTCTGTTAAGGTCATATCCATTTTATTTATTTTCTTTTCTGTGTTGTTTATTCTTCTTCTTAAATCATTGAATTCCTGTGTTTGCCATTCTTTAAATGACTCCATGTATCCTCTAACAAGAGCAAGTACCTCCTTTACCTTGCCTTTCTTTTCTTCTTCTATTTCCCTGTACTCTTCCTCTTCCTCTTCTTCTTCCTCTGGGTTGGCCATCTGTTGTTTCTTTGTTGCCCTTTTCTTCTCTTCTTTCTTGTTTTCGTTGTCTTCTATGTTCTCCTCTTGCTGCAGGTGTTCTGCAGCTGTCGTTGCCGGCCGTGGAGATCGACTCCCCAGCTGGTCACCCCTCCCGTCGGTGTGGTTTTTTTGCATGCGCATGCGCGGTTGCGCACTTTTACTCGGCTCTGCGAGCCATTTTTGTAGTCCATTATTTACCGACCTGAGGGAGCGGGTTTCTCTCTCCGCAGCGGGCCTCTTCGGACAGGTAAGGCCTTCACCTTTTTCCTCCGTTGTCTTCTCTTCCTCTCTTCTTTCCGTTGATTTTGATTTTTCTCCTTTTGTCTCCATCTTCTTTCCACCTTTATATTCACTTTTCTTTAACTTGTATTTCTGTGCCTTTGTATTTTCTCTTGTTTTTCCCGACTTTTCTGGAGAGGGCTGGAGTTCACCGTCCAGCCACTACTCCATCACGTGACTCCTCGTTGCTGGATTGTTGAGAGAGTTTAAGTGGTGGGGGGGGGGGGTGGAATTAATAGATGTTTAATGAATCAGGGTATCAACGGGTTCAGGGGAAAAAGCCAGAACTTGGAATGAGAGGCGAGAACTGTTTAGATCAGGGGATAGCAGACACAGTGGGCTGAATGGCCAACTTCTGTTCCTTGTGATTTGACACCATTTTAACTAATGTACCTTTGAGAATTTTAACATCCATCCATATGTCCTCTGTATTTTGGATGTGAAACAACGGCTGTGCAGGAGAAGCCAGTGAGTTGGTGAGACCAATTGCTCTTCAGGTTGGAGGCCTGTGATGAGAGATGTGCCTCAGGGATAGGTGCTGGAACAATAATGTGGTGAATTGGATTAGCAAGCTGGCAGGTGACACCAAGAACGGAGGAGTTGTGGACAGCCAGAAAATCTTGCAGAAGGATCTGGACCAGCTGGAGAAAGGGCAGATGGAATTTAATGCAGACAAGTGTGAGGTGTCACATTTTGAAGGGCAAACCAAGAAAAGATAGACACGGTGAACGGTCGGGCACTGAGGAGTGAGGTTGAACAGAGGGACATGGTAAACGGGTGTCATTCCATGCAAGTGCTGTCACAGGTGGATTTGGGCGGGAATTGAAGATACCCAAGTTAACTAAAATTGAAAATTGTAAATGGGGCAAAAAAAGGGATCTATTTCAGAAATGTTTGTGACAACAGAAAATGGCTAAACCAACTTTAGATTAAATGGGAGATTCTTCTTTAGAATTAACCCAAGAAGAACGGACTACTTACTATGTGTGAAGATGGTGGATTAAATTGATGAATGTGCGATATAATTGGGTGAATTATAATTTTTTTTTACATCAGTTGTATTTAACTCCAGGAAAAAAAGATAAGGATTTAGTAATTCAGACTAATGTTTTCATTGTGGGATTCAAATTAATACTTTTTTTTGTCTGTCTGGTTGTGTGATAAAGTTAAGCCTTTGAGGATTTATTTGAAACTACTTTAAAGAAACTCTTTTTATGTTCGGTCCACTGCTTTTTCTAATGCGGTATATTACAACTTGAACAACGGGATTAAGAATGGATAAACCTCAAATTAAGTTTATTCAGTTAGTATTAGCAGTGGCCAGTAAATGCATTGCGATGACGTGGAAAATTAGGTTTGGTGTTTTCATTCTGCCGCAACGAATTGATATGATTTTTCTCTCCCTCAGTCGAGGGAGTTTGGGGGGGGGGTAATTATGGGGAGGGGGGATGGAATATAGTTTTTTTTGGGAGGTTGGTTTATTTTGTTTACTATGTATTTTACATGTTCATAAATAAAGTTTAAAAAAAGATACACAACCAGTGTTTCAGGCTTGTGCCTTTTAACAGGGCTACGAGTATCTGTACTCTATAAAGGTTCACTGCTTGCTCAGATGAGCTTCTCCAGCATTTGTGTCCTTACAGAATTTGGTTGAGTTACTATATGTGGACATCAGGTCATTTTTTCACCCTTAAACTGTCCATCCACACAGACAGGAACTTCTTTTTCACACAACTACCCCCATTTGGTGAAGTGTGTGGAATATTAGCTGTAGAATATCTTGTTCTGGGAATTATGATGAAGAAACCATCACACAGACTTTGCCAGAAAGCTGGGAAAGAGAGTTAAAAAGCACATTCCAGACAGGGATCAATTCTCACCTCCTCAACTGAGCCATACATATCCAAATGCCTGCCTGATCTGCAAAACAATGGTGCAAATTGTTAGACCTGATCCAAAGGCTGCAATAAGCCCCCAGCACCACTCAGACCCTGAATGGCATTGTTTCTGCTTTGAAGTGAAGAATTTAAGACTGCTATGAAATTCAGACATTTGGGTAAATTGGAAACCAGAAATCAGGCAGGCAGAGAATGATTACTAACGTGAACTGTGAGCAACTCTTCCAGACTCCTGTTGATTTTTTTGTGTTCCCTAACCCTAACTGGTACATGAGATTAGATGACCAACAAGAAGTCCTTTCCTTGTCTTTAGGAAGAGGATATGCAAAATGTAAAATACAGTGGCAGATAGAACAGTAACAGGTCATAACAAGCCCTGACCATCTGAAACAGGTCATGGGAATATAAATTTATTCAGTAATGTAGAAATGACTGCAAAAGCTGAGAAATTAGGAATTCATAAACTGAGGCAAAGATGGGATGGAGATTTGAACATAGAAAATGGACTGATCGTTATAAATGAGATAGACTGGTTCAATACAATTTTATTCACCAGACACCTCAAAAGAAAATACATGGAATCGGATTTGTTTCAAATGTTAACAAGTCATTTCTACTTTTCTGCATTTGACTTAGCAATGTCCTAAAATTGGGCTGCTTGGTTGAAATAAGTATCTTTTTAAAAATTCCCACAGGATCCATTAGAAAGAGATGTTAAGGAATTAAATTTAAATTAAAACTGAATATTTACCAGGTTTAAATTGCTGCAAATTGTACAGCTAGAAAGTGCGTGGCCATATCTTGCAAACTGGCTGAGGTTCGGAACTGTTCACCACAGGAAAATAATGTATCGTTCACGAGATGAACATTCTATCTTTGGAGCCCACATTTCCTAAAGGTGGGTTGAAGTGAAGTTTTGAAATATTCACAATATTATGGTTAAATAAAACATCTGTTAAAGATCTCTGGTCCCTCATATGGGATGTGGAGAGGGTGGGTCTGGGTAGATCTCAATTTGTATTAATCAGCCACATGTATCGGGATTTGAATTATATTCTTGTAAAATTAACAAGAATATAACTAACTCTTAAAAATTAATTTAAAAAAAAACCCTGACCCACACAAATGCCTCTGTTCACCTTGCCATTTTGTAAAAGGTGATGGGGGGAAAATCCTGACACAAGGGATAGATTTGAACCTGGGTCACTGTCATTTTCTGTTAAACATGCCAAGATCAAAATTTGACTGACTGTCCTGTAACAAAGTGCAATATTACACACACTTAAGGTAAGATGGTTGTTATATAGAGAATTTAGGTTAAAATGACTTAAGTTAAAATGTGATGATTAATCATAAAAAGGGAAGCCAGAACGGACAGGTAGCTTACTAGCAGCCAAGGACAAAAGGTTCAGCTGGATATGTTTTTTTTTAAACCTATCTTTTCATGGTCATAGTGAGAGACATGCAGGAGACAAAAGATTGATAAGAAGGGTGAGAAACAGAATTTAGTGTATGTAGAGTTCACAACGTACGTAACGAACGTGATAATTAAAAATGCAGTTATACTTAGAATGCTTTTGCAATACTAACCAATTAAAACAGTATTAATAAGAAGGGGAAGGGCAAACAATAAGGGTATAAAAATCAATGCACTGTATGTATCGGGGCTTAACTGGTGAGAAGCCAGTTGAGTCCAACTCTGCAGACTTGTAAATAAAGCTTGTCGTGTCATCAGTTTTAAAGAGACTCATGTGTGAGAAGTTTTATTTCTGACAATGGTTACATCAGCAAAAATTAAATGAAATGCTTCTTACAGTCAAGAGCAAAAGAATTCCCTGCAGCCTCCAACCCAGCCCTTGCCCACAAATAACACCCCCCTCCCCCCCTCCCCACCCCAATTCTGGGATCAAACCATCAGCAGCCTACACTTTGTTGGAATCTAGGGGTTAAAACATTATGAAAGAAATGATTAATTAATAAGTTGATATGTACTGCATGGTTCAGGGAAAAAGAGTTATGTGATTAAGTGGCAATCACAGCATGGAGCGAAGTTGGCTGAGCAAAATTGTCTGCTCCCAAATACAGGGAGAGGAAATTCATAAAACGATTTAGGAGGAAAGCTCCAACTGAAGGAGGTGGTGAGTAGCACAGGAGACACAGGCCAGACCAGAACAAAGAATGGCCTGCAAGAAACCAAGGGAATGGAAAACCAGTCTAGGAGGAAGAATAAGACATGAGGAGGTGTTAAAGAGAACAGCAGAAATTGGCCAGACAGGAACAGAATGGTGATTAGAAATATCTGGTGATGAATTAATTTCTGATCAAAACAACAGGATAGTCTGGCCTGGAGGATTAAGATGGGAGCGCTACACCCCAGATATCTGCAAAACAGGAGATGACTTGTGATAACCCTTATGCAAAAAGATCTAGCAAAGGAAGCCAACTTTTCTTCTGTATGATAAGGTTGATGTATATAAACTGAGCCAACTGGACAATAGGGGTCAGTCTTGGGGAATAGCTCACTGTGCAGGTGACCTATGAACTAACGACTGACCCAGAGCTCTGTTAAGTTTTATTCTTGTGCTGTGTAATAAATTGACTGTTGAACCGAATACCTTCTCCTATCACTTCATTCAAAGAACACGCTGGACTCAGACCACATACAGACTAAATTAAGAGTAAGGGAAAGCCAGAGTCCGACAACTTCAGAGCCAAACCTCAGGCACAAACATCCCAAAACCATCATCCCAGGACAAGAGCTAAAGTTGCAGGCACCGTAAACCACACACATTAAAGCAACACATTTCTCTGGCTCAATACCCACGAACCACATGGAACACCAGTTTGCAAACTACCCACAAACACCGGATTCCTTTCACCCCAACAACTCAAAGAACCACCCCAGAAAAAGCAGCCACAGTAAAACCAGGCTTCCTACCTTCCTCTGATGGCAGCATCACCTCATCTCTGCCTGAAAGCTGCAAGTGACGGAGTGAGGAAACTCTCCTGTTTTAAATCCTGAGCTGGAATCAGGAGGACAATTAATTCAGGTGTGAAATATCTCAGTAAATTGTGGCTGGCCCTTTAAACAAGGCCCATCTCCGCCCTTCAAGAGAGCTGCAATTAAGGGAATAGCACCTTTTTAATTTGGAGTGGGAGTTAAAACAGTTTTCTCACCTGTGGCATTGAGATGTTTGAGGAGATGATACTTCTAGATAGGGGAGTGTTAGAGCTGTATGAGAGATTTGTTTGTTTTTGGGGCTTGTCCTTTCAATTTTGGTTTGGAAGCCTTTTGTGGTCTATGAAAGCTGAAAACTAAGCAAACTAGGGTTTTCTTTGATCCTGATGGTTGTGCAGCAGTTCAAACTTCTCAAATGCAGAATTTGAGCTGTTTGCTCTCCCAGTGCCCTAGAGCATTGGTTTGGGAATATTTATGCCACAGGTGGTGTTATGGTCCTGTTAAGCCAATGACTCTGGATCAAATCTGGCCCCGTCTGCAAGGGGTTTGTGTGTTCACCCACTCTTCAGTGGAGGTGGCAGGTTAACAGGGGTTTGTGGTGGGGGGGGGGGAAACAATCGCAGGTGAATGAGGGGGAATGCACAGAGCTTGTGGGGTGAATAGGAGTGTGAGGCAGTTGTTGGCGAAGGACAGTGTGTTGCAGGGATGTGTAGCTGAGGACTCACCATCCAATCTCAGACCAGAGGGAAGCAGGATTCTTATCGTGCTCACAAATTCCTTCGTCACTCCTCGAACGATGATCAGTATTCTGACTCAAGCGTTTTCTGGCCCTGTGACGACAAGCGGGCCTAACGTTCCAATGGCAAATGAGGCAGGGAGGATGTTTCCTGTAATAGAGGTAGTAAAAGTTCCATTAGAGAGGAATACGTTGCCTTTAACTGATAACATGCGGTGGGGTCTCGGTTCATTTGGTGATGTCTGGGATCTCTCTATCAATATAAAAAATGAAAATAAAGGCTGGGTCTCTCTGTGGGGGGGGGGTGTCTAATATTTGCTTATGTCATAATCTAATTCATCCCAACTAGCAGTGCGGGCTTTGTTCCCCAAGGCGTCCGTATTGGCTGTCCATGGACCATCTCTGTTCCAATGCAGTCCTCAGTGTCACTTGCATTTAAATCAATGATGGCATCAGCACCTTTTGGCCAATTTTAGCTGTGTTTACTCAGTCAATCTGGCCAGTTTAGTTTTTCATTCAGTACTGGTGTCTGGGGTTAATGGGAGTAGTGGATGATTGATAATTCCTGAAATAATTCTTCATTCATCTTATTTTTTTTTAAATTATTTAATTTCACATATGCATTAAAAACTAATTTTTTATTTGAAATAACATCAAATGAATGCATAGTGATTAAAAAAATTAACCCCTTGTCTTGGGATGATGGTTTTGGGATGTTTGTGCCTGAGGTTTGTCTCTGAAGTGGACGCTGCTGATGGGTTGATCCCAGAATGGGGGGGTGGGGGGGTTTGTGGGCAAGGGCTGGTTTGGAGGCTGCAGGGAATTCTCTTGCTCTTGACTGCAAGAACCATTTCATTTAATTTTTGCTGATGTAAAGAAAAAAAGAAAAAACATCTGGATAGTATTTATAAATATTTACCAAATCTTTCAACTAAAATCTAACATCTTAAATTTCTTGATTTTAGGAGTCGGAAGGTTCATGTTGGGCTTACAAGTTACTGCCACACATTTTACCCCTATAACAATTACAGCACAGAAACAGGTAATTTGGCCCTTCTCGTCTGCTCTGAACTAAATACTCTCCTCCAGTACCACCTCTCTGCATTCCCATCCCCTCAAATTTTTTCTGAAATGACAAAATGGACCCTGCTGCCACTATTTCTCCCAGAAGCTGACTCCACTCAGCCACCATTCTGAGTCAAGAAGTTCCCCCTCATGTTACTTCTAACAAGACCTCTTGTTTCAATCTCTCCCACTTGCAATGGAATTGCCTATCCACATCAACTCTATCCATCCTTCTTGTAATTTTAAATACTCTACCAAATCCCCTCTCGGCTTTCGAGTTGACAGGAATGCACTCATGGATGGTTGGATGAATTCTCTTGGGGAAGAGTTCATAGTGGCCCTGCCCGTTCCCCTCCGAGCTCCGGCCGCCCCCGACCCAAAGGGCGACCCGTGGAATCTCTGTCCTCCCTGGTCTCGCTCCCAAAATGCCCCGATTCCCGCCCGTGAGGAACCGACATGAACCTCTCTCCCCCTCCCACTCGCCACCAACTCCTCCAAAGGCGGCAAAGATCAACAACATGGCAGCCACCAGGGGTCGCTCTCGCGAGAGCTTGTGCCACCCCTCCACGGGATCTCCTCTCCACCACCCCGAGCCCCTGGATGGAGCCCCAGGACTCGAGGTCCAGCCCTTTGGAGCCCCCTCTCTCCTGAGAACCTCGTCCCACTGGGGAAGGGTCCGAGAGCTGCCTCAGGCCTCCAGTCCATCTCCCCTTCAGGCTGCACATTTCCACATCAGAACCTGCCCCACATTCCACCCCCCCCCAAGAGTCCAGTCCATCCCACCTCCACCACCTTGGCCCAAAGCTCATTCCACGCTCCCACCCTCCTCTGAGGGAAAAAAATCCCCCTTCAATCTCAATCCATGTCCTCCTCTTTGAATCTCTCCCACTCTCCTTGGAAACAGCCTGTCCCCATGGACACGATCCGTCCCCCCTCACAATTTTCAAATCTTCCTCAATCTTCTACGCTCTAGGGAATAAAGTCCCAGCCTGTCCAACCTTCCCCTGGAACTCAAACCCCGAAAGCCAGACCACCTTCTTGTCCCTCTCCTCGACGCGCTGTCTCATTCCTATCCTTCCTCTCCTCCGGCCACCCAAACGGCACACAACGTTCCCAAGTTGGCCTCACCCATGCCTCGTCCAACTTCCTCGTGGCCTCCCACCTCCTGCACTCAATCCTCTCATTTCTGAAGGCCAAAATACCAGAAGCTTTCTTCATTCCCCCCCACCCCCCCATCTCTACAAGGGACTCCACTTTCGGGCAGTTCTGTACCACAGTTCCTCAATCCCTTTGTTTGACAACACTCCTCAATGGTCTGCCATTTAACATTCAAACTCTTACGTTTTAAGAATCAATTGCAGAGATCCATGGATGTGAGAAGTCAGGAGGGTTAGGGACTGGGTGCAGGTCGATGAGACTGGCAGAATGATATTTCACCATGGACGAGAAGGGCAGAAGGGTCTCTTTTCTTTGCTGTGGGGTTTCTAGGGTAGAGTTCACACCATTCTCAGGAAGGAGGATGAGCAGACAGATGTCATGGTCCACGGGTAGGAAAGGTGATGAGATCCTGCCAGGAGAGATGAGGGAGTGAAGTGCACAACCAAGGGGTCTCTCTCTGTCAGTCTGTGTGTGTCTCTATCTCTCTGTGTCTCTCTCTCTCTCTGTCTGTATCTGTCTGTCTGTGTCTCTCTCTCTCTGTCTGTGTCTCTCTCTCAGTCTGTGTCTATGTCTCTCTATCTGTGTCTCTCTTTGTGTCACTCTGTGTTTGTCTCTGTGTCTGTCTCTGTCTGTGTGTGTCTCTTTGTGTGTATGTCTGTGACTCTCTCGCTGTGTCTCTCTCTGTCTGTGTCTCTCTCTCTGTCTGTGTCTCTCTCTCTGTCTGTGTCTCTCTCTCTATCTGTGTCTCTCTTTGTGTCACTCTGTGTCTCTCTGTGTGTGTCTCTGTGTCTGTGTGTCTCTCTCTGTCTGTGTGTGTCTGCCTGTGTGCGTACGTCTGTGACTCTCTCTCTGTGTCTCTCTCTGTCCGTGTCTCTCTCTCTGTCTCTCTCTCGCTGTCAGTGTCTCTTTCTCTGTCTGTATGTGTCTCTCTGTGTGTCTGTGTCTGTATATCTGTCTCTCTGTGTCTATATATCTGTCTCTCTGTGTCTGTGTGTGAGTGTGTCTGTCTGTCTGGGTATGTGTGTGTGTCTCTCTCTGTCTGTGTGTCTCTCTCTGTCTGTGTGTCTCTCTCTCTGTCTCTCTCTCGCTGTCAGAGTCTCTCTCTGTCTCTGCCTGTGTGTTTCTGTGTGTGTCTGTGTGTGTGTGTGTCTGTCTGTCTGGGTATGTGTGTCACTCTCTATCAGTGTCTCTAATATTTGCTTATTCATTACCCACCATTATCCATCCCGACTGGTGGTGCGGGCTTTGTTCCCCAAGGCGTCCGTATTGGCTGTCCATGGACCATCTCTGCCCCAACGCATTCCTCGGTGTCACCTGCATTAAAATCAAGGTGGCATCAGCACCTTTTTGGGCACTTTTAGCGGTATTTCCTCAGTTCTTCTGGCCAGTTTTGTGTTTCGTTCACACATTCCTGCTGCCTGGGGTTCACGGCACTCGTGGAAAATCGCCAGTTCCTGAAACAATTCTTCATTTATCTTATTTGTAACATTTTTACATTTAATTTAACATATGCATTAAAAAACTTAAATTTCTTATTTGAAAATAAGATAAAATTAATGCATAGTGATTTAAAAAGTAACCCCTCCCACAGCTGCCCAATAGAAAACAATAAAGAGAGGAAACATCTAGATAGCATTCATAAAAATTGAGCAAAACTCTCAAATAAAATCTTGCTTTTCTTGGTTTTAGGAGTCAGAAAGTTCATGTTGGGTGATTACAACTTAATTCCTACAATTGGTAAATACACATCCCAAATCTTCAAAAGAGAAATTCAAATTTGTTCCGTGAATTCAATGTAATTATTTCAAGTGGGATACAACGGCCTATTTCAGTGTGGCTATCGACCCATTCCCAAATACGCATCGGACTTCCAAGTTACTGCCACACATTTTAACCCTATAACAATTACAGCACAGAAACAGGTCATTTGGCCCTTCTTGTCTGCACTGAACGAAATACTCTCCTCTCGTACCACCTCTCAGCATTCCCCTCCCCTCCAATTCTCCCTGAAATGACAAAATGGACCCTGCCGCCACTACATTTCCCGGAAGCTCACTCCACTCAGCCACCACTCTGAGTAAAGAAGTTCCCCCTCATGTTACTTCCAAACTTTTACCTCCTGTTTCAATCCCTGCTCCCCGCAATGAAAAAAGTCTCTCCACATCAACTCGTTCTATCCTCCTAGTAATTTTAAAGACTTCGATCAAATCCCCTCTCAACCATCTACAATCCAAAAAATAAAGACTTCATTTGCTCAATCTTTCTTTGTAATCTAGTTGCTGATATCCAGGTAACATTGACGTAAATCTTCTCTGCACCCTCTCTACTTTGTTGATAGCTTTCCTCTCATTTGGTGACCAGAACTGCACACAGTACTCACAAAAGAGCCTCACCAATATCTTGTCTAGTCTCAACCTCACTGCCCGACTCCTGTATTCTATGTGATGGTTGATCAAGGCCAGCTATTTGAACAGATTCTTTTCGAGGTACTCTCTGATTACCCTCCAATAATTAACCTATCACTGTCAGGCTCACCTGGTTGGCTTTTGAAGCCGTTTTTAAACAAAGGAACATTAGATTACATCCATTCCTCTGGCACCTCACCCGTGGATAAACAGGTTTTAAATATTTCTGTCAGAGCCCTTGCAATTTCTACTCTTCTTTCCATCAAGGCCAAGGGAATATCATGTCAGACGTCCATCCACCATCAGACAAAAATTAGCCGACACAAGATGAAGGCAGGACAGTAGTCCCACCTCTCCAGCACGAGTCATGGATCAAGTGAGCACTGACTGCAAGAAGTTTCTACATCCTCTTGGTGTCTGTGTGGATTTCCTCCCACACTCCACAGCTCAAGGAGGCCGTAAGTTCATTGGCGATTTGGAAAGGTCAAGACCATGGGGTGGAAGTGCACATTCTGGACCTGGGGGCATCAATTCAATTCAACAGCACAGATGAACCTTTGGGCACGACCTGATCTTTTTCTGGTTTCAAACTCATTATTTTTGAAAATTGTATGTGCACCTCTAATGCAACACGACTGCTGCTAAACAGGCTTCTTGATGCATATCCATGACAAGAACTCGGGAGAATCTGATTTGGTTACTAGACTTTTGAACAGAACAGTGTCTGGACATTTTATCCCTAAACTGAAACTTTATAGACATACAGAACAAAAAGAGGGCAAAACAAGCTTGTGTCTCACCAATACCACAATTCACGGACACTTTTTAAGTTCTCAAGGGTGGCAGAAAACACAAAGAACAGACAAACTCCTTCCACACTGTCACTTTGAGAGCTTTGGACTCACCATGCTATAAATATTGCCAAGCCATCACTCTCTCTCCAAATCAATGACCCAAAGTCCTGGCTGAGCGATAGATTTGAGACATTTTACCCGCTATGTAGCAATCAGGCACAAGGAAAATTGCTGCTTCCATTGTAAAATATTTAGGAATCTCAGACCACAAACAACCTTCACCCCGAAAAACAAGCAATTCTCCACAATAAAACTAGGTTTCCTTCCTGTCTGCAAGCATCTGCTCTCTTGAGTCTGAATGGCACAACGGGGGAAACCGTTTCAAACCCATGACCTGAAACAGCATATTCTCTTCCCCTAATTGGAGCTGTCTTGCAATTGGCATTTATTCCAAAGTGGAGGAAAGGCTCTAGGAGATGCAAATGGCAGCCGTGGCTAACTAATGAAATCAAGTGCACTATCAAATCCAAAGGGTGTAAGTATAAGATAGCGAAGCGGAGTGGGAAGTTAGAGGATTGGGAAACCTTCAAAGAGCATCAGAGGGTAACTAAGAAAGTCATAAGAGAGGGGGAAATGAACTACGAGAGGAAATTAGCAAATAATATCATGCAGGATAGCAAAAGCTTTTTTAAATATGTGAAGAGGAAGAAATTGGTTCGGTCTAAAATTGGTCCATTAAGAATGGAAAAGGATGGAATTATTACCGGAAACAAGGAGATGGCTGAGGAATTTAACAAATACTTTGCATCGGTCTTCACCAAGGAGGATATAGGTTATGGTCAGTTAGGGGGTAGTGGTCATGCGGTATCAAGAGACTTGGGGAACTTTCCTGGGTAAGTAGGGGATCTAATGCATATCCAGATCTAGAAGGAGGAGGTTGTGAGAAAATTGTTGGGACTGAGGGCTGATAAATCCCCAGGGCCTGATGGGCTGCATCCCAGGGTGCTTAAAGAAGTTGCTATGGAAATTGTGGAGGCACTGGTCGACATTTTCCAAAGTTCCATAGATTCGGGGGAGGTCCCTGAGGATTGGAGAGTGGCTGATGTGGTGCCGATTTTTAAGAAGGGAGGGAGGGAGAAAACGGGAAATTATAGACCGGTCAGCCTGACGTCAGTGGTGGGGAAGATATTGGAATCTATCATAAAAGGAGTAATACCAGAACACTTAGGCAGAAATAGAATAAGGGCTAGTCAGCATGGATTCCTTAAGGGTAAGTCATGCTTGACTAACCTTCTGGAATTTTTCGAGGATGTGACAAAGAGGGTGGACTTGGGAGAGCCAGTGGATGTGGTGTATTTGGACTTCCAGAAGGCCTTTGATAAGGTACCGCACGGGAGACTAGTGGGCAAGATCAGGGAGCATGGAATTGGAGGTAAGGTGCTGACATGGATAGGAAATTGGTTAAGAAATAGGAAACAAAGGGTTGGAGTAAGCCGGTCCTTTTCAGGATGGCAGGATGTGACGAGTAGAGTGCCGCAGGGATCGGTATTGGGTCCTCAGTTGTTTGTAATTTCTGTAAATGATTTGGATGAGGGGATTAATAACATGAGCAAATTTGCAGATGACACTAAACTGCGTGGCGGTGTGGGGTGTGAGGAGGATGTCAGGAAAATGCAGAGGGACTTGGACAGGTTGGGGGTGTGGGCTGCTGAATGGAAGATGACGTTCAATGTGAGCAAATGTGAGGTTATCCATTTTGGGGGCAATAATAGGAAAGCTGAGTATTCTTTAAATGGAGACAAGCTAGGGAGTGGGGAGGAGCAAATGGATCTGGGTGTACTTGTTCACCGGTCACTGAAGGCTAACATGCAGGTTCAGAAAGCTGTGAAGAAGGCAAATGGCATGTTGGCTTTCATAAAGAGGGGATTGGAGTATAGGAACAGAGACGCCCTTCTGCAGTTGTGCAGGGCCCTGGTGAGACCCCACCTGGAGTATTGCGTCCAGTACTGGTCTCCAATTTTGAGGAAGGACATACTAGCTATAGTGGGTGTGCAGCGCAGATTTACAAGGTTAGTTCCAGCGATGGCGGGGTTGACATATGCTGAAAGGCTAGAAAAACTGACCTTGTATCCTATGGAGTTTAGAAGGATGAGGGGGGACATGATTGAGGTATACAAAATTATCAGGGGGATGGACAGGGTGAAGTCGGATTACTTGTTCCCAGTGATGGGGTAGACGAGGACTAGAGGGCATAGTTTAAGAATACAGGGTAGGCCCTTTAGGACAGAGATGAGAAAACATTTTTTTACCCAGAGAAGTGTGAATCTGTGGAATGCTCTGCCACAGAGGGTGGTCGAGGCAGATTCGCTGATTATGTTCAAAAGAGAGTTAGATAAGACTCTAGTGGGCAAAGGAGTTAAGGGTTATGGGGATAAGGCTGGAAAGGGGTACTGATAGCAGTGATCAGCCATGATCTGTAAAATGGCGGTCACTGAAGGCTCGACAGGCCGAAGGGCCTACTCCAGCTCCTATTGTCTATTGAACCATTCCTCCAAGGTCCCTCTGTTCCTCAATGCCCTCCCCTTCACTGCATACGTCTTGGTTATTCTTCCCAACATAAAGCACCTCACACTTACCTACATTAAACTCCGTCTGCCATCTTTTCAAACAGTCCAAATCCTTTTGTAGTCCATGAAAACCCTCCTCACTCTCCACAACTCTTGAAAATAAGCCAAATGTATTACGTTATGTTAAGCTTCTCTTTGAAAATTTTAATTTCACATGCATTAAATGCGTACATAAATTTCTCATTCAAAGATAATGAAAAATTAATACATAGTATTTTTTTTTAAATTCCCCCTGCCCAACAACCCAATAGAAAAGAAAGATAACATCTGGAAAGTATTTATAAAAAAATTACTAAAAAACTATCAAATAAAATCTAACAAATTTTCTTGATTTTAGGAGTCAGAAGGTTCAGGTTGGGCGATTACAACTTAATTCCTACAGTTTATAAATAGGATTCCCAAATCTTTCCAAAAATTTCAAATTTGTTACATAAATTACATGTAATTATTTCAAGTGTCAAGGGACTTGGGGGGGTTCTCGTTCAGGAAAACATAGTGAGTGGGTAACCACCAGGTTGGATCGGCAGGAAAAGAAAGCAAATTCTATGTTGCCCTTTGTTTCGAGGGTAGGGAGGTGTTGGTGGGGCATGGGAGAGACCTCATTTGGAGAACTGCGAAGTTTTTCTTAAAAAGGATGTGCTGATATTGGAGAGAGAGCAGAGATTTACCAGGATGATATATCTCCACTCTTCATTGGAGTATAGAAGAAGGAGAGGAGATCTCAGAAACCTTTCCAATGCTGAAAGGATTGGACAGTAGATGTGAATAATGTTTCCCTTGGATAAAAAGACAGTCTTAGAATTAGAAGATACCTATTCAAAGCAGATGAGAAATTTATTTCACCAGAAGGTCATGGAATTTATTGCTGGACTGTTGAGGGAGTTTAAGTGGGGGGGGGCGGAATTAATAGATGTTTAATGAGTCAGGGTATCAAGGGATCAGGGGAAAAAGCCAGAACTTGGAATGAGAGGCGAGAACTGTTTAGATCAGGGGATAGCAGACACAGTGGGCTGAATGGCCAACTTCTGTTCCTTGTGATTTGACACCATTTTAACTAATGTACCTTTGAGAATTTTAACATACATCCATATGTCCTCTGTATTTTGGATGTGAAACAACGGCTGTGCAGGAGAAGCCAGTGAGTGGCTGTGGCCAATTGCTCCTCAGACTGGAGGCCTGTGACGAGAGCTGTGCCTCAGGGATAGGTGCTGGAACAATAATGTGGTGAATTGGATTAGCAAGTTTGCAGGTAACACCAAGAACGGTGGAGTTGTGGACAGCCAGGAAAGCTTGCAGAAGGATCTGGACCAGCTGGAGAAAGGGCAGATGGAATTTAATGCAGACAAGTGTGAGGTGTCACATTTTGAAGGGCAAACCAAGAAAAGATAGACACGGTGAACGGTCGGGCACTGAGGAGTGAGGTTGAACAGAGGGACATGGTAAACGGGTGTCATTCCATGCAAGTGCTGTCACAGGTGGATTTGGGCGGGAATTGAAGATACCCAAGTTAACTAAAATTGAAAATTGTAAATGGGGCAAAAAAAGGGATCTATTTCAGAAATGTTTGTGACAACAGAAAATGGCTAAACCAATTTTTGATTAAATGGTAGATTCTTCTTTCGAATTAACCCAAGAAGAACGGACTACTTACTATATGTGAAGATGGTGGATTAAATTGATGAATGTGCGATATAATTGGGTGAATTATAATTTATTTTACATCAGTTGTATTTAACTCCAGGAAAAAAAGATAAGGATTTAGTCATTCAGATTTATGTTTTCATTGTGGGATTCAAATTAATACTTTTTTTTGTCTGTCTGGTGGTGTGATAAAGTTAAGCCTTTGAGGATTTATTTGAAAGGTTAACACAATTCCATTACACCTCCTTCCCATGGAGAAATTTTTAGACTTCTGAAAGGTCAAAATTTTAAACTGCAATCTCTGATTTGTTCTTAATAGATTTCACAGCCATAATCAATAGAATAAAAACAAATGTAGCAGAAACCTCTAAATCCAACATCTAAATAAGCAATCCTCAATGACACTGGCCCTTAATATCATTATAGTGTCTTATACTTCAGTCCTATTCTTGCAAAATTAAACTCCAGTTGAATCATCATCTATTCTTATTTTTAATCTTACTCAAAAATTATGATCAATACTTCATCCCATAGCAGCACAAACACATTCTTCTACATGTTGCAGAGCTAATACAAGGGACAAAAATGATTTTCCAGCAGCAGAATAATTCTTTTGAGTGTTTATTCAATGTCTGAGAATCATAAGCCAGTGGATTTTTAACATCATCAGACATATTTATTTTTAATACAGCACCGGCTGCATCCATTAAATCCCGGGATGAAGCGGTTGTAAAAGTAGTCCATACCCGCAAACTCCTGCAGCTCCTTGAGGCTGTCCGGACATGGTAACTCCCTGAGAGCGGAGACCTTTGCAGCGGTGGGCGTGGCTCCTTCGGCCGTGATGGTATGGCCCAGGAACTGCATGGACTCTTTCCCAAACTAGCACTTGGCCAGGTTGATGGCAAGGCTGAAATCGGCCAGCCGGTAGAAAAGGGCACAAAGGTGGGCCTTGTGTTGCGCCTGGCCCTTGCTGGCGACGAGAATGTCGTCCTAATAAATAAAGCCAAAATCCAAGTCCCTGCCCACAGAGTCCATGAGGCGCTTGAAGGTCTGAGCGGGACCCTTGAGCCTGAATGGCATGCGCAGGAATTCGAACAAGCCAAAGGGGGAGATGATTGCTGTCTTTGGTATGTCCTCAGGGTGCACCGGGATCTGGTAATATCCACGCACCAGGTCAACCATGGAGAAAACCCTCGCACCATGCAGGTTGGCCGCAAAGTCTTGGATGTGAGGGATGGGATAACGGTCAGGAACTGTTACCTCATTGAGCCGTCGATAGTCTCCGCAGGGACGCCAGCCACCGGAGGCTTTCAGGACCAGGTGGAGCGGCGAGGCCCATGGGTTTTCAGACCGCCGAATGATCCCCAGTTCCAACAGGTGCCAAAACTCCTCCTTCGCCTCCTTGAGATTGTCAGGCAGGAGCCGGCGAGCCTTGGCGTGAACCAGTGGGCCCTGAGTGGGGATGTGGTGGAACAGCCCGTGGTGCGGTGAGGCAGCGGAGAACTATGGCTTGATGAGTGTCGTGAACTCTTCCGGGATTCACTGGAACGAGTCTCTGGGTGTGCTAATCGTGGCCATCTGTGGTTGCTCCGAGCAGGAGGCGTCGAGGCGAACGGCCTGGAAGGTACGGCGTCCACCAGGCGCCTACCCCGAATATCTACCAGAAGCCCATGTGCGAGGAGGAAGTCTGCACCCAGGATGGCAGTTGGAAAGGACAAGACGGTGAACCTCCATGTGAAATTTCATTGGCTGATCTGGAAGTGGACTGTCTTGTCTCCATACATCTGGCTGCACGGAGGGGAGGACCACAAGGCCAGGATGACATTGATCTGGGCTCCAGATCAACGAGGAACTGCCAGCTGCTGACTGAGTCCCGCAGATAGAGGAGGTTGTGTTCTTGGCCAGCACCCGCAGCCATTAACCCTGGCCGGCCTGGTCATTTCCCTGGAATGAGCCAGACTGATGACACTTCCGAGCCTTGGCTCCCCAGCGCTGGTGGTAGAAGCAGAGGCATGGAGCGGATGCTGTGCCCTTGGTTATGCTCTTGGGCACCCCTGCAGGAGCAAAATGCTCTACTGCAGTGCTCGGGGCAGGCTTGGCGTGGTCATGTCTGTGCCTCGAGACCTACTGGACCACTGAGCCTTCTGGGAATAGTGCGTGCCATAGCTCCTGGGCCTTCTTGGGGACCTTCCTCAGGTCAGTGAAGCTCTCCTGGACCAGCAGCAGCTGGACGTCCCCGGGCATATGGTCGAGGAAAATGCACTCGAAGAGTGAGGAGTTGGTGTGCTCACCCATGAGCGTGAGCATCTCGTCCATCAGCTCCATTGGGGACCTGTCCCTCAGGGCGCCGAGGTGTAGCATCTGAGCGGCATGCTGGTGTCTGGATAGTCCGAGGGATCCAGTAAGCACTTGCTTGACGGTCTCGTATTTGTCTTCGGCGGGTGGGTGCTGAGCAAGGTGCAGCACGTGTCTGCCGATGGCCAGGTCCAGGGCAGCGACCACATGATAGAATTTGGTTGTGTCGGACGAGGTCTGGCAGAGGTGAAACTGAGCCTCCGCGTGGCTGACGCAGGTCTCCAGCTCCTGAACCCAGAATTCATGGAGTTTCGCGGCTAAGGCGCTGATCACCCCAGGCTCACTCATGATGGGTTCAAAGACGTTTGATCCAATCAGGGTCACCAATTGTTGCATCAGCTACAGTGCTCCTGAAAGAACACACACAACCAGACAGTTTGAGCTCAGTGAGCAGACTAGTTTATTGCAGGCTGCTAAGCTGTACTTATACTCCCATCCTGGACCTGGCTGAAAACCATGCTGGACGGCGCTGATGTCACCTGGGCATCACGTGGTCCCCCAGCTCGGGGCTTCTGAGCCCCGTGCTGGGAGGAAGGGAACACACCCAATGGCGCCATTTTGGCCGGCTGTCCCACCGCGTGGCTTACAAGCGGGGCTGGTTCGCCTGCCTGGTGGTGAGCCGCCACACATCACACATTCTGGGTGATTTGCAGACAATGCAATTTGGTTTTTTTAATACTTTATTTCTCAATTTTTCACCAAAATAATAATTGTATTACATTCAACTGTAAATTATTTTTAAAAATTAAACATGTGGTATTATCCTCCCATCCCCCTCAACCCACCCTCCCAACATCCCCCCCACTCCTAAAAAAAGAAATAAACTGGAGAATGCCAAGAACATAAAGCATTCCTGGAGAAATATCTATTGGGATGTCTGGGAATGGACCAAGCGTTTGGCCTTCACGTCCAAAGGCAGGCTGTGTGCTCGTAGAAAGTCTGCACCGAGAAGTGATGTGTCCACAGTGGCTCGAATGAAATTCCACTAGAAATTTTCTCTGCCGAGTTGTTTTTGGACATTGTGCGTGACAAAGGTCTTGATGGCAGTCTTTTTTGTCGCCCAGAGGGTGGGACCTTGTGGGTATGTTCGTCTCTTCAGGGCGATTGGTGGGATGACACTGAGTTCAGCACCCGTGCCGGCCACTAGCCTTGTCAGTAATGTTCAAGAGGCTATTGGTGAGGTCAGCCACCTTGTCCATGAGCGGCGGCTGGCCTGGGCATTTTCTGAAAATGAGCAGGGCTGGCTGTATCTTCACGCTCGAGCCCATCGGTGTTGCTGAGAAAGACACCAGCTAACGTTCAGTGCCTCTGCTAATTTGGTGGGGGGCGGTTGTGCTCAGTTCGGGTGGGATCAGTTCTGCTGCCTCACATGAGGATGAGTCAATCGATCATGGCGGACTCATTTTCCTGTTTCATGTGCCACAGCGCACCAGCTCTGGCCGTGACCTTACGTGGGTCTGAGAAATCTTCGTCCGTCAACGGCAGTTGTATGTCATCTGGCATCTGTTCCAAGAAAGCCTACTCAGACATGAGGCATGACTTGTGGCCCTCTGCTCGTGCGACCATCTCATCCATCAGGGCACATGGTGTTCTGTCTCCTTAGCTGTGCAGGTGCATCAGCCTGGCAGCGCACTGTCGTCTGAACAGGCCGAAAGCCCTCAAGAGGAGTTTGTTGAGGGCTGGGTATTTCCTTCCTCCGGGGATCGTGTATCAGGTCGTCCACCCTGGCCGCGGTCTCTTGGTCCAGGGAACTGACGACATGGTAGAACGTTGTCGAATCAGTCGTGATCTGCCGGAGGTGAAGTCGTGCTTCCACTTGCCTGAACCAAGTGCGTGGGCGAAGCGTCCAGAGGTTGGCAATTTCATAGCCACTGCGTTGACTGCTGCAGCATCCATGGTGTGGAGTCCAGAATCGTCTGGACTCGTCGGGGTCACCAATTGTAGCGGTAGCTACAAGGAGAAATGAAATAAGGAGATGACTCTGTTAGTCGCTTGCACTTCCAACAGTTTATATTGGAAAATTCCCATGCTGCACCTTATCAGGTGGCCCGTAAGTGCCGCCCACACAGGGGCGGTGATGTAACGACGCAGCCAAGTGCATCTGCATGGCCCGTTTGAGCTGGGGAGAAGATGCACCCAGCAGTACCATCTTGACACGGCTACACTGCTGCTGCGGCCGTAACAGTGCAGAGCCGATTCGACTGCGTCTCGATGTGTGCCGCTACAGCTATACATTTCCGAGCAACTGCTGAAGCAATTAACCCAAATTCAATGTGATAAATATTTCAATTTAATTTTGGCCTCATAACCTTAATCTTTCTTTGGCTTGGCTTCGCGGACGAAGATTTATGGAGGGGTAATGTCCACGTCAGCTGCAGGCTCGTTTGTGGCTGACAAGTCCGATGCAGAACAGGCAGACACGGTTGTAGCGATCGCAAGGGAAAATTGGTGGGTTGGGGTTGGGTGTTGGGTTTTTCCTCATTTGTCTTTTATCAGTGAGCTGGGCTCTGCGGTCTTCTTCAAAGGAGGTTGCTGCCGGCCAAACTGAGAGGCGCCAAGATGCACGGTTTGAGGCGATATCGGCCCACTGGCGGTGGTCAATGTGGAAGGCACCAAGAGATTTCTTTAGGCAGTCCTTGTACCTCTTCTTTGGTGCACCTCTGTCTCGGTGGCCAGTGGAGAGCTCGCCATATAACACGATCTTGGGAAGGCGATGGTCCATCATTCTGGAGACGTGACCTACCCAGCACAGTTGGATCTTCAGCAGCGTCGGCCTCTGCCATCTCGAGTACTTCGATGTTGGAGATGAAGTCGCTCCAATGAATGTTGAGGATGGAGCAGAGACAACGCTGGTGGAAGCGTGATGCCGGTAGAGGACCCATGATTCGGAGCCAAACAGGAGTGTGAGTATGACAACGGCTCTGTATACGCTAATCTTTGTGAGGTTTTTCAGTTCGTTGATTTTCCAAACTCTTTTGTGTCGTCTTCCAAAGGCGCTATTTGCCTTGGCGAGTCTGTTGTCTATCTCGTTGTCGATCCTTGCATCCGATGAAATGGTGCAGCCGAGATAGGTAAACTGGTTGACCATTTTGAGTTTTGTGTGCCCGATGGAGATGTGGGGGGGCTGGTCGTCATGGTGGGGAGCTGGCTGATGGAGGACCTCAGTTTTCTTCAGGCTGACTTCCAGGCCAAACATTTTGGCAGTTTCCGCAAAACAGGACATCAAGCGCTGAAGAGCTGGCTCTGAATGGGCAACTAAAGCGGCATCGTCTGCAAAGAGTAGTTCACGGACAAGTTGCTCTTGTGTCTTGGTGTGAGCTTAATATTACTCGGTAAAAATAACATGAAGGTCTGTGAAAATTACGTACCCAAATCCAAAATTGTCTAACTTTAGGACATTGCCAAGTTGAATGCAAAAATGTTCCAATCTCAGGTCCACATCGAAAACATTAATCCGATACAGCAGGATTTAATCTATTTGATTTTTGTGGAGTCAAATAGAACTGATGTAAAAAATTATATTGAACCAACCTATATCTTAGTCATATTATTTACACAAATCCATCCAATCCTTTTCGCTTATTTGAGAATTTAAATCTATTTCCCATCTTCATCTAGATTTATTCACTCCAGTTTTGGGGGCCTTAGATTGAAGCAAGTTATACATTACTGAAATAAATTTATTTCCAGTAGGATAACAAATCAGTAATTCTAATTCACTTTGATTAGGTAACATCAAAGTAAGACCTATTTTTACAGATAATAAAGCTTTAACTTGGTAATAACAAGATAATTCTTTCAAAGATTTCAATCTCACATCCTCAAAACTAATTTTCTTAATACCCTTCCATCTCCAAATCTTCCAGAATTGGTTGTCTATTGAAGAAGGAAAATGCCTATTTTAATATTAAACCTGTCATGCCAATTTCATTATCAACTCAATCAAATGTTTCAAAATAGATGATTCCCCACTTCCAAATAAAGCTTAGGATTCCATTTGTAAATAAAATCTTGGGGATTCGTATTCCCTATTGCATTAAATTCAACAGAAACCCAAGCTGGAATATCATCTAAATTATACAATATATTAATAAATCTCAATTGAGCTGCTTTTCAAAATTCTTAAAATGAGGAAGACACAAACCACACCCACCCCCCCCCCTCCCACCCCACCAACTCATATTTCCAAGTCAATTTTTCCAAAGAAACACCGGGCATTTTATCTTTACATAATTTCCGAACCGCCATATTTAAATCCTGACAATGCAATTCTCCAAAACACCACAACCATTCCTTAATTGGGCAACACTTCTCCTAAATATTGGCAACATTTATGCTGGCATTGCTCGGACACCCTAATCAGAGTGACCCACAGTCGCCAGGAGTGGGTGCTGCCACGCGAGCCATCATTCAAGTAAATGGCTCGCGAGACTATCTTGTGACTTGAAGTCAAGCTGGTGTAAATACGATCAATAACTCTCTCTCTGTTTTGTGCAAAGAATCTTGCATATAAGAACGAAAGAGAGTTGGAGTGTGGTTTGGTGAAACTCTGTGTCCTTCATTAAATCTCTGAGTCAACTCAAAGTGGGAGTTCGATTCCTCATCTACGTGTGCAGCCCAGACAGTTTGGGCACAGTTACACCAGGTGTACACATTGCCCAAAGCCTTTGGGATCAGCATTGTGGTGCACACAATAATCACGTCAAATAGGATGGAGTGATTAAGCACCTTCAATGACCAAAAACCTGAGCATTACTGATACACGACTGGGCCAGGTTCCATGAACAGAAGCAAGAGGGGGCTAGTCCGGGAAATCCAGGGTGGAGCTAAGGGAGAGGTTGGAGAAGGTCAGGAAGATATGGACTGGCCAGTCCATACATCTATATCAAAGCCTTTCACCACTTCTTTGAGATAAAACCCAACGAGGTGATGTGGCGACACAGAGCACATACTGTACTTTATGACATACATAGTTCATAGTGTCCATCACAAGTTCAGCCTGTCGGGTGGTCTTGTGATCCTCTGTGGCTTCCGAGGCACTGGGCCCTCCCAATTTTGTGCCAGCTCCCCTTCTCGCTTCAGTCTGTGTACGGACCTGAATCATTAACTGACCATCTCTCTCCATGGACACTGCCTAACCTGCTGAGTTCCTCCAGCTTCATTCTTTATTCCTCGTTCTGGTGGTCCTTCACCTAAAGGCAGAATAGGCTCACGGGGAGAAACAGCCTCCTGCTCCTACTTTGTTCTGTGTTGGGGAAAACCTATTCTAAATCGTCGTTCACTCCTTTTTTTTTTTTTTTTTAAGGGAACGATAAGCTTTATTGTACAGAAGACTTGAGCTGGCCCGGATCCACGTTCGAGAAGTCAATCCTCGTTCACTCCTTGAGGTGATCGGTCCTTGGCATCTGTTGGCCCTTGTACAGAACAAAGGCCACTCTTCTGCCTCTCACCCTGAAAGGACTCAGTTCAACCTTGTGCCATTTGGGGGATTAGCATTGGGGGAGTGGGTTTGTTGGGGGATCAGGGATAAGTTAAAGGTTATCTGCCCTCTCATTTCAACTGAATCCACACAGACCTGCATCATTCTGTGTCATATTAAGCCCTGACCACACAAATCCCCCCATTCACTTTCCAATTTGATGAAGGGTGCAGAATATTAGCTGGATCTTGTTCTGATAATTCTGATGAAGACATCATCACACAGATTTTGCCAGGAAGCTAGGAGAGAGAGTGACCAAGGACATTTCAGACAGGAATCAATTCTCAATTCCTCGACTGAGTCTCATATCCTAATGCCTGCCTCATCTCTCAAACAATAGTGCGAATTGACTACAGCTGGAGCCAGTTTCAGCTGCATTCTACGTCAAGAATCAGTCTGCAGAAGCAGAAACAGCCCTATGGAATGTTCTTTCAGATGGCAGCCTGAAAGGGACAGCTGCAGGAGAGGCGCCTCAGAGCGCACTCCAGTTCCTGTCAGCGCAGGACATCAGGGCAGGTGCGGCTGGCACAGGATGTTGGGGCAGGGGAGGCTGTCAGGCAGCAGTGATGGGTGGTGTCGGGCGCGGTGATGGGGGCTCTCGGGTGAGGTGAATGGGGCTGTCGGACGCAGGAAGGATGGGTTGTCGGGCACGAGGAGGGGGGCTGTCAGGCGCGGGGATTTGGGTCCCTGGCTGATTATCATCAGGCGGCTGCATTCAGGGTCCTCGGGGGAATTGCTCAGACACGGAGATCATACCTCCCGAAGGAAGATTGGTAAGTACTCCTCCGAGCCGCATCAGGCTCTTTCACATGGCCTCCTTACAGCCGCATTCGGATAGAATATGTGACTTTACATCGGGGGTATTCTGGCCACCTGAAGGAGGCTCATCAGGCCTGATCCAAAGGCTGCAATAAGCCTTCAGCACCACTCAGTCCCAGAATGGCAGTTTCTGCTTTGAACTGTTAGCCACCATTGTCAACTTCAAGAATTAAAAATGACTATGAAATTAGACATTTACATGTGTAAATTGGAAACCAGAAATCAGACAGGCAAAGAATGATTACCAATGTGTACTGTGAGCAACCCTTCCAGATTTCTGTTGAAATTTTGTAGACCAGAAGGATGTTCTTAATTATAATGGGCACATGAGATTAAATTGCCAACAACAAATCCTTTCTATGTCTTGAGGAAGAGGATGTGCAAAATGTAAAGCAGAAGCTGTACTAATACCTTCCAAGAAATGTTATCCAATTTGTTGGCAGGAAAATGTCTTAAAAGCTCTACCATGTGAGTGTGTTCTTTAACTGCCGTTCAAACATTGATAGTGAGGTGAGTCTGTTCACCCACCACTGGTACCCCTCATTCCTGCTGGCATGACTCAATAAAGACTGTGTTTTAGAGTTTGTGGTTTGTTACTGTACCTTTTTGTACCTTGACAGGAAATCGACTTCAACAAGGGTGAGAAAAAAAAACACTCAAACCCCTTACATGGTGACAGATTTGAACCTGGGTCACTGTCACTAAGAACATTCTTCCAAACATGCCAAGATCAAAATTCAATTGATTGTCATGGTATAAAGTGCAATATTACACAAAATTCACTTCATTCAGTCATAAAGCAGACAGAGTCACATCAGCAGGAAGTTAGACATAGTGTTCCTTGCAGTTAAGAGGAAAAGAGAATTCCCTGAGTCCCCTACAGCCCCCAAACCCAGCCCTTGCCCACAAACACCCAGCCCCCTGCCCCCAAAATCCAGCGCAAACCATCAAATGCAGTTGCCTTGTTTAGAAAAGGTAATGGGGAGAATCTTGGGAATTATAGACCAGTTAGGATCTATGAGCATTTGCAGAAGTACAGACTTCTCAAGGTCAGTCAGCATGGCTTTGTGATGGGAAGGTCATGCCTCATGAGTCTAAATGAGTTTTATTTGAGTGGGGTAAGAAAGGAAATGAATGAGGGTCGTGTGGTAGATGTGGTCTACATGGATTTTAGCAAGAATTTGACGAGACTCATTAGAAAGCAATTTGGCAAAGGATCAGGGTAACTTTGGCAGTGGATAAAAAATTGTCTTGTTGGAAGAAAGCAGAGAGGAGTGGAGTGCCACATGGATCTGTTCTGGGACCCCTGCTCTTGATGATTTTTATAAATGACCTGGATGAAGAGGCAGAAGATGGGTCAGTATGTCTGCAGATGATGTGAAGGTTGGAGGAGTTGTGGATGATGCTGAAGGTTGTCGAAGGATAAGGATTTCAATCCAGGTAAGTGTGAGGTGATGCATTTTGGAAGGACAAACCAGAAGGCTGGGTACAAGGTTACCAGTCGGTTACATGAGTGAGGATAAACAGAGGGACTTTGGGGTTCAAATCCAAACATCCCTCAAGGTTGCCGCTCAGGTTGATAAGATAGTTATGAAGGCCAATGGGATGATGAGCTTCATTAAACTTTTCTACGTTGTCGTGCGTGAAAGTGAGGCCATTTTGGCAAGAAAGCACAGAAAAATTAACCACGATCACAGCAGTGACCTCCACGTGAGACCTGACAATCTCTTCATTGAAACAAGCGACAACTTGACCAAATATCTAATCTCATTTATAAAAATAGCACTGGCCTTCGCGAAGAGATGTATCACGATCAACTGGATGTCCGATAGCATGTTGGGCTGTGGAAACGAACTGCAGTTACCTACGGAAAAAAAAAAATCACATAAACGTGACCCTTTGGTAAAGGTCTGTCAGCTGTACCTGGACCACATAGGGGCCCAGACACTAATACAAATGAACAATAAAAGGGGATGAAAGTAACCATTATATAGACCAAAACCAAGTTTCCCCAACTGGACTCATCGACTTGTAATCTCTGAAAATGTGGATATGAAAACAAACTGCAACAGAGAGAAAAAAATTCAAAGTGCAAAAGGGAGAGTCTTTAAATGAGTCCCTGAATGTGTGTTGAGTCTCGTGGTGAAGGGGTAGCAGCTGTTCCTGAACCTGGCTATACCTCTTCCCTGATGGGAGCAGTGAGAACAGAGGCGGGTGATGTGGATCCTTGATTGCTGCTGCTCTCTGACAGCAGCGTTCCCTGCAAATGTTCTCAATGGTGGAGGGTTTTTACCTGAGATGTCCAGGGCGGTGTCCAAGACAATAGCTCAAGCCTTCTACAAACTGAACCTTTCCCCCCTCACACCCGTAAAACACTATTTTTCTCGCATCAATGTGCCTGTCTAAGTGTTAAAGGTCCCTATTATTCCAGACTCCACTATCCTGCCCGGCCATGCGCTCCAAGCATCCGCAGCCTTGTGGGTCCCTGTTCCCGTCCCCACTCAGCCTTCTGGGACCCAGACCCGTCCCACCTCAGCATTCTGGGTCCCCGTCCCCCCTTAGCCTTCTGGGTCCCAGACCCGTCCCCCCTCAGCCTTTTGGGTCCCCGACCCCCCTGAGCCTTCTGGGTCCCCGTCCCCCCTGAGCCTTCTGGGTCCCCGTCCCCCCTGAGCCTTCTGGGTCCCCGTCCCCCCTGAGCCTTCTGGGTCCCCGTCCCCCCTGAGCCTTCTGGGTCCCCGTCCCCCCGAGCCTTCTGGGTCCCCATCCCCCCTCAGCCTTCTGGGTCCCCATCCCCCCTCAGCCTTCTGTGTCCCCGTCCCCCCTCAGCCTTCTGGGTCCCCGTCCCCCCTCAGCCTTCTGGGTCCCCGTCCCTCCTCAGCCTTCAGGGTCCCCGTCCCCCCTTAGCCTTCTGGGTCCCCATCCCCGTCCCTCCTCAGCCTTCTGGGTCCCCGTCCCCGTCCCCCCTCAGCCTTCTGGCTCCCCGTCCCTCCTCAGCCTTCTGGGTCCCGGTCCCCGTCCGCCCTCAGCCTTCTGGGTCCCGGTCCCCGTCCGCCCTCAGCCTTCTGGGTCCCGGTCCCCGTTCCCCCTCAGCCTTCTGGGTCCCGGTCCCCGTCCCCCCTCAGCCTTCTGGGTCCCCGTCCCCCCTCAGCCTTCTGGGTGCCCGTCCACGTCCCTCCTCAGCCTTCTGGGTCCCAGTCCCCCCTCAGCCTTCTGGGTCCCCGTCCCCCCTCAGCCTTCTGGATCCCCGTTCCCTTCCCTCCTCAGCCTTCTGGGACCCGGTTCCCGTCCCCGCTCAGCCTTTTGGGTCTCCGACCCCGTATCCCCTCAGCCTTCTGGGTCTCCGACCCCGTACCCCCTCAGCCTTCTGGATCCCCGTCCCCTTCCCTCCTCAGCCTTCTGGGACCCGGTTCCCGTCCCCGCTCAGCCTTTTGGGTCTCTGACCCCGTACCCCCTCAGACTTCTGGGTCTCCGACCCCGTACCCCCTCAGCCTTCTGGGTCTCCGACCCCGTCCCCCCTCAGCCATCTGGGTCCCTGTCCCCGTCCCCCCTCAGCCTTCTGGGTCCCGGTCCCCATCCCCCCTCAGCCTCGCGGCCCCCGCCACCCCCACCTCAGGCTCGCGGGCCCCGAACCCCCCCCTCAGGCTCGCGGGCCCCGATCCCCCCTTCAGCCTTTTGGGACCCGTCCCCCCTCAGCCTCGCGGCCCCCGCACCCCCCAGCTCAGGCTCGCGGGCCCCGACCCCCCCCTCAGCCTCCCGGCCCCCGACCCCCCCTCAGCCTCGCAGGCCCCGTCCCCCCTCAGCCTCGCCGCCCCCGCCCCCCCACCTCAGCCTCGCGGCCCCCGACCACCCTTCAGCCTCGCGGCCCCCAACCCCCCCCTCAGCCTCGCGGACCCCGACCCCCCTCAGCCTCGCGGGCCCCGACCCCCCTCAGCCTCGCGGCCTCCGACCTCCCTCATCCTCGCGGGACCCGACCCCACTTCAGCCTCGCGGGACCCTACCCCACTTCAGCCTCGCGGGACCCGACCCCACTTCAGCCTCGCGGGACCCGCCCCCCTTCAGCCTCGCGGGAACCGCCCCCCTTCAGCCTCGCGGGACACGCCCCCCCCTCAGCCTCGCGGGACACGCCCCCCCCCTCAGCCTCGCGGGACACGCCCCCCCCCCTCAGCCTCGCGGGACCCGCCCCCCCTCAGCCTCGCGGGACCCGCCCCCCCTCAGCCTCCCGGCCCCCGACCCCCCTTCAGCCTCGCTGCCCCCTACCCCCCCTCAGCCTCGCAGGCCCCGTCCCCCCTCAGCCTCGCCGCCCACGCCCCCCCACCTCAGCCTCGCGGCCCCCGACCACACTTCAGCCTCGCGGCCCCCAACCCCCCCCTCAGCCTCGCGGACCCCGTCCCCCTCAGCCTCGCGGGCCCCGACCCCCCTCAGCCTCGCGGCCTCTGACCTCCCTCATCCTCGCGGGACCTGACCCCACTTCAGCCTCGCGGGACCCGACCCCCCCCTTCAGCCTCGCGGGCCCCGCCCCCCCACCTCAGCCTCGCGGCCCCCGACCCCCCTTCAGCCTCGCGGCCCCCGACCCCCCTCCACCTCGCCGCCCCCGACCCCCCCCTCAGCCTCGCGCGCCCCGACTACCACACACCCTAATGTCACCCCGACACAAACTCCCTCACGGTTCCCCGGCCCCACCTCACAACCATCTCCCCGCCCGTTCCCCTCCGAGCTCCGTCCGCCCAAGACCCAAAGGGCGACCCGTGGAAACTCCCTCCTCCCTGGTCTTGCTCCCAAAATGCCCCGATTCCCGCCCGTGAAGCACCGACACGAACCTCTCCCGCTCGCGACCAACTGCTCCGAAGGCGGGAAAGATCAACAACATGGCGGCCCCCAAGGGTCGCTCTCGCGAGAGCTTGAGCCACCCCTCCACGGGATCTCTTCGCCAGCCCAGTCCCACTGGGGAAGGGGCCGAGAGCTGCCTCGGGCCTCCAGTCCATCTCCCCTTCAGGCTGCACATTTCCACACCAGGACCTGCCCCACATTCCCCCCCAAGAGTCCAGTCCATCCCACCTCCACCACCTTGGCCCAAAGCTCATTCCACGCTCCCACCCCCCTCTGAGGGAAGAAAATCCCCCTTCAATCTCAATCCATGTCCTCCTCTTTGAATCTCTCCCACTCTCCTTGGAAACAGCCTGTCCCCATGGACACGATCCGTCCCCCCTCACAATTTTCAAATCTTCCTCAATCTTCTACGCTCTAGGGAATAAAGTCCCAGCCTGTCCAACCTTCCCCTGGAACTCAAACCCCGAAAGCCAGACCACCTTCTTGTCCCTCTCCACGACGCGCTGTCTCATTCCTATCCTTCCTCTCCTCCGGCCACCCAAACGGCACACAACGTTCCCAAGTTGGCCTCACCCATGCCTCGTCCAACTTCCTCGTGGCCTCCCACCTCCTGCACTCAATCCTCTCATTTCTGAAGGCCAAAATACCAGAAGCTTTCTTCATTCCCCCCCACCCCCCCATCTCTACAAGGGACTCCACTTTCGGGCAGTTCTGTACCACAGTTCCTCAATCCCTTTGTTTGACAACACTCCTCAATGGTCTGCCATTTAACATTCAAACTCTTACGTTTTAAGAATCAATTGCAGAGATCCATGGATGTGAGAAGTCAGGAGGGTTAGGGACTGGGTGCAGGTCGATGAGACTGGCAGAATGATATTTCACCATGGACGAGAAGGGCAGAAGGGTCTCTTTTCTTTGCTGTGGGGTTTCTAGGGTAGAGTTCACACCATTCTCAGGAAGGAGGATGAGCAGACAGATGTCATGGTCCACGGGTAGGAAAGGTGATGAGATCCTGCCAGGAGAGATGAGGGAGTGAAGTGCACAACCAAGGGGTCTCTCTCTGTCAGTCTGTGTGTGTCTCTATCTCTCTGTGTCTCTCTCTCTCTCTGTCTGTATCTGTCTGTCTGTGTCTCTCTCTCTCTGTCTGTGTCTCTCTCTCAGTCTGTGTCTATGTCTCTCTATCTGTGTCTCTCTTTGTGTCACTCTGTGTTTGTCTCTGTGTCTGTCTCTGTCTGTGTGTGTCTCTTTGTGTGTATGTCTGTGACTCTCTCGCTGTGTCTCTCTCTGTCTGTGTCTCTCTCTCTGTCTGTGTCTCTCTCTCTGTCTGTGTCTCTCTCTCTATCTGTGTCTCTCTTTGTGTCACTCTGTGTCTCTCTGTGTGTGTCTCTGTGTCTGTGTGTCTCTCTCTGTCTGTGTGTGTCTGCCTGTGTGCGTACGTCTGTGACTCTCTCTCTGTGTCTCTCTCTGTCCGTGTCTCTCTCTCTGTCTCTCTCTCGCTGTCAGTGTCTCTTTCTCTGTCTGTATGTGTCTCTCTGTGTGTCTGTGTCTGTATATCTGTCTCTCTGTGTCTATATATCTGTCTCTCTGTGTCTGTGTGTGAGTGTGTCTGTCTGTCTGGGTATGTGTGTGTGTCTCTCTCTGTCTGTGTGTCTCTCTCTGTCTGTGTGTCTCTCTCTCTGTCTCTCTCTCGCTGTCAGAGTCTCTCTCTGTCTCTGCCTGTGTGTTTCTGTGTGTGTCTGTGTGTGTGTGTGTCTGTCTGTCTGGGTATGTGTGTCACTCTCTATCAGTGTCTCTAATATTTGCTTATTCATTACCCACCATTATCCATCCCGACTGGTGGTGCGGGCTTTGTTCCCCAAGGCGTCCGTATTGGCTGTCCATGGACCATCTCTGCCCCAACGCATTCCTCGGTGTCACCTGCATTAAAATCAAGGTGGCATCAGCACCTTTTTGGGCACTTTTAGCGGTATTTCCTCAGTTCTTCTGGCCAGTTTTGTGTTTCGTTCACACATTCCTGCTGCCTGGGGTTCACGGCACTCGTGGAAAATCGCCAGTTCCTGAAACAATTCTTCATTTATCTTATTTGTAACATTTTTACATTTAATTTAACATATGCATTAAAAAACTTAAATTTCTTATTTGAAAATAAGATAAAATTAATGCATAGTGATTTAAAAAGTAACCCCTCCCACAGCTGCCCAATAGAAAACAATAAAGAGAGGAAACATCTAGATAGCATTCATAAAAATTGAGCAAAACTCTCAAATAAAATCTTGCTTTTCTTGGTTTTAGGAGTCAGAAAGTTCATGTTGGGTGATTACAACTTAATTCCTACAATTGGTAAATACACATCCCAAATCTTCAAAAGAGAAATTCAAATTTGTTCCGTGAATTCAATGTAATTATTTCAAGTGGGATACAACGGCCTATTTCAGTGTGGCTATCGACCCATTCCCAAATACGCATCGGACTTCCAAGTTACTGCCACACATTTTAACCCTATAACAATTACAGCACAGAAACAGGTCATTTGGCCCTTCTTGTCTGCACTGAACGAAATACTCTCCTCTCGTACCACCTCTCAGCATTCCCCTCCCCTCCAATTCTCCCTGAAATGACAAAATGGACCCTGCCGCCACTACATTTCCCGGAAGCTCACTCCACTCAGCCACCACTCTGAGTAAAGAAGTTCCCCCTCATGTTACTTCCAAACTTTTACCTCCTGTTTCAATCCCTGCTCCCCGCAATGAAAAAAGTCTCTCCACATCAACTCGTTCTATCCTCCTAGTAATTTTAAAGACTTCGATCAAATCCCCTCTCAACCATCTACAATCCAAAAAATAAAGACTTCATTTGCTCAATCTTTCTTTGTAATCTAGTTGCTGATATCCAGGTAACATTGACGTAAATCTTCTCTGCACCCTCTCTACTTTGTTGATAGCTTTCCTCTCATTTGGTGACCAGAACTGCACACAGTACTCACAAAAGAGCCTCACCAATATCTTGTCTAGTCTCAACCTCACTGCCCGACTCCTGTATTCTATGTGATGGTTGATCAAGGCCAGCTATTTGAACAGATTCTTTTCGAGGTACTCTCTGATTACCCTCCAATAATTAACCTATCACTGTCAGGCTCACCTGGTTGGCTTTTGAAGCCGTTTTTAAACAAAGGAACATTAGATTACATCCATTCCTCTGGCACCTCACCCGTGGATAAACAGGTTTTAAATATTTCTGTCAGAGCCCTTGCAATTTCTACTCTTCTTTCCATCAAGGCCAAGGGAATATCATGTCAGACGTCCATCCACCATCAGACAAAAATTAGCCGACACAAGATGAAGGCAGGACAGTAGTCCCACCTCTCCAGCACGAGTCATGGATCAAGTGAGCACTGACTGCAAGAAGTTTCTACATCCTCTTGGTGTCTGTGTGGATTTCCTCCCACACTCCACAGCTCAAGGAGGCCGTAAGTTCATTGGCGATTTGGAAAGGTCAAGACCATGGGGTGGAAGTGCACATTCTGGACCTGGGGGCATCAATTCAATTCAACAGCACAGATGAACCTTTGGGCACGACCTGATCTTTTTCTGGTTTCAAACTCATTATTTTTGAAAATTGTATGTGCACCTCTAATGCAACACGACTGCTGCTAAACAGGCTTCTTGATGCATATCCATGACAAGAACTCGGGAGAATCTGATTTGGTTACTAGACTTTTGAACAGAACAGTGTCTGGACATTTTATCCCTAAACTGAAACTTTATAGACATACAGAACAAAAAGAGGGCAAAACAAGCTTGTGTCTCACCAATACCACAATTCACGGACACTTTTTAAGTTCTCAAGGGTGGCAGAAAACACAAAGAACAGACAAACTCCTTCCACACTGTCACTTTGAGAGCTTTGGACTCACCATGCTATAAATATTGCCAAGCCATCACTCTCTCTCCAAATCAATGACCCAAAGTCCTGGCTGAGCGATAGATTTGAGACATTTTACCCGCTATGTAGCAATCAGGCACAAGGAAAATTGCTGCTTCCATTGTAAAATATTTAGGAATCTCAGACCACAAACAACCTTCACCCCGAAAAACAAGCAATTCTCCACAATAAAACTAGGTTTCCTTCCTGTCTGCAAGCATCTGCTCTCTTGAGTCTGAATGGCACAACGGGGGAAACCGTTTCAAACCCATGACCTGAAACAGCATATTCTCTTCCCCTAATTGGAGCTGTCTTGCAATTGGCATTTATTCCAAAGTGGAGGAAAGGCTCTAGGAGATGCAAATGGCAGCCGTGGCTAACTAATGAAATCAAGTGCACTATCAAATCCAAAGGGTGTAAGTATAAGATAGCGAAGCGGAGTGGGAAGTTAGAGGATTGGGAAACCTTCAAAGAGCATCAGAGGGTAACTAAGAAAGTCATAAGAGAGGGGGAAATGAACTACGAGAGGAAATTAGCAAATAATATCATGCAGGATAGCAAAAGCTTTTTTAAATATGTGAAGAGGAAGAAATTGGTTCGGTCTAAAATTGGTCCATTAAGAATGGAAAAGGATGGAATTATTACCGGAAACAAGGAGATGGCTGAGGAATTTAACAAATACTTTGCATCGGTCTTCACCAAGGAGGATATAGGTTATGGTCAGTTAGGGGGTAGTGGTCATGCGGTATCAAGAGACTTGGGGAACTTTCCTGGGTAAGTAGGGGATCTAATGCATATCCAGATCTAGAAGGAGGAGGTTGTGAGAAAATTGTTGGGACTGAGGGCTGATAAATCCCCAGGGCCTGATGGGCTGCATCCCAGGGTGCTTAAAGAAGTTGCTATGGAAATTGTGGAGGCACTGGTCGACATTTTCCAAAGTTCCATAGATTCGGGGGAGGTCCCTGAGGATTGGAGAGTGGCTGATGTGGTGCCGATTTTTAAGAAGGGAGGGAGGGAGAAAACGGGAAATTATAGACCGGTCAGCCTGACGTCAGTGGTGGGGAAGATATTGGAATCTATCATAAAAGGAGTAATACCAGAACACTTAGGCAGAAATAGAATAAGGGCTAGTCAGCATGGATTCCTTAAGGGTAAGTCATGCTTGACTAACCTTCTGGAATTTTTCGAGGATGTGACAAAGAGGGTGGACTTGGGAGAGCCAGTGGATGTGGTGTATTTGGACTTCCAGAAGGCCTTTGATAAGGTACCGCACGGGAGACTAGTGGGCAAGATCAGGGAGCATGGAATTGGAGGTAAGGTGCTGACATGGATAGGAAATTGGTTAAGAAATAGGAAACAAAGGGTTGGAGTAAGCCGGTCCTTTTCAGGATGGCAGGATGTGACGAGTAGAGTGCCGCAGGGATCGGTATTGGGTCCTCAGTTGTTTGTAATTTCTGTAAATGATTTGGATGAGGGGATTAATAACATGAGCAAATTTGCAGATGACACTAAACTGCGTGGCGGTGTGGGGTGTGAGGAGGATGTCAGGAAAATGCAGAGGGACTTGGACAGGTTGGGGGTGTGGGCTGCTGAATGGAAGATGACGTTCAATGTGAGCAAATGTGAGGTTATCCATTTTGGGGGCAATAATAGGAAAGCTGAGTATTCTTTAAATGGAGACAAGCTAGGGAGTGGGGAGGAGCAAATGGATCTGGGTGTACTTGTTCACCGGTCACTGAAGGCTAACATGCAGGTTCAGAAAGCTGTGAAGAAGGCAAATGGCATGTTGGCTTTCATAAAGAGGGGATTGGAGTATAGGAACAGAGACGCCCTTCTGCAGTTGTGCAGGGCCCTGGTGAGACCCCACCTGGAGTATTGCGTCCAGTACTGGTCTCCAATTTTGAGGAAGGACATACTAGCTATAGTGGGTGTGCAGCGCAGATTTACAAGGTTAGTTCCAGCGATGGCGGGGTTGACATATGCTGAAAGGCTAGAAAAACTGACCTTGTATCCTATGGAGTTTAGAAGGATGAGGGGGGACATGATTGAGGTATACAAAATTATCAGGGGGATGGACAGGGTGAAGTCGGATTACTTGTTCCCAGTGATGGGGTAGACGAGGACTAGAGGGCATAGTTTAAGAATACAGGGTAGGCCCTTTAGGACAGAGATGAGAAAACATTTTTTTACCCAGAGAAGTGTGAATCTGTGGAATGCTCTGCCACAGAGGGTGGTCGAGGCAGATTCGCTGATTATGTTCAAAAGAGAGTTAGATAAGACTCTAGTGGGCAAAGGAGTTAAGGGTTATGGGGATAAGGCTGGAAAGGGGTACTGATAGCAGTGATCAGCCATGATCTGTAAAATGGCGGTCACTGAAGGCTCGACAGGCCGAAGGGCCTACTCCAGCTCCTATTGTCTATTGAACCATTCCTCCAAGGTCCCTCTGTTCCTCAATGCCCTCCCCTTCACTGCATACGTCTTGGTTATTCTTCCCAACATAAAGCACCTCACACTTACCTACATTAAACTCCGTCTGCCATCTTTTCAAACAGTCCAAATCCTTTTGTAGTCCATGAAAACCCTCCTCACTCTCCACAACTCTTGAAAATAAGCCAAATGTATTACGTTATGTTAAGCTTCTCTTTGAAAATTTTAATTTCACATGCATTAAATGCGTACATAAATTTCTCATTCAAAGATAATGAAAAATTAATACATAGTATTTTTTTTTAAATTCCCCCTGCCCAACAACCCAATAGAAAAGAAAGATAACATCTGGAAAGTATTTATAAAAAAATTACTAAAAAACTATCAAATAAAATCTAACAAATTTTCTTGATTTTAGGAGTCAGAAGGTTCAGGTTGGGCGATTACAACTTAATTCCTACAGTTTATAAATAGGATTCCCAAATCTTTCCAAAAATTTCAAATTTGTTACATAAATTACATGTAATTATTTCAAGTGTCAAGGGACTTGGGGGGGTTCTCGTTCAGGAAAACATAGTGAGTGGGTAACCACCAGGTTGGATCGGCAGGAAAAGAAAGCAAATTCTATGTTGCCCTTTGTTTCGAGGGTAGGGAGGTGTTGGTGGGGCATGGGAGAGACCTCATTTGGAGAACTGCGAAGTTTTTCTTAAAAAGGATGTGCTGATATTGGAGAGAGAGCAGAGATTTACCAGGATGATATATCTCCACTCTTCATTGGAGTATAGAAGAAGGAGAGGAGATCTCAGAAACCTTTCCAATGCTGAAAGGATTGGACAGTAGATGTGAATAATGTTTCCCTTGGATAAAAAGACAGTCTTAGAATTAGAAGATACCTATTCAAAGCAGATGAGAAATTTATTTCACCAGAAGGTCATGGAATTTATTGCTGGACTGTTGAGGGAGTTTAAGTGGGGGGGGGCGGAATTAATAGATGTTTAATGAGTCAGGGTATCAAGGGATCAGGGGAAAAAGCCAGAACTTGGAATGAGAGGCGAGAACTGTTTAGATCAGGGGATAGCAGACACAGTGGGCTGAATGGCCAACTTCTGTTCCTTGTGATTTGACACCATTTTAACTAATGTACCTTTGAGAATTTTAACATACATCCATATGTCCTCTGTATTTTGGATGTGAAACAACGGCTGTGCAGGAGAAGCCAGTGAGTGGCTGTGGCCAATTGCTCCTCAGACTGGAGGCCTGTGACGAGAGCTGTGCCTCAGGGATAGGTGCTGGAACAATAATGTGGTGAATTGGATTAGCAAGTTTGCAGGTAACACCAAGAACGGTGGAGTTGTGGACAGCCAGGAAAGCTTGCAGAAGGATCTGGACCAGCTGGAGAAAGGGCAGATGGAATTTAATGCAGACAAGTGTGAGGTGTCACATTTTGAAGGGCAAACCAAGAAAAGATAGACACGGTGAACGGTCGGGCACTGAGGAGTGAGGTTGAACAGAGGGACATGGTAAACGGGTGTCATTCCATGCAAGTGCTGTCACAGGTGGATTTGGGCGGGAATTGAAGATACCCAAGTTAACTAAAATTGAAAATTGTAAATGGGGCAAAAAAAGGGATCTATTTCAGAAATGTTTGTGACAACAGAAAATGGCTAAACCAATTTTTGATTAAATGGTAGATTCTTCTTTCGAATTAACCCAAGAAGAACGGACTACTTACTATATGTGAAGATGGTGGATTAAATTGATGAATGTGCGATATAATTGGGTGAATTATAATTTTTTTTACATCAGTTGTATTTAACTCCAGGAAAAAAAGATAAGGATTTAGTCATTCAGATTTATGTTTTCATTGTGGGATTCAAATTAATACTTTTTTTTGTCTGTCTGGTGGTGTGATAAAGTTAAGCCTTTGAGGATTTATTTGAAAGGTTAACACAATTCCATTACACCTCCTTCCCATGGAGAAATTTTTAGACTTCTGAAAGGTCAAAATTTTAAACTGCAATCTCTGATTTGTTCTTAATAGATTTCACAGCCATAATCAATAGAATAAAAACAAATGTAGCAGAAACCTCTAAATCCAACATCTAAATAAGCAATCCTCAATGACACTGGCCCTTAATATCATTATAGTGTCTTATACTTCAGTCCTATTCTTGCAAAATTAAACTCCAGTTGAATCATCATCTATTCTTATTTTTAATCTTACTCAAAAATTATGATCAATACTTCATCCCATAGCAGCACAAACACATTCTTCTACATGTTGCAGAGCTAATACAAGGGACAAAAATGATTTTCCAGCAGCAGAATAATTCTTTTGAGTGTTTATTCAATGTCTGAGAATCATAAGCCAGTGGATTTTTAACATCATCAGACATATTTATTTTTAATACAGCACCGGCTGCATCCATTAAATCCCGGGATGAAGCGGTTGTAAAAGTAGTCCATACCCGCAAACTCCTGCAGCTCCTTGAGGCTGTCCGGACATGGTAACTCCCTGAGAGCGGAGACCTTTGCAGCGGTGGGCGTGGCTCCTTCGGCCGTGATGGTATGGCCCAGGAACTGCATGGACTCTTTCCCAAACTAGCACTTGGCCAGGTTGATGGCAAGGCTGAAATCGGCCAGCCGGTAGAAAAGGGCACAAAGGTGGGCCTTGTGTTGCGCCTGGCCCTTGCTGGCGACGAGAATGTCGTCCTAATAAATAAAGCCAAAATCCAAGTCCCTGCCCACAGAGTCCATGAGGCGCTTGAAGGTCTGAGCGGGACCCTTGAGCCTGAATGGCATGCGCAGGAATTCGAACAAGCCAAAGGGGGAGATGATTGCTGTCTTTGGTATGTCCTCAGGGTGCACCGGGATCTGGTAATATCCACGCACCAGGTCAACCATGGAGAAAACCCTCGCACCATGCAGGTTGGCCGCAAAGTCTTGGATGTGAGGGATGGGATAACGGTCAGGAACTGTTACCTCATTGAGCCGTCGATAGTCTCCGCAGGGACGCCAGCCACCGGAGGCTTTCAGGACCAGGTGGAGCGGCGAGGCCCATGGGTTTTCAGACCGCCGAATGATCCCCAGTTCCAACAGGTGCCAAAACTCCTCCTTCGCCTCCTTGAGATTGTCAGGCAGGAGCCGGCGAGCCTTGGCGTGAACCAGTGGGCCCTGAGTGGGGATGTGGTGGAACAGCCCGTGGTGCGGTGAGGCAGCGGAGAACTATGGCTTGATGAGTGTCGTGAACTCTTCCGGGATTCACTGGAACGAGTCTCTGGGTGTGCTAATCGTGGCCATCTGTGGTTGCTCCGAGCAGGAGGCGTCGAGGCGAACGGCCTGGAAGGTACGGCGTCCACCAGGCGCCTACCCCGAATATCTACCAGAAGCCCATGTGCGAGGAGGAAGTCTGCACCCAGGATGGCAGTTGGAAAGGACAAGACGGTGAACCTCCATGTGAAATTTCATTGGCTGATCTGGAAGTGGACTGTCTTGTCTCCATACATCTGGCTGCACGGAGGGGAGGACCACAAGGCCAGGATGACATTGATCTGGGCTCCAGATCAACGAGGAACTGCCAGCTGCTGACTGAGTCCCGCAGATAGAGGAGGTTGTGTTCTTGGCCAGCACCCGCAGCCATTAACCCTGGCCGGCCTGGTCATTTCCCTGGAATGAGCCAGACTGATGACACTTCCGAGCCTTGGCTCCCCAGCGCTGGTGGTAGAAGCAGAGGCATGGAGCGGATGCTGTGCCCTTGGTTATGCTCTTGGGCACCCCTGCAGGAGCAAAATGCTCTACTGCAGTGCTCGGGGCAGGCTTGGCGTGGTCATGTCTGTGCCTCGAGACCTACTGGACCACTGAGCCTTCTGGGAATAGTGCGTGCCATAGCTCCTGGGCCTTCTTGGGGACCTTCCTCAGGTCAGTGAAGCTCTCCTGGACCAGCAGCAGCTGGACGTCCCCGGGCATATGGTCGAGGAAAATGCACTCGAAGAGTGAGGAGTTGGTGTGCTCACCCATGAGCGTGAGCATCTCGTCCATCAGCTCCATTGGGGACCTGTCCCTCAGGGCGCCGAGGTGTAGCATCTGAGCGGCATGCTGGTGTCTGGATAGTCCGAGGGATCCAGTAAGCACTTGCTTGACGGTCTCGTATTTGTCTTCGGCGGGTGGGTGCTGAGCAAGGTGCAGCACGTGTCTGCCGATGGCCAGGTCCAGGGCAGCGACCACATGATAGAATTTGGTTGTGTCGGACGAGGTCTGGCAGAGGTGAAACTGAGCCTCCGCGTGGCTGACGCAGGTCTCCAGCTCCTGAACCCAGAATTCATGGAGTTTCGCGGCTAAGGCGCTGATCACCCCAGGCTCACTCATGATGGGTTCAAAGACGTTTGATCCAATCAGGGTCACCAATTGTTGCATCAGCTACAGTGCTCCTGAAAGAACACACACAACCAGACAGTTTGAGCTCAGTGAGCAGACTAGTTTATTGCAGGCTGCTAAGCTGTACTTATACTCCCATCCTGGACCTGGCTGAAAACCATGCTGGACGGCGCTGATGTCACCTGGGCATCACGTGGTCCCCCAGCTCGGGGCTTCTGAGCCCCGTGCTGGGAGGAAGGGAACACACCCAATGGCGCCATTTTGGCCGGCTGTCCCACCGCGTGGCTTACAAGCGGGGCTGGTTCGCCTGCCTGGTGGTGAGCCGCCACACATCACACATTCTGGGTGATTTGCAGACAATGCAATTTGGTTTTTTTAATACTTTATTTCTCAATTTTTCACCAAAATAATAATTGTATTACATTCAACTGTAAATTATTTTTAAAAATTAAACATGTGGTATTATCCTCCCATCCCCCTCAACCCACCCTCCCAACATCCCCCCCACTCCTAAAAAAAGAAATAAACTGGAGAATGCCAAGAACATAAAGCATTCCTGGAGAAATATCTATTGGGATGTCTGGGAATGGACCAAGCGTTTGGCCTTCACGTCCAAAGGCAGGCTGTGTGCTCGTAGAAAGTCTGCACCGAGAAGTGATGTGTCCACAGTGGCTCGAATGAAATTCCACTAGAAATTTTCTCTGCCGAGTTGTTTTTGGACATTGTGCGTGACAAAGGTCTTGATGGCAGTCTTTTTTGTCGCCCAGAGGGTGGGACCTTGTGGGTATGTTCGTCTCTTCAGGGCGATTGGTGGGATGACACTGAGTTCAGCACCCGTGCCGGCCACTAGCCTTGTCAGTAATGTTCAAGAGGCTATTGGTGAGGTCAGCCACCTTGTCCATGAGCGGCGGCTGGCCTGGGCATTTTCTGAAAATGAGCAGGGCTGGCTGTATCTTCACGCTCGAGCCCATCGGTGTTGCTGATAAAGACACCAGCTAACGTTCAGTGCCTCTGCTAATTTGGTGGGGGGCGGTTGTGCTCAGTTCGGGTGGGATCAGTTCTGCTGCCTCACATGAGGATGAGTCAATCGATCATGGCGGACTCATTTTCCTGTTTCATGTGCCACAGCGCACCAGCTCTGGCCGTGACCTTACGTGGGTCTGAGAAATCTTCGTCCGTCAACGGCAGTTGTATGTCATCTGGCATCTGTTCCAAGAAAGCCTACTCAGACATGAGGCATGACTTGTGGCCCTCTGCTCGTGCGACCATCTCATCCATCAGGGCACATGGTGTTCTGTCTCCTTAGCTGTGCAGGTGCATCAGCCTGGCAGCGCACTGTCGTCTGAACAGGCCGAAAGCCCTCAAGAGGAGTTTGTTGAGGGCTGGGTATTTCCTTCCTCCGGGGATCGTGTATCAGGTCGTCCACCCTGGCCGCGGTCTCTTGGTCCAGGGAACTGACGACATGGTAGAACGTTGTCGAATCAGTCGTGATCTGCCGGAGGTGAAGTCGTGCTTCCACTTGCCTGAACCAAGTGCGTGGGCGAAGCGTCCAGAGGTTGGCAATTTCATAGCCACTGCGTTGACTGCTGCAGCATCCATGGTGTGGAGTCCAGAATCGTCTGGACTCGTCGGGGTCACCAATTGTAGCGGTAGCTACAAGGAGAAATGAAATAAGGAGATGACTCTGTTAGTCGCTTGCACTTCCAACAGTTTATATTGGAAAATTCCCATGCTGCACCTTATCAGGTGGCCCGTAAGTGCCGCCCACACAGGGGCGGTGATGTAACGACGCAGCCAAGTGCATCTGCATGGCCCGTTTGAGCTGGGGAGAAGATGCACCCAGCAGTACCATCTTGACACGGCTACACTGCTGCTGCGGCCGTAACAGTGCAGAGCCGATTCGACTGCGTCTCGATGTGTGCCGCTACAGCTATACATTTCCGAGCAACTGCTGAAGCAATTAACCCAAATTCAATGTGATAAATATTTCAATTTAATTTTGGCCTCATAACCTTAATCTTTCTTTGGCTTGGCTTCGCGGACGAAGATTTATGGAGGGGTAATGTCCACGTCAGCTGCAGGCTCGTTTGTGGCTGACAAGTCCGATGCAGAACAGGCAGACACGGTTGTAGCGATCGCAAGGGAAAATTGGTGGGTTGGGGTTGGGTGTTGGGTTTTTCCTCATTTGTCTTTTATCAGTGAGCTGGGCTCTGCGGTCTTCTTCAAAGGAGGTTGCTGCCGGCCAAACTGAGAGGCGCCAAGATGCACGGTTTGAGGCGATATCGGCCCACTGGCGGTGGTCAATGTGGAAGGCACCAAGAGATTTCTTTAGGCAGTCCTTGTACCTCTTCTTTGGTGCACCTCTGTCTCGGTGGCCAGTGGAGAGCTCGCCATATAACACGATCTTGGGAAGGCGATGGTCCATCATTCTGGAGACGTGACCTACCCAGCACAGTTGGATCTTCAGCAGCGTCGGCCTCTGCCATCTCGAGTACTTCGATGTTGGAGATGAAGTCGCTCCAATGAATGTTGAGGATGGAGCAGAGACAACGCTGGTGGAAGCGTGATGCCGGTAGAGGACCCATGATTCGGAGCCAAACAGGAGTGTGAGTATGACAACGGCTCTGTACACGCTAATCTTTGTGAGGTTTTTCAGTTCGTTGATTTTCCAAACTCTTTTGTGTCGTCTTCCAAAGGCGCTATTTGCCTTGGCGAGTCTGTTGTCTATCTCGTTGTCGATCCTTGCATCCGATGAAATGGTGCAGCCGAGATAGGTAAACTGGTTGACCATTTTGAGTTTTGTGTGCCCGATGGAGATGTGGGGGGGGCTGGTCGTCATGGTGGGGAGCTGGCTGATGGAGGACCTCAGTTTTCTTCAGGCTGACTTCCAGGCCAAACATTTTGGCAGTTTCCGCAAAACAGGACATCAAGCGCTGAAGAGCTGGCTCTGAATGGGCAACTAAAGCGGCATCGTCTGCAAAGAGTAGTTCACGGACAAGTTGCTCTTGTGTCTTGGTGTGAGCTTAATATTACTCGGTAAAAATAACATGAAGGCCTGTGAAAATTACGTACCCAAATCCAAAATTGTCTAACTTTAGGACATTGCCAAGTTGAATGCAAAAATGTTCCAATCTCAGGTCCACATCGAAAACATTAATCCGATACAGCAGGATTTAATCTATTTGATTTTTGTGGAGTCAAATAGAACTGATGTAAAAAATTATATTGAACCAACCTATATCTTAGTCATATTATTTACACAAATCCATCCAATCCTTTTCGCTTATTTGAGAATTTAAATCTATTTCCCATCTTCATCTAGATTTATTCACTCCAGTTTTGGGGGCCTTAGATTGAAGCAAGTTATACATTACTGAAATAAATTTATTTCCAGTAGGATAACAAATCAGTAATTCTAATTCACTTTGATTAGGTAACATCAAAGTAAGACCTATTTTTACAGATAATAAAGCTTTAACTTGGTAATAACAAGATAATTCTTTCAAAGATTTCAATCTCACATCCTCAAAACTAATTTTCTTAATACCCTTCCATCTCCAAATCTTCCAGAATTGGTTGTCTATTGAAGAAGGAAAATGCCTATTTTAATATTAAACCTGTCATGCCAATTTCATTATCAACTCAATCAAATGTTTCAAAATAGATGATTCCCCACTTCCAAATAAAGCTTAGGATTCCATTTGTAAATAAAATCTTGGGGATTCGTATTCCCTATTGCATTAAATTCAACAGAAACCCAAGCTGGAATATCATCTAAATTATACAATATATTAATAAATCTCAATTGAGCTGCTTTTCAAAATTCTTAAAATGAGGAAGACACAAACCACACCCACCCCCCCCCCTCCCACCCCACCAACTCATATTTCCAAGTCAATTTTTCCAAAGAAACACCGGGCATTTTATCTTTACATAATTTCCGAACCGCCATATTTAAATCCTGACAATGCAATTCTCCAAAACACCACAACCATTCCTTAATTGGGCAACACTTCTCCTAAATATTGGCAACATTTATGCTGGCATTGCTCGGACACCCTAATCAGAGTGACCCACAGTCGCCAGGAGTGGGTGCTGCCACGCGAGCCATCATTCAAGTAAATGGCTCGCGAGACTATCTTGTGACTTGAAGTCAAGCTGGTGTAAATACGATCAATAACTCTCTCTCTGTTTTGTGCAAAGAATCTTGCATATAAGAACGAAAGAGAGTTGGAGTGTGGTTTGGTGAAACTCTGTGTCCTTCATTAAATCTCTGAGTCAACTCAAAGTGGGAGTTCGATTCCTCATCTACGTGTGCAGCCCAGACAGTTTGGGCACAGTTACACCAGGTGTACACATTGCCCAAAGCCTTTGGGATCAGCATTGTGGTGCACACAATAATCACGTCAAATAGGATGGAGTGATTAAGCACCTTCAATGACCAAAAACCTGAGCATTACTGATACACGACTGGGCCAGGTTCCATGAACAGAAGCAAGAGGGGGCTAGTCCGGGAAATCCAGGGTGGAGCTAAGGGAGAGGTTGGAGAAGGTCAGGAAGATATGGACTGGCCAGTCCATACATCTATATCAAAGCCTTTCACCACTTCTTTGAGATAAAACCCAACGAGGTGATGTGGCGACACAGAGCACATACTGTACTTTATGACATACATAGTTCATAGTGTCCATCACAAGTTCAGCCTGTCGGGTGGTCTTGTGATCCTCTGTGGCTTCCGAGGCACTGGGCCCTCCCAATTTTGTGCCAGCTCCCCTTCTCGCTTCAGTCTGTGTACGGACCTGAATCATTAACTGACCATCTCTCTCCATGGACACTGCCTAACCTGCTGAGTTCCTCCAGCTTCATTCTTTATTCCTCGTTCTGGTGGTCCTTCACCTAAAGGCAGAATAGGCTCACGGGGAGAAACAGCCTCCTGCTCCTACTTTGTTCTGTGTTGGGGAAAACCTATTCTAAATCGTCGTTCACTCCTTTTTTTTTTTTTTTTTTTTAAGGGAACGATAAGCTTTATTGTACAGAAGACTTGAGCTGGCCCGGATCCACGTTCGAGAAGTCAATCCTCGTTCACTCCTTGAGGTGATCGGTCCTTGGCATCTGTTGGCCCTTGTACAGAACAAAGGCCACTCTTCTGCCTCTCACCCTGAAAGGACTCAGTTCAACCTTGTGCCATTTGGGGGATTAGCATTGGGGGAGTGGGTTTGTTGGGGGATCAGGGATAAGTTAAAGGTTATCTGCCCTCTCATTTCAACTGAATCCACACAGACCTGCATCATTCTGTGTCATATTAAGCCCTGACCACACAAATCCCCCCATTCACTTTCCAATTTGATGAAGGGTGCAGAATATTAGCTGGATCTTGTTCTGATAATTCTGATGAAGACATCATCACACAGATTTTGCCAGGAAGCTAGGAGAGAGAGTGACCAAGGACATTTCAGACAGGAATCAATTCTCAATTCCTCGACTGAGTCTCATATCCTAATGCCTGCCTCATCTCTCAAACAATAGTGCGAATTGACTACAGCTGGAGCCAGTTTCAGCTGCATTCTACGTCAAGAATCAGTCTGCAGAAGCAGAAACAGCCCTATGGAATGTTCTTTCAGATGGCAGCCTGAAAGGGACAGCTGCAGGAGAGGCGCCTCAGAGCGCACTCCAGTTCCTGTCAGCGCAGGACATCAGGGCAGGTGCGGCTGGCACAGGATGTTGGGGCAGGGGAGGCTGTCAGGCAGCAGTGATGGGTGGTGTCGGGCGCGGTGATGGGGGCTCTCGGGTGAGGTGAATGGGGCTGTCGGACGCAGGAAGGATGGGTTGTCGGGCACGAGGAGGGGGGCTGTCAGGCGCGGGGATTTGGGTCCCTGGCTGATTATCATCAGGCGGCTGCATTCAGGGTCCTCGGGGGAATTGCTCAGACACGGAGATCATACCTCCCGAAGGAAGATTGGTAAGTACTCCTCCGAGCCGCATCAGGCTCTTTCACATGGCCTCCTTACAGCCGCATTCGGATAGAATATGTGACTTTACATCGGGGGTATTCTGGCCACCTGAAGGAGGCTCATCAGGCCTGATCCAAAGGCTGCAATAAGCCTTCAGCACCACTCAGTCCCAGAATGGCAGTTTCTGCTTTGAACTGTTAGCCACCATTGTCAACTTCAAGAATTAAAAATGACTATGAAATTAGACATTTACATGTGTAAATTGGAAACCAGAAATCAGACAGGCAAAGAATGATTACCAATGTGTACTGTGAGCAACCCTTCCAGATTTCTGTTGAAATTTTGTAGACCAGAAGGATGTTCTTAATTATAATGGGCACATGAGATTAAATTGCCAACAACAAATCCTTTCTATGTCTTGAGGAAGAGGATGTGCAAAATGTAAAGCAGAAGCTGTACTAATACCTTCCAAGAAATGTTATCCAATTTGTTGGCAGGAAAATGTCTTAAAAGCTCTACCATGTGAGTGTGTTCTTTAACTGCCGTTCAAACATTGATAGTGAGGTGAGTCTGTTCACCCACCACTGGTACCCCTCATTCCTGCTGGCATGACTCAATAAAGACTGTGTTTTAGAGTTTGTGGTTTGTTACTGTACCTTTTTGTACCTTGACAGGAAATCGACTTCAACAAGGGTGAGAAAAAAAAACACTCAAACCCCTTACATGGTGACAGATTTGAACCTGGGTCACTGTCACTAAGAACATTCTTCCAAACATGCCAAGATCAAAATTCAATTGATTGTCATGGTATAAAGTGCAATATTACACAAAATTCACTTCATTCAGTCATAAAGCAGACAGAGTCACATCAGCAGGAAGTTAGACATAGTGTTCCTTGCAGTTAAGAGGAAAAGAGAATTCCCTGAGTCCCCTACAGCCCCCAAACCCAGCCCTTGCCCACAAACACCCAGCCCCCTGCCCCCAAAATCCAGCGCAAACCATCAAATGCAGTTGCCTTGTTTAGAAAAGGTAATGGGGAGAATCTTGGGAATTATAGACCAGTTAGGATCTATGAGCATTTGCAGAAGTACAGACTTCTCAAGGTCAGTCAGCATGGCTTTGTGATGGGAAGGTCATGCCTCATGAGTCTAAATGAGTTTTATTTGAGTGGGGTAAGAAAGGAAATGAATGAGGGTCGTGTGGTAGATGTGGTCTACATGGATTTTAGCAAGAATTTGACGAGACTCATTAGAAAGCAATTTGGCAAAGGATCAGGGTAACTTTGGCAGTGGATAAAAAATTGTCTTGTTGGAAGAAAGCAGAGAGGAGTGGAGTGCCACATGGATCTGTTCTGGGACCCCTGCTCTTGATGATTTTTATAAATGACCTGGATGAAGAGGCAGAAGATGGGTCAGTATGTCTGCAGATGATGTGAAGGTTGGAGGAGTTGTGGATGATGCTGAAGGTTGTCGAAGGATAAGGATTTCAATCCAGGTAAGTGTGAGGTGATGCATTTTGGAAGGACAAACCAGAAGGCTGGGTACAAGGTTACCAGTCGGTTACATGAGTGAGGATAAACAGAGGGACTTTGGGGTTCAAATCCAAACATCCCTCAAGGTTGCCGCTCAGGTTGATAAGATAGTTATGAAGGCCAATGGGATGATGAGCTTCATTAAACTTTTCTACGTTGTCGTGCGTGAAAGTGAGGCCATTTTGGCAAGAAAGCACAGAAAAATTAACCACGATCACAGCAGTGACCTCCACGTGAGACCTGACAATCTCTTCATTGAAACAAGCGACAACTTGACCAAATATCTAATCTCATTTATAAAAATAGCACTGGCCTTCGCGAAGAGATGTATCACGATCAACTGGATGTCCGATAGCATGTTGGGCTGTGGAAACGAACTGCAGTTACCTACGGAAAAAAAAAAATCACATAAACGTGACCCTTTGGTAAAGGTCTGTCAGCTGTACCTGGACCACATAGGGGCCCAGACACTAATACAAATGAACAATAAAAGGGGATGAAAGTAACCATTATATAGACCAAAACCAAGTTTCCCCAACTGGACTCATCGACTTGTAATCTCTGAAAATGTGGATATGAAAACAAACTGCAACAGAGAGAAAAAAATTCAAAGTGCAAAAGGGAGAGTCTTTAAATGAGTCCCTGAATGTGTGTTGAGTCTCGTGGTGAAGGGGTAGCAGCTGTTCCTGAACCTGGCTATACCTCTTCCCTGATGGGAGCAGTGAGAACAGAGGCGGGTGATGTGGATCCTTGATTGCTGCTGCTCTCTGACAGCAGCGTTCCCTGCAAATGTTCTCAATGGTGGAGGGTTTTTACCTGAGATGTCCAGGGCGGTGTCCAAGACAATAGCTCAAGCCTTCTACAAACTGAACCTTTCCCCCCTCACACCCGTAAAACACTATTTTTCTCGCATCAATGTGCCTGTCTAAGTGTTAAAGGTCCCTATTATTCCAGACTCCACTATCCTGCCCGGCCATGCGCTCCAAGCATCCGCAGCCTTGTGGGTCCCTGTTCCCGTCCCCACTCAGCCTTCTGGGACCCAGACCCGTCCCACCTCAGCATTCTGGGTCCCCGTCCCCCCTTAGCCTTCTGGGTCCCAGACCCGTCCCCCCTCAGCCTTTTGGGTCCCCGACCCCCCTGAGCCTTCTGGGTCCCCGTCCCCCCTGAGCCTTCTGGGTCCCCGTCCCCCCTGAGCCTTCTGGGTCCCCGTCCCCCCTGAGCCTTCTGGGTCCCCGTCCCCCCTGAGCCTTCTGGGTCCCCGTCCCCCCGAGCCTTCTGGGTCCCCATCCCCCCTCAGCCTTCTGGGTCCCCATCCCCCCTCAGCCTTCTGTGTCCCCGTCCCCCCTCAGCCTTCTGGGTCCCCGTCCCCCCTCAGCCTTCTGGGTCCCCGTCCCTCCTCAGCCTTCAGGGTCCCCGTCCCCCCTTAGCCTTCTGGGTCCCCATCCCCGTCCCTCCTCAGCCTTCTGGGTCCCCGTCCCCGTCCCCCCTCAGCCTTCTGGCTCCCCGTCCCTCCTCAGCCTTCTGGGTCCCGGTCCCCGTCCGCCCTCAGCCTTCTGGGTCCCGGTCCCCGTCCGCCCTCAGCCTTCTGGGTCCCGGTCCCCGTTCCCCCTCAGCCTTCTGGGTCCCGGTCCCCGTCCCCCCTCAGCCTTCTGGGTCCCCGTCCCCCCTCAGCCTTCTGGGTGCCCGTCCACGTCCCTCCTCAGCCTTCTGGGTCCCAGTCCCCCCTCAGCCTTCTGGGTCCCCGTCCCCCCTCAGCCTTCTGGATCCCCGTTCCCTTCCCTCCTCAGCCTTCTGGGACCCGGTTCCCGTCCCCGCTCAGCCTTTTGGGTCTCCGACCCCGTATCCCCTCAGCCTTCTGGGTCTCCGACCCCGTACCACCTCAGCCTTCTGGATCCCCGTCCCCTTCCCTCCTCAGCCTTCTGGGACCCGGTTCCCGTCCCCGCTCAGCCTTTTGGGTTTCTGACCCCGTACCCCCTCAGACTTCTGGGTCTCCGACCCCGTACCCCCTCAGCCTTCTGGGTCTCCGACCCCGTCCCCCCTCAGCCATCTGGGTCCCTGTCCCCGTCCCCCCTCAGCCTTCTGGGTCCCGGTCCCCATCCCCCCTCAGCCTCGCGGCCCCCGCCCCCCCCACCTCAGGCTCGCGGGCCCCGAACCCCCCCCTCAGGCTCGCGGGCCCCGATCCCCCCTTCAGCCTTTTGGGACCCGTCCCCCCTCAGCCTCGCGGCCCCCGCACCCCCCAGCTCAGGCTCGCGGGCCCCGACCCCCCCCTCAGCCTCCCGGCCCCCGACCCCCCTTCAGCCTCGCGGCCCCCTACCCCCCCTCAGCCTCGCAGGCCCCGTCCCCCCTCAGCCTCGCCGCCCCCGCCCCCCCACCTCAGCCTCGCGGCCCCCGACCACCCTTCAGCCTCGCGGCCCCCAACCCCCCCCTCAGCCTCGCGGACCCCGACCCCCCTCAGCCTCGCGGGCCCCGACCCCCCTCAGCCTCGCGGCCTCCGACCTCCCTCATCCTCGCGGGACCCGACCCCACTTCAGCCTCGCGGGACCCTACCCCACTTCAGCCTCGCGGGACCCGACCCCACTTCAGCCTCGCGGGACCCGACCCCACTTCAGCCTCGCGGGACCCGCCCCCCTTCAGCCTCGCGGGACCCGCCCCCCCCTCAGCCTCGCGGGACACGCCCCCCCCTCAGCCTCGCGGGACACGCCCCCCCCTCAGCCTCGCGGGACACGCCCCCCCCTCAGCCTCGCGGGACACGCCCCCCCTCAGCCTCGCGGGACACGCCCCCCCCTCAGCCTCGCGGGACCCGCCCCCCCTCAGCCTCGCGGGACCCGCCCCCCCTCAGCCTCCCGGCCCCCAACCCCCCTTCAGCCTCGCTGCCCCCTACCCCCCCTCAGCCTCGCAGGCCCCGTCCCCCCTCAGCCTCGCCGCCCACGCCCCCCCACCTCAGCCTCGCGGCCCCCGACCACACTTCAGCCTCGCGGCCCCCAACCCCCCCCTCAGCCTCGCGGACCCCGTCCCCCTCAGCCTCGCGGGCCCCGACCCCCCTCAGCCTCGCGGCCTCTGACCTCCCTCATCCTCGCGGGACCTGACCCCACTTCAGCCTCGCGGGACCCGACCCCCCCCTTCAGCCTCGCGGGCCCCGTCCCCCCACCTCAGCCTCGCGGCCCCCGACCCCCCTTCAGCCTCGCGGCCCCCGACCCCCCTCCACCTCGCCGCCCCCGACCCCCCCCTCAGCCTCGCGCGCCCCGACTACCACACACCCTAATGTCACCCCGACACAAACTCCCTCACGGTTCCCCGGCCCCACCTCACAACCATCTCCCCGCCCGTTCCCCTCCGAGCTCCGTCCGCCCAAGACCCAAAGGGCGACCCGTGGAAACTCCCTCCTCCCTGGTCTTGCTCCCAAAATGCCCCGATTCCCGCCCGTGAAGCACCGACACGAACCTCTCCCGCTCGCGACCAACTGCTCCGAAGGCGGGAAAGATCAACAACATGGCGGCCCCCAAGGGTCGCTCTCGCGAGAGCTTGAGCCACCCCTCCACGGGATCTCTTCGCCAGCCCAGTCCCACTGGGGAAGGGGCCGAGAGCTGCCTCGGGCCTCCAGTCCATCTCCCCTTCAGGCTGCACATTTCCACACCAGGACCTGCCCCACATTCCCCCCCAAGAGTCCAGTCCATCCCACCTCCACCACCTTGGCCCAAAGCTCATTCCACGCTCCCACCCCCCTCTGAGGGAAGAAAATCCCCCTTCAATCTCAATCCATGTCCTCCTCTTTGAATCTCTCCCACTCTCCTTGGAAACAGCCTGTCCCCATGGACACGATCCGTCCCCCCTCACAATTTTCAAATCTTCCTCAATCTTCTACGCTCCAGGGAATAAAGTCCCAGCCTGTCCAACCTTCCCCTGGAACTCAAACCCCGAAAGCCAACCCCTTCTTGTCCCTCTCCTCGACGCGCTGTCTCATTCCTATCCTTCCTCTCCTCCGGCCACCCAAACGGCACACAATGTTCCCAAGTTGGCCTCACCCATGCCTCGTCCAACTTCCTCGTGGCCTCCCACCTCCTGCACTCAATCTTCTCATTTCTGAAGGCCAAAATACCAGAAGCTTTCTTCACTCCCCCCACCCCCACCCCCCCATCTCCACATGGGACTCCACTTTCGGGCAGTTCTGTACCACAGTTCCTCAATCCCTTTGTTTGACAACACTCCTCAATGGTGTACCATTTAACATTCAAACTCTTACGTTTTAAGAATCAATTGCAGAGATCCATGGATGTGGGAAGTCAGGAGGGTTAGGGACTGGGTGCAGGTCGATGAGACTGGCAGAATGATATTTCACCATGGACAAGAAGGGCCGAAGGGTCCCTTTTCTTTGCTGTGGGGTTTCTAGGGTAGAGTGCACACCATTCTCAGGAAGGAGGATGAGCAGACAGATGTCATGGTCCACGGGTAGGAAAGGTGATGAGATCCTGCCAGGAGAGATGAGGGAGTTAAGTGCGAAGGTGAAGGGCACAACCAAGGGGTCTCTGTCTGTCTGTGTGCGTGTGTCACTACGTCTGTGTGTTTCTCTCTATGTCTCTGTGTGTCTCTCTGTGTCTGTGTGTGATTCTCTGTGTCTGTATGTGTCTCCGTGTGTGTCTCTCCCTCTCTGTCTGTCTATCGGTCTGTGTGTGTATCTGTGACTGTGTGATTCTCTGTGTCTGTGTGTCTCTCTGTGTCTGTGTGTGTCTCTCTGTGTCTGTGTGTGTGTCTCTGTCTGTCTCTTTGTGTGTCACTGTCTGTGTCTCTTTGTGTGTCACTGTCTGTATCTCTTTGTGTGTCACTGTCTGTATCTCTTTGTGTGTCACTGTCTGTGTGTGTCTCTCTCCCTGTGTCACAATGTGTGTCTCTCTGTGTCTGTATGTGTGTGTCTCTGTGTCTGTTTGTGTCTCTCTCCGTCTGTTTGTGTGTGTTTCTCTCTCTCTGTGTCGCTGTCTATGAGTCTCTCTGTCTGTGTCTCTGTGTGTGTCTCTATATCTGTGTGTCTCTGTGTGTCTATATCTCTGTGTGTGTCTCTCTCTATCTATGTCTGTGTGTATGTATCTGTGTTTGTGTCTGTCTCTCTGTGTTGTGTGTTTGTCTCTGTCTCTGGCTGTGTGTGTGTCTGTCTCTTTGTGTCGTGTGTGTGTCTCTCTCTGTCTGTGTGTGTGTCTCTCTATCTGTCTGTCTGTGTCTGTCTGTGTGTGTCTCTGTGGGTGTCTCTGTCTGTCTCTCTCTCGCTGACAGTGTCTCTATCTCTGTCTGTGTGTGTTTCTCTGTGTGTCTGTGTGTGTGTATCTGTCTCTCTGTGTCTGTGTATCTGTCTCTCTGTGTCTGTGTGTGTGTGTCTCTGTCTGTGTGTGTCTCTGTCTGTCTCTTTCTCGCTGTCAGTGTTTCTCTCTCTGTCTCTGTGTGTTTCTCTGTGTGTCTGTATCTGTCTCTCTGTGTCTGTGTGTGTGTGTGTCTGTCTGTCTGGGTATGTGTGTGTCGCTCTCTCTCGGTGTCTCTAATATATGCTTATTCATTACCCACCATTATCCATCCCTACTGGTGGTGCGGGCTTTGTTACCCAAGGCGTCTGTATTGGCTGCCCATAGACCATCTCTGCCCCAACGCATTCCTCGGTGTCACCTGCATTAAAATCAAGAAGGCATCAGCACCTTTTTGGACACTTTTAGCTGTGTTTCCTCAGTTCTTCTGGCCAGTTTTGTGTTTCGTTCACACATTCCTGCTTCCTGGGGTTCACGGCACTCGTGGAAGATCGCCAGTTCCTGAAACAATTCTTCATTCATCTTATTTGTAACGTTTTTACATTTAATTTAACATATGCATTAAAAAACTTAAATTTCTTACTTGAAAATAAGATAAAATTAATGCATAGTGATTTCAAAAGTAACCCCTCCCACAGCTGCCCAATAGAAAACAATAAAGAGAGAAAACATCTAGATAGTATTTATAAAAATTGACCAAAACTCTCAAATAAAATCTTGGTTTTCTTGGTTTTAGGAGTCAGAAAGTTCGTGTTGGGTGGTTAACACTTAATTCCGACAATTGGTAAATACACATCCCAAATCTTCAAAAGAGAAATTCAAATTTGTTCCGTGAATTCGATGTAATTATTTCAAGTGGGAATCAACGGCCGATTTCAGTGTGGCCATCGACTCATTCGCAAATACGCATCGGACTTCCAAGTTACTGCCACACATTTTAATCCTATAACAATTACAGCACAGAAACAGGTCACTTGGCCCTTCTTGTCTGCACTGAACTAAATACTCTCCTCTCGTACCACCTCTCTGCATTCCCCTCCCCTCCAATTTTCCCTGAAATGACAAAATGGACCCTGCCGCCACTATTTCTCCCGGAAGCTCACTCCACTCAGCCACCACTCTGAGTAAAGAAGTTCCCCCTCATGTTACTTCCAAACTTTTACCTCCTGTTTCAATCTCTGCTCCCGCAATGAAAAAAGTCTATCCACATCAACTCGTTCTATCCTCCTAGTAATTTTAAAGACCTCGATCAAATCCCCTCTCAACCATCTACAATCCAAAGAATAAAGACTTCATTTGCTCAATCTTTCTTTGTAATCCAGTTGCTGATATCCAGGTAACATTGACTTAAATCTTCTCTGCACCCTCTCTACTTTGTTGATAGCTTTCCTCTCATTTGGTGACCAGAACTGCACACAGTACTCTCAACAGGGCCTCACCAATATCTTGTCTAGTCTCAACCTCACTGCCCGACTCCCGTATTCTATGCTATGGTTGATCAAGGCCAGCTATTTGAACAGATTCTTTTCGAGGTACTCTCTGATTACCCTCCAATAATTAACCTATCACTGTCAGGCTCACCTGGTTGGCTTTTGAAGCCGTTTTTCAACAAAGGAACATTAGATTACATCCATTCCTCTGGCACCTCACCCGTGGATAAACAGGTTTTAAATATTTCTGTCAGAGCCCTTGCAATTTCTACTCTTCTTTCCCTCAAGGCCAAGGGAATATCATGTCAGACGTCCATCCACCAACAGACAAAAATCAGCCATCACAAGGTGAAGGCAGGACAGTTGTCCCACCTCTCCAGCACGAGTCACCCCAGGATCAAGTCAGCACTGACTGCAAGAAGTTTCTACATCCTCTCGGTGTCTGTGTGGATTTCCTCCCACACTCCACAGCTCAAGGGGGCCGTAAGTTCATTGGCGATTTGGGAAGCTCAAGACCATGGGGTGGAAGTGCACATTCTGGACCTGGGGGCATCAATTCAATTCAACAGCACAGATGAACCTTTGGGCACGACCTGATCTTTTTCTGGTTTCAAACTCATTATTTTTGAAAATTGTATGTGCACCTCTAATGCAACACGACTGCTGCTAAACAGGCTTCTTGATGCATATCCATGACAAGAACTCGGGAGAATCTGATTTGGTTACTAGACTTTTGAACAGAACAGTGTCTGGACATTTTATCCCTAAACTGAAACTTTATAGACATACAGAACAAAAAGAGGGCAAAACAAGCTTGTGTCTCACCAATACCACAATTCACGGACACTTTTTAAGTTCTCAAGGGTGGCAGAAAACACAAAGAACAGACAAACTCCTTCCACACTGTCACTTTGAGAGCTTTGGACTCACCATGCTATAAATATTGCCAAGCCATCACTCTCTCTCCAAATCAATGACCAAAAGTACTGGCTGAGTGATAGATTTGAGACATTTTACCCGCTATGTAGCAATCAGGCACAAGGAAAAGTGCTGCTTCCATTTTAAAATATTTAGGAATCTCAGACCACAAACAACCTTCACCCCAAAAAACAAGCAATTCTCCACAATAAAACTAGGTTTCCTTCCTGTCTGCAAGCATCTGCTCTCTTGAGTCTGAATGGCACAACTGGGGAAACCGTTTCAAACCCATGACCTGAAACAGCATATTCTCTTCCCCTAATTGGAGCTGTCTTGAATTGGCCACCACTGCCCGAGCAAGAATGAACTGGGAGATCTCACACTTGCTCCTTCACAGGTGAGACCTCCCTGTTCATTGGAGCTCCATATAATCCATCTTGCTCTATTTTGTTAACCTTAATCAAGTCTCCTCTCATTCTCCAACATTCCCATGAAAAATAAAAATCATGTATCCTGTAGTTCGCGAGTCCGGACACCAGGTGGTGGTATTATACCTCTCTCTCTCTCTCTCTCTCTCCCAAGCTTCATGCATGCAGTACTCGGTGTGAACAGGCGGAGGCAGCACTTTACAGCCCTTGCAATCTGCAGCTTGGACAGGAGATGGTTGGTTTGTACCTCGTGGGCTCTTGCACCAAGATTGAAGATTTGGAGATTTCCCATTGATTGGCAGAGAACATACACGACATCACATCCAACCCTGAGATTCCCTTTTTCCTGTGGACACGACCGAATTCCCACGAATGGATTGGGAAATCAATGTTCCCGGGTACACGTCCAAAAGAAAAGACAGAAAGTTGGGAAGAGGGGGTGGGGTAGCTCTGTTAGTAAGAAATGAAATTCAGGCATTTGAAAGGAAAGACATTGAAACACGTGGGTAGAGTCTGTTTGGATAGAATTAAGAAATTGTCAAGGCATGAGGACCATAATGGGGTCATTTACAGGCCTCCGAAAAGTAGCTCAGATATCGGTGGCAGTATAAATCAGGAATTAAGAGTGGCATGTCAAAGTGGTAGCAATACGGTAGTTATGGGGGACTTCAACATGAAGGTGGACTGGGATAATCAGACGGGGGCAGGAACACAAGAGAGTGAGTTTATTGAATGTCTACGAGATACTTTCTTGGAGCAGCTAGTGGAGGAACATACCAGGGGGAAGTCGATTCTGGACTTGGTGCTGTGCAGCGACGCAGAGTTAATAAGTGACCTCGATGTAGGGGAGCCATAGGGAATAGTGACCATGGTATGGTTACTTTTGAGCTGCAATTAGAAAGGGAAAAGGAAAGGAAGTCGGAAGCATCTGTACTGCAGTTAAATAAAGGGGATTATGCAGCTATGAGGGAGGAGCTAGCCAAAATAAAATGGAAAGATACACTAGCTGGGAGGACAACTGGGGAAAATGGCAGGTATTTTTGGACATTTTTTTTTACAGGATTCAAGACAAATTTATTCCAAAGTGGAGGAAAGGCTCTAGGAGATGCAAATGGCAGCCGTGGCTAACTAATGAAATCAAGTGCACTATCAAATCCAAAGGGAGTAAGTATAAGATAGCGAAGCGGAGTGGGAAGTTAGAGGATTGGGAAACCTTCAAAGAGCAGTCATAAGAGAGGGGAAAATGAAGTATGAGAGGAAATTAGCAAATAATATAATGGAGGATAGCAAAAGCTTTTTTAAATATGTGAAGAGGAAGAAATTGGTTCTGTCTACAATTGGTCCATTAAGAATGGAAAAAGGTGGAATTATTACCGGAAACAAGGAGTTGGCTGAGGAATTTAACAAATACTTTGCATCTGTCTTCACCAAGGAGGATATAAGTCAAGAGACTTGGGGATCTTTCCTGGGGAAGTAGGGGATCTAATGGATATCCGGATCTAGAAGGAGGAGGTTGTGAGTAAATTGTTGGGACTGAGGGCTGATAAATCCCCAGGGCCTGATGGGCTGCATCCCAGAAGTTGCTATGGAAATTGTGGAGGCACTGGTCGACATTTTCCAAAGTTCCATAGATTCGGGGGAGGTCCCTGAGGATTGGAGAGTGGCTGATGTGGTGCCGATTTTTAAGAAGGGAGGGAGGGAGAAAACGGGAAATTATAGACCGGTCAGCCTGACGTCAGTGGTGGGGAAGATATTGGAATCTATCATAAAAGGAGTAATAGCAGAACACTTAGGCAGAAATAATAGTATAAGGGCTAGTCAGCATGGATTCCTTACGGGTAAGTGATGCTTGACTAACCTTCTAGAATTTTTCGAGGATGTGACAAAGAGGGTGGACTTGGGAGAGCCAGTGGATGTGGTGTATTTGGACTTCCAGAAGGCCTTTGATAAGGTACCGCACGGGAGACTAGTGGGCAAGATCAGGGAGCATGGTATTGGAGGTAAGGTGCTGACATGGATAGGAAATTGGTTAAGAAATAGGAAACAAAGGGTTGGAGTAAGCGGGTATTTTTCAGGATGGCAGCATGTGACGAGTGGAGTGCCGCAGGGATCGGTATTGGGTCCTCAGTTGTTTGTAATTTATGTAAATGATTTGGATGAGGGGATTATTAATAACATGAGCAGATTTGCAGATGACACTAAACTGGGTGGCGGTGTGGGGTGTGAGGAGGATGTCAGGAAAATGCAGAGGGACTTGGACAGGTTGGGGGTGTGGGCTGCTGAATGGAAGATGACGTTCAATGTGAGCAAATGTGAGGTTATCCATTTTGGGGGCAATAATAGCAAAGCTGAGTATTATTTAAATGGAGACAGGCTAGGGAATGGGAAGGAGCAAATGGATCTGGGTGTACTTGTTCACCGGTCACTGAAGGCTAACGTGCACGTTCAGAAAGCTGTGAAGGCGGCAAATGGCATGTTGGCTTTCATAAAGAGGGAATTGGAGTATAGGAACAGAGATGCCCTTCTGCAGTTCTGCAGGGCCCTGGTGAGACCCCACCTGGAGTATTGTGTCCAGTTCTTGTCTCCAATTTTGAGGAAGGACATACTAGCTATAGAGGATGTGCAGAGCAGATTTACAAGGTTAGTTCCAGGGATGGCGGGGTTGACATATGCTGAAAGGCTAGAAAAACTGGACTTGTATCCGATGGAGTTTAGAAGGATGAGGGGGGACATGATTGAGGTATACAAAATTATCAGGGGCACAGATAGGGTGAAGTCGGATTACTTGTTCCCAGTGATGGGGGAGACGAGGACTAGAGGGCATAGTTTAAGAATACAGGGTAGGCCCTTTAGGACGGAGATGAGAAAACATTTTTTTACCCAGAGAAGTGTGAATCTGTGGAATGCTCTGCCACAGAGGGTGGTAGAGGCAGATTCGCTGATTATGTTCAAAAGAGAGTTAGATAAGACTCTAGTGGGCAAAGGAGTTAAGGTTTATGGGGATAAGGCTGGAAAGGGGTACTGATAGTAGTGATCAGCCATGATCTGTAAAATGGCGGTGCTGGCTCGACAGGCCGAAGGGCCTACTCCAGCTCTTATTGTCTATTGAACCATTCCTCCAAGATCCCTCTGTTCCTCAATGCCCTCCCCTTCAATGCATACATCTTGGTTATTCTTCCCAACATAAAGCACCTCACACTTACCTACATTAAACTCCATCTGCCATCTTTCCAAATAGTCCAAATCCTTTTGTAATCCATGAAAACCCTCCTCACTCTCCACAACTCTTGAAAATAAGCCAAATGTATTACGTTATGTTAAGCTTCTCTTTGAAAATTTTAATTTCACATGCATTAAATGCGTACGTAAATTTCTCATTCAAAGATAATGAAAAATTAATACATAGTATTTTTTTAAATTCCCCCTGCCCAACAACCCAATAGAAAAGATAGATAACATCTGGAAAGTATTTATAAAAAAATTACTAAAAAACTATCAAATAAAATCTAACAAATTTTCTTGATTTTAGGAGTTTGAAGGTTCAGTTGGGCGATTACAACTTAATTCCTACAGTTTATAAATAGGATTCCCTAATCTTTCCAAAAATTTCAAATTTGTTACAGAAATTACATGTAATTATTTCAAGTGTCAAGGGACTTGGGGGGTTCTCGTTCAGGAAAACATAGTGAGTGGGTAACCACCAGGTTGGATCGGCAGGAAAAGAAAGCAAATTCTATGTTGGCCTTTGTTTCTAGGGTAGGGAGGTGTTGATGGGGCATGGGAGAGACCTCATTTGGAGAACTGCGAAGTTTATCTTAAAAAGGATGTGCTGATGTTGGAGAGAGAGCAGAGATTTACCAGGATGATATATCTCCACTCTTCATTGGATTATAGAAGAAGGAGAGGAGATTTCAGAAACCTTTCCAATGCTGAAAGGATTGGACAGTAGATGTGAATAATGTTTCCCTTGGATAAAAAGAAATTGTCTTAGAATTGGAAGGTACCTATTTAAAGCAGATGAGAAATTTATTTCACCAGAAGGTCATGGAATTTGTTGCTGGATTGTTGAGGGAGTTTAAGTGGTGGGGGGGGGCGGAATTAATAGATGTTTAATGAGTCAGGGTATCAAGGGATCAGGGGAAAAAGCCATAACTTGGAATGAGAGGCGAGAACTGTTTAGATCAGGGGATAGCAGACACAGTGGGCTGAATGGCCAACCTCTGTTCCTTGTGATTTGACACCATTTTAACTAATGTACCTTTGAGAATTTTAACATCCATCCATATGTCCTCTGTATTTTGGATGTGAAACAACGGCTGTGCAGGAGAAGCCAGTGAGTTGGTGAGACCAATTGCTCTTCAGACTGGAGGCCTGTGATGAGAGATGTGCCTCAGGGATAGGTGCTGGAATAATAATGTGGTGAATTGGATCAGCAAGTTTGCAGGTGACACCAAGAACGGTGGAGTTGTGGACAACCAGGAAAGCTTGCAGAACGATCTGGACCAGCTGGAGAAAGGGCAGATGGAATTTAATGCAGACAAGTGTGAGGTGTCACATTTTGAAGGGCAAACCAAGAAAAGATAGACACGGTGAACGGTCGGGCACTGAGGAGTGAGGTTGAACAGAGCGACATGGTAAACGGGTGTCATTCCATGCAAGTGCTGTCACAGGTGGATTTGGGCGGGAATTGAAGATACCCAAGTTAACTAAAATTGAAAATTGTAAATGGGGCAAAAAAAGGGATCTATTTCAGAAATGTTTGTGACAACAGAAAATGGCTAAACCAACTTTAGATTAAATGGGAGATTCTTCTTTAGAATTAACCCAAGAAGAACGGACTACTTACTATGTGTGAAGATGGTGGATTAAATTGATGAATGTGCGATATAATTGGGTGAATTATAATTTTTTTTTACATCAGTTGTATTTAACTCCAGGAAAAAAAGATAAGGATTTAGTCATTCAGACTAATGTTTTCATTGTGGGATTCAAATTAATACTTTTTTTTGTCTGTCTGGTTGTGTGATAAAGTTAAGCCTCTGAGGATTTATTTGAAACTACTTTAAAGAAACTCTTTTTATGTTCGATCCACTGCTTTTTCTAATGCGGTATATTACAACTTGATCAACGGGATTAAGAATGGATAAACCTCAAATTGAGTTTATTCAGTTAGTATTAGCAGTGGCCAGTAAATGCATTGCGATGACGTGGAAAATTAGGTTTGGTGTTTTCATTCTGCCGCAACGAATTGATATGATTTTTCTCTCCCTCAGTCGAGGGAGTTTGGGGGGGGGTAATTATGGGGAGGGGGGATGGAATATAGTTTTTTTTGGGAGGTTGGTTTATTTTGTTTACTATGTATTTTATATGTTCATAAATAAAGTTTAAAAAAAGATACACAACCAGTGTTTCAGGCTTGTGCCTTTTAACAGGGCTACGAGTATCTGTACTCTATAAAGGTTCACTGCTTGATCAGATGAGCTTCTCCAGCATTTATGTCCTTACAGAATTTGGTTGAGTTACTATATGTGGACATCAGGTCATTTTTTCACCCTTAAACTGTCCATCCACACAGACAGGAACTTCTTTTTCCCACAACTAGCCTCATTTGGTGAAGTGTGTGGAATATTAGCTGTAGAATATCTTCTTCTGGGAATTATGATGAAGAAACCATCACACAGACTTTGCCAGAAAGCTGGGAAAGAGAGTTAAAAAGCACATTCCAGACAGGGATCAATTCTCACCTCCTCTACTGAGCCATACATATCCAAATGCCTGCCTGATCTTCAAAACAATGGTGCAAATTTTTAGACCTGATCCAAAGGCTGCAATAAGCCCCCAGCACCACTCAGACCCTGAATGGTATTGTTTCTGCTTTGAAGTGAAGAATTTAAGACTGCTATGAAATTCAGACATTTGGGTAAATTGGAAACCAGAAATCAGGCAGGCAGAGAATGATTACTAACGAGAACTGTGAGCAACTCTTCCAGACTCCTGTTGATTTTTTTGTGTTACCTAACCCTAACTGGTACATGAGATTAGATGACCAACAAGAAGTCCTTTCCTTGTCTTTAGGAAGAGGATATGCAAAATGTAAAATACAGTGGCAGATAGAACAGTAACAGGTCATAACAAGCCCTGACCATCTGAAACAGGTCATGGGAATATAAATTTATTCAGTAATGTAGAAATGACTGCAAAAGCTGAGAAATTAGGAATTCATAAACTGAGGCAAAGATGGGATGGAGATTTGAACATAGAAAATGGACTGATCGTTATAAATGAGATAGACTGGTTCAATACAATTTTATTCACCAGACACCTCAAAAGAAAATACATGGAATCGGATTTGTTTCAAATGTTAACAAGTCATTTGTACTTTTCTGCATTTGACTTGGCAATGTCCTAAAGTTGGGCAGCTTGGTTGAAATAAGTATTTTTTTTAAAATTCCCACAGGATCCATGAGAAAGAGATGTTAAGGAATTAAATTTAAATTAAAACTGAATATTTACCAGGTTTAAATTGCTGCAAATTGTACAGCTAGAAAGTGCGTGGCCATATCTTGCAAACTGGCTGAGGTTCGGAACTGTTCACCACAGGAAAATAATGTATCGTTCACGAGATGAACATTCTATCTTTGGAGCCCACATTTCCTAAAGGTGGGTTGAAGTGAAGTTTTGAAATATTCACAATATTATGGTTAAATAAAACATCTGTTAAAGATCTCTGGTCCCTCATATGGGATGTGGAGAGGGTGGGTCTGGGTAGATCTCAATTTGTATTAATCAGCCACATGTATCGGGATTTGAATTATATTCTTGTAAAATTAACAAGAATATAACTAACTCTTAAAAATTAATTTTAAAAAAAACCCTGACCCACACAAATGCCCCTGTTCACCTTGCCATTTTGTAAAAGGTGATGGGGGGAAAATCCTGACACAAGGGACAGATTTGAACCTGGGTCACTGTCATTTTCTGTTAAACATGCCAAGATCAAAATTCGACTGACTGTCCTGTAACATAGTGCAATATTACACACACGTAAGGTAAGATGGTTACATCAGTAAAAATTAAATGAAATGCTTCTTACAGTCAAGAGCAAAAGAATTCCCTGCAGCCTCCAAACCAGCCCTTGCCCACAAATAACACCCCCCGCCCCCCTCCCCACCCCAATTCTGGGATCAAACCATCAGCAGCCTACACTTTGTTGGAATCTAGGGGTTAAAACATTATGAAAGAAATGATTAATTAATAAGTTGATATGTACTGCATGGTTCAGGGAAAAAGAGGAATGTGATTAAGTGGCAATCACAGCATGGAGCGAAGTTGGCTGAGCAAAATTGTCTGCTCCCAAATACAGGGAGAGGAAATTCATAAAACGATTTAGGAGGAAAGCTCCAACTGAAGGAGGTGGTGAGTAGCACAGGAGACACAGGCCAGACCAGAACAAAGAATGGCCTGCAAGAAACCAAGGAAATGGAAAACCAGTCTAGGAGGAAGATTAAGGCATGAGGAGGTGTTAAAGAGAACAGCAGAAATTGGCCAGACAGGAACAGAATGGTGATTAGAAATATCTGGTGATGAATTAATTTCTGATCAAAACAACAGGATAGTCTGGCCTGGAGGATTAAGATGGGAGCGCAACACCCCAGATATCTGCAAAACAGGAGATGACTTGTGATAACCCTTATGCAAAAAGATCTAGCAAAGGAAGCCAACTTTTGTTCTGTATGATAAGGTTGATCGATATAAACTGAGCCAACTGGACAATAGGGGTCAGTCTTGGGGAATAGCTCACTGTGCAGGTGACCTATGAACTAACGACTGACCCAGAGCTCTGTTAAGTTTTATTCTTGTGCTGGGTAATAAATTGACTGTTGAACCGAATACCTTCTCCTATCACTTCATTCAAAGAACACGCTGGACTCAGACCACATACAGACTAAATTAAGAGTAAGGGAAAGCCAGAGTCCGACAACTTCAGAGCCAAACCTCAGGCACAAACATCCCAAAACCATCATCCCAAGACAAGAGCTAAAGTTGCAGGCACAGTAAACCACACACATTAAAACAACACATTTCTCTGGCTCAATACCCACGAACCACATGGAACACCAGTTTGCAAACTACCCACAAACAGGGGCTTCCACAAACACCGGATTCCTTTCACCCCAACAACTCAAAGAACCACCCCAGAAAAAGCAGCCACAGTAAAACCAGGCTTCCTACCTTCCACTGATGGCAGCATCACCTCATCTCTGCCTGAAAGCTGCAAGTGACGAGAGTGGGGAAACTCTCCTGTTTGAAACCCTGAGCTGGAATCAGGAGGACAATTAATTCAGGTGTGAAATATCTCAGTAAATTGTGGCTGGCCCTTTAAACAAGGCCCATCTCCGCCCTTCAAGAGAGCTGCAATTAAGGGAATAGCACCTTTTTAATTTGGAGTGGGAGTTAAAACAGTTTTCTCACCTGTGGCATTGAGATGTTTGAGGAGATGATACCTCTCGATAGGGGAGTGTTAGAGCTTTATGAGAGATTTGTTTGTTTGTGGGGCTTGTCTTTTGAATTTTGGTTTGGAAGCCTTTTGTGGTCTATGACAGCTGAAAACTAAGCAAACTAGGGTTTTCTTTGATCCTGATGGTTGTGCAGCAGTTCAAACTTCTCAAATGCAGAATTTGAGCTGTTTGCTCTCCCAGTGCCCTAGAGCATTGGTTTGGGAATATTTATGCCACAGGTGGTGTTATGGTCCTGTTAAGTCAATGACTCTGGATCAAATCTGGCCCCGTCTGTAAGGGGTTTGTGTGTTCACCCACTCTTCAGTGGAGGTGGCAGGTTAACAGGGGTTTGTGGGGGGGAAAATTGCAGGTGAATGAGGGGGAATGCACAGAGCTGGTGGGGTGAATAGGAGTGTGAGGCAGTTGTTGGCGAAGGAGAGTGTGTTGCAGGGATGTGTAACTGAGGACTCACCATCCAATCTCAGACCAGAGTGAAACAGGATTCTTATCGTGCTCACAAATTCCTTCGTCACTCCTCAAACGATGATCAGTATTCTGACTCAAGCGTTTTCTGGCCTTGTGACGACAAGCGGGCCTAACATTCCAATGGCAAATGAGGCAGGGAGGATGTTTCCTGTAATAGAGGTAGTAAAAGTTCCATTAGAGAGGAATACGTTGCCTTTAACTGATAACATGCGGTGGGGTCTCGGTACATTTGGTGATGTCTGGGATCTCTCTATCAATATAAAAAATGAAAATCAAGGCTGGGTCTCTCTGTGGGGGGGGGGTATCTAATATTTGCTTATGTCATAATCTAATTCATCCCAACTGGCAGTGCGGGCTTTGTTCCCCAAGGCATCCGTATTGGCTGTCCATGGACCATCTCTGTCCCAATATAGTCCTCAGTGTCTCTTGCATTTAAATCAATGATGGCATCAGCACCTTTTGGCCAATTTTAGCTGTGTTTACTCAGTCAATCTGGCCAGTTTAGTTTTTCATTCAGTACTGGTGTCTGGGGTTAATGGGAGTAGTGGATGATTGATAATTCCTGAAATAATTCTTCATTCATCTTATTTTTTTTTAATTATTTAATTTCACATATGCATTAAAAACTAATTTTTTATTTGAAATAACATCAAATGAATGCATAGTGATTAAAAAAAATTAACCCCTTGTCTTGGGATGATGGTTTTGGGATGTTTGTGCCTGAGGTTTGTCTCTGAAGTGGACGCTGCTGATGGGTTGATCCCAGAATGGTGGGGGGGGGGGGGTGTTTGTGGGCAAGGGCTGGATTGGAGGAATTCTCTTGCTCTTGACTGCAAGAACCATTTCATTTAATTTTTCCTGATGTAAAGAAAAAAAGAAAAAAACTTCTGGATAGTATTTTTAAAAATTTACCAAACCTTTCAAATAAAATCTAACATCTTAAATTTCTTGATTTTAGGAGTCGGAAGGTTCATGTTGAGCTTCCAAGTTACTGCCACACATTTTACCCCTAGAACAATTACAGCACAGAAACAGGTCATTTGGCCCTTCTCTTCTGCTCTGAACTAAATACTCTCCTCCAGTACCACCTCTCTGCATTCCCCACCCCTCCAATTTTCTCTTAAATGACAAAATGGACCCTGCTTTCACTATTTCTCCCGGAAGCTCACTCCACTCAGCCACCATTGAGTCAAGAAGTTCCCCCTCACGTTACTTCAAAACTTTTGCCTCTTAACTCAAGACCTCTTGTTTCAATCTCTCCCACTTGCAATGGATTGCCTATCCACATCAACTCTATCCATCCTTCTTGTAATTTTAAATACTCTACCAAATCCCCTCTCGGCTTTCGAGTTGACAGGAATGCACTCATGGATGGTTGGATGAATTCTCTTGGGGAACAGTTCATAGTGGCTCAAAAGTGCTTGATTAGATGCAAGGAGAGCTGCCACTGAATGCTGCATTTATTTGGTTCTGGGTTTCGAAGGTACCTCAGCTCTCTCTCTTTTGTACTCGGTCCAAAAGACATTGCTGATCTTATTTGGAATTAGACCAGTTTCAATGAAGCAATGCTGAAGATTTTTGCTGGGGGGGGGGAATAAGCATTGCATTAAATTAAGCTGCGGCTGGTCATCCTTAAGTGTTGATCTGCAGTCCAAGTCTGGTGAGCTTTCTGGGATGGGCTAACGTTCCAGGCAACTCCTTCTTCACACAACAGGATTCAACATTTAATAGGACGGGGGGTGGGGGAATAATCTTGGGTTAAGTTCCATTTGTGTTTTAGTTCATAAAGCCCATTGGATTTTGACTTCTATCGGGAGCACAGTGGGATATGAACAACATTTCTTGTTGTTTTCAGAGTATATCTTTCCCCTGGTTTATAATTCTTTGTGTGAATCATTTTTTTACTCCTGTCCAAGTTAGTAACAGGAAACACTGTGGGAGTGGGACGCTGTTTCATCGCTGGTAAAGTCCAACAACTGGTGAAACATTGACATGATTGAAGCTCTCTTGAAGGCAGGTTTCCAATTACTGCAGGTAACTTTCAGTTCAAGATCTTTCACCCCATCTTCCTCACTCGTGCACAGTGTCACGGCCGTCAATGACGGAGGGAGGAAAGTTGGTTTGAAAATGAGCAAATTGTTTACGTCAGAGCCAAGTCTGAAACCACCTTTTATTGAATCAAGTGAGATGCAGGACTGGTCACGGTGGCTGCTGGGAAGCACATGCAGATAGCCTTGCCCACAAGGAATCTTTTGAGTCCTCATTCTCAACATAGGGTGGCAGTGTCCTAGGGTCTCCTTCTTTCGCCTCGTCTTCCTTAATCATCTGAAGCCTGATTTCTTTCCCCTCTCATTCAGCCTGCATTATTTTCTGCATCCTCTCCCTGTTACTCCCTTGCTTTCTATTCCCTTCATTTTCTCCTTCATCATTAATTTTAGCAAAGATGACTGGCTTGGTTTAGTCTGTAACATGTTTGAGTTTCAAGTGGAACATTTAACGTGGGCTCAGTGCTGTTTTGAAATATTAGCAGAACAGAGGATGACACCAGTCACTGATGGATAGAAGAGAAAAAGATCCCCCTCTCTCTGGTAAGGTCGTGGGCAAGAGACCTAAGAGAGGAACAAGTCTGAATAAACATCTTTCCTGATTAACTGTGTCCGGTGCATTGATTGAGTGGTGCTGTTGCAGCAGACCCCACTCTTATCCATAATTGATTGGAAACTAATCTATGGTCACTGGACCCAAAATGTTCACATACACGTTTTACCTCTCTAACTATTACAGCATCGAAATAGGCCAACTTTGCCCTTCGATTCCACGCCGAACACTTTGTCCTACCTAATCCCATTGACCTACACTCGCCCCTTGACCCTCCATTCCTTTCCTGTCCAAATACATATCCAACTTCTCCTTAAGAGCTAATATTGAGCCTGCCTCCTCCACTTCATCTGCAAGTCCATTCCACACACCCACCACTCTGAGTGAAAGTCCCCCCCTCACATTTCCTCGAAACTTCTGCCCCTTTCTCTCAACCCACGTCAAATCTATACCCCAATAATTTTAAATACCTCAACCCAATCCAACCTCAACCTTTTATGCTCCGCAGAATAAAAATCTTGCTTAACCTTTCCCTATAACTTAGACCTGTGGTTTTCAAAATGCTCTCAAACTCAAATTCCACTTGAAGCAATCCCTACACCAGAAATGCTCTGTGATTAGTCAGGAATTGATTCAGGTGCTATGAAAGGAACCATCTACATCCTACAGGATGGAGCGCCAGAATAGCGTACATAGTTGAAGAAATTAAATTCCAAGACTTTGCTCTGCAAAGTGTTTCAACTTCAAAAGTACAGCCCCTCATGGCCAATCCCAGGAATTTACTGGGACAGGGTCCAGTGGAAAAGGGACACTGTCCAAATGCCAGTGTCAAACGATGTCATTTCACGCCACCTCTAACCCTACTCATATCCTCGGCGTTTGCCGACGTCGGCCTGATGGTAAAACCAGTGGAAGAGAGACAGCAGAGAATCACCTGTTTCCAGTCGAAGGCAGAACACTCCGCTCCCCGGGGATGAGTTGTGTTCAGTGGAAAAGCAATCTTGTGTCCCAGTGGAAATGGCACCAAGGGCTTCCTAACCTGAGACACTGCATGGCCAATGAACTGGGATTCCCGTGGAAAAAGGGTTTCAGACTGCTTTGTAAAATCTGCATGCAGTGCTTCAACCAAAATGAAGGCCAATGGGATGATGAGCTTCATTAAACTTTTCTACGTGGTCGTGCGTGAAAGTGAGGCCATTTTGGCAAGAAAGCACAGAAAAATTAACCACGATCACAGGAGTGGCCTCCACGTGAGACCTGGAGCAATATCTTCATGGAAACAAGCAACAACTTGACCAAATATCTAATCTCATTTATAAAAATAGCACTGGCCTTCGCGAAAAGATGTATCACGATCAACTGGATGTCCGATAGCACGCTGGGCTGTGGAAATGAACTGCTGTTACCTACGGGAAAAAAAAATCACATAAACGTGACCCTTTAGTAAAGGTCTGTCAGCTGTACCTGGACCACATAGGGGCCCAGACACTAATATAAATGAACAATAAAAGGGGATGAATGTAACCATTATAAATACCAAAACCAAGTTTCCCCAACTGGACTCATCTACTTGTAATCTCTGAAAATGTGGATATGAAAACAAACTGCAATAGAGAGAGAAAAAATTCAAAGTGCAAAAGGGAGAGTCTTTAAATGAGTCCCTGAATGTGTGTTGAGTCTCGTGATGAAGGGGTAGCTGCTGTTCCTGAACCTGGCTATACCTCTTTCCTGATGGGAGCAGTGCGAACAGAGCGGGTGATGTGGATCCTTGATTGCTGCTGCTCTCTGACAGCAGCGTTCCCTGCAAATGTTCTCAAATGTGGCGGGTTTTTACCTGAGATGTCCTGGGCGGTGTCCATACTTTTGTAGAGATTTTTGCTCAGGGGTATTGGTGTCACAAGACAACTGATCAAACCTACTACAAACTGAACCTTTCACCCCTCACACCCGTAAACCCACTATTTTTCTTGCATCAATGTGCCTGTCTAAATGTTAAAGGTCCCTATTATTCCAGACCACACCATCCTGCCCGGCCATGCACTCCAGGCACCCGCAGCCTTCTGCACGTTCTCTTTCTACAAGTCCTTCAGCAGCCTTGTGTTTCCTCAGCACTGCCTGCTCCTCCACCAAGCTCTGCCTGAAATCCAACACTCTATGAGCTTCCTGCATCACTCCAGAGAAAAGCCCAAGGTTTCTCTCTCTGGATATTGCATTTACTTCATTCTGATGGGCTGAATTCCTGCAGCTTCCCAATCAAACATCTGCAATCGCCTTTAAATTGTGCCCCTCTGCACAGATTTGTGCCACCTGCTTTTAAACAGGTTAAATCCTATGGGCATTCTGACAGTATCCTTCCACTCTCTCTCTCTCTCTCTACCGGTGGAACTAAATCCTTCTGCTCAAATTGTTGCTTGGTCTGGGCTTCTGTCCTTTTGCCTGGATTCTCATTCTCTGCTATTTCAATCTGAAATACGAGGAATAAAACCGTGGGAATATGGATCGGAATTCTTTCTGGCTAGAGCATCTCAAACACTGCTCTCATCCTCGTGTGTGCACAGGTAGAGACAAGAACAAATCTTGTCCTTAGTCACTGTGAAATCCATCTCCAAGATGATGGCACTTGATTCCTGTGTGTTTTTTTTTAACCTTGCTTAGTGCTAGTTTTTCCTTTTGAATTGAACATTGCAATATATGTTAATGCACTTTCCAAATGGTTTTACAATGTAAACAATATTTTAAAGAAAAATCTGAAGACTTCACCATCTGAGATGCAGATTCTAATCTGTGGCTTCGGCGGGTCCGCGCCCAGGGGTATTTGAATTATTTTAAAGAGGACCGTCTTCCAATGTCTGCAGTGAAACTGGGAGAAAGAGGGTTGGGCTGTCGGTGTCATAGTTAATGACGTCTCATTACAGAACTGAAAGTTTACAGTCTGTGGTGAACTGATATTCTCGTCCCACTGAGCAGCACCCCTTCCTGCTCATTCCCATCCATGGGGCCGGGACTCCCTCAACCTCACGGGTCCCCCTCACACTCGCAGTTCTCCGATCCCCTCAACCATACGGATCCCCCAAAGCAACCGGGTTCCCACCCCCACCTTCAGCCTCGCAGGTGCCCTCAGCCTTCTGGGTCCACGTCCCGGTCCCCCCTCCGCCCTCTGGGTCACCATACCTCCTCAACCTTCTGGGTCCCCGTCCCCTCCCCCCCTCAGCCTTCTGGGTCCCCATCCCCGTCCCCCCTCAGCCTTCAGGGTCACCGTACCTCCTCAACCTTCTGGGTTCCCGTCCCCTTCCCCCCTCAGCCTTCTGGGTCCCAGTCCCCTCTCAGCCTTCTGGATCCCCGTCTCCCCTCAGCCTTCTGGGTCCCCGTGCCCTCAGTCTTCTGGGTCCCCTTCTCCCCTCAGCCTTCTGGGTCCCCGTCCCCCCTCAGCGTTCTGGGTCCCCGTCCCCCCTCAGCCTTCTGGGTCCCCGTGTCCCCTCAGCCTTCTGGGACACCGTGCCCTCAGCCTTCTGGGTCCCCTTCCCCCCTCAGCCTTCTGGGTCCCCTTCCCCCCTCAGCCTTCTGGGTCCCCGTCCCCGATCAGCCTTGTGGGTTCCCGTCCCCTTCCCCCCTCATCCTTCTGGGTCCCCGTTCCCCCTCAGCCTTCTGGGTCCCCGTCCACGTCCCCACTCAGCCCTCTGGGTCACCGTCCCCGTCCCCCCTAAGCCTTCTGGGTCCCCGTCCCCGTCCCCGTCCCCCCTCAGCCTTCTGGGTCCCCGTCCCCGTTCCCCCTCAGCCTTCTGGGTCCCCGTCCACGTCCCCACTCAGCCCTCTAGGTCACCGTCCCCGTCCCCCCTCAGCCTTCTGGGTCCCCGTCCCCGTCCCCCCTCAGCCTTCTCGGTCCCCGTCCCCGTCCCCCCTCAGCCTTCTGGGTCCCCGTCCCCGTCCCCGTCCCCCCTCAGCCTTCTGGGTCCCCGTCCCCCCTCAGACTTCTGGGTCCTCGTCCCCGACTCACTTCATCATTCTGGGTCCCCGTCCCTGTCCCCCCCTCAACCTTCTGGGTCCCCGTCCGCCCTCTGTCTTCTGGGTCCCCATCCCCGACCCCCTCAGCCTTCTGGGTCCCCATCCCCGTCCCCCCCTCAGCCTTCTGGGTCCCCGTCCCCGTCCCCCCTTAGCCTTCTGGGTCCCCGTTTCCCCCTCAGCCTTCTGGGTCCCCGTTTCCCCCTCAGCCTTCTGGGTCCCTGTCCCCCCTCAGCTTTTTGGGTCCCCGTCCCCCCTCACCTTTCTGGGTCCTGATCACCCTCACCCTTCTGGGGCCTGATCACCCTCACCCTTCTGGGTCCTGATCACCCTCACCCTTCTGGGTCCTGATCACCCTCACCCTTCTGGGTCCTGATCACCCTCAACCTTCTGGGTCCTGATCACCCTCACCCTTCTGTGTCCTGATCACCATTACCCTTCTGGGTCCTCATTCCCCTCACCCTTCAGGTTCCACGAGTACCTCAGCCTTGCGTGTCCCTCAACCTTCTGGATACACGTCCCCCTCAGCCTCGCAGGATCCTTGGCCCCCACAGCCTTGCGTGTCCCTTACTCCTCTGGCAAATCTCCCACACCCCTCTGGCGGGTCCCCCTCACCCTTCTGGGTCCTCGACCCCCCTCACCCTTCTGGGTCCTCGACCCCCCTCACCCTTCTGGGTCCCCGACCCCCTCACCCTTCTGGGTCCCCGACCCCCTCACCCTTCCGGGTCCCCGAACCCCTCACCCTTCTGGGTCCCCGTCCCTCTCCCCCCTCTGCCTCGCGGGCCCCGAGCCCCCTCTGCCTCGCGGGCCCCGACACCCCTCAGCTTCGTTGGAGCGTTCCCCCCTCAGCCTCGCGGGCCCCGACCCCCCTCAACCTCGCGGGACGTTACGCCCCTGAGCCTAGCGGGCTACGACCCCCCTCAACCTCGTGGTCGGCGACCCTCCTCAGCCTCGCAGGTCCCCGATCCCCCTCAGCCACGCGGATTCCCCTCCCCCCCACAGCCTCACGGACCCCGACCCCCCCCCCCCTTCAGCCTCATGGGTCCCCGACTACCACACACCCTAAAGCCACCCCGACCCAAACTCCCTCACGGTACCCCGGCCCCACCTCACAACCATCCCCCTGCCCGTTCCCCTCCGAGCTCCGGCCGCTCCAGACCCAAAGGGCGACCCGTGGAATCTCCGTCCTCCCTGGTCTCGCTCCCAAAATGCCCCGATTCCCGCCCGTGAGGAACCGAAACGAACCTCTCTCCCCCTCCCGCTCGCGACCAACTCCTCCAAAGGCGGGAAAGATCAACAACATGGCAGCCACCAGGGGTTGCTCTCGCGAGAGCTTGATCCACCCCTCCACGGGATCTCCTCTCCACCACCCCGAGCCCCTGGATGGAGCCCCAGGGCTCGAGGTCCAGCCCTTTGGAGCCCCCTCTCTCCTGAGAACCTCGTCCCACTGGGGAAGGGTCCGAGAGCTGCCTCGGGCCTCCAGTCCATCTCCCCTTCAGGCTGCACATTTCCACACCAGGACCTGCCCCACATTCCCCCCCAAGATTCCAGTCCATCCCACCTCCACCACCTTGGCCCAAAGCTCATTCCACGCTCCCACCCCCCTCTGAGGGAAGAAAATCCCCCTTCAATCTCAATCCATGTCCTCCTCTTTGAATCTCTCCCACTCTCCTTGGAAACAGCCTGTCCCCATGGACACGATCCGCCCCCCCCCTCACAATTTTCAAATCTTCCTCAATCTTCTACGCTCCAGGGAATAAAGTCCCAGCCTGTCCAACCTTCCCCTGGAACTCAAACCCCGAAAGCCAGACCACCTTCTTGTCCCTCTCCTCGACGCGCTGTCTCATTCCTATCCTTCCTCTCCTCCGGCCACCCAAACGGCACACAACGTTCCCAAGTTGGCCTCACCCATGCCTCGTCCAACTTCCTCGTGGCCTCCCAACTCCTGCACTCAATCCTCTCATTTCTGAAGGCCAAAATACCAGAAGCTTTCTTCACTCCCCCCCACCCCCCCATCTCTACAAGGGACTCCACTTTCGGGCAGTTCTGTACCACAGTTCCTCAATCCCTTTGTTTGACAACACTCCTCAATGGTCTGCCATTTAACATTCAAACTCTTACGTTTTAAGAATCAATTGCAGAGATCCATGGATGTGGGAAGTCAGGAGGGTTAGGGACTGGGTGCAGGTCGATGAGACTGGCAGAATGATATTTCACCATGGACGAGAAGGGCCGAAGGGTCCCTTTTCTTTGCTGTGGGGTTTCTAGGGTAGAGTTCACACCATTCTCAGGAAGGAGGATGAGCAGACAGATGTCATGGTCCACGGGTAGGAAAGGTGATGAGATCCTGCCAGGAGAGATGAGGGAGTTAAGTGCACAACCAAGGGGTCTCTCTCTGTCAGTCTGTGTGTGTCTCTATCTCTCTGTCTGTCTGTGTCTCTGTCTGTCTGTGTCTCTGTCTGTCTGTGTCTCTCTCTCTGTCTGTGTCTCTCTCTCTGTCTGTGTCTCTCTCTCTGTCTGTTCTCTCTCTCTGTCTGTTCTCTCTTTGTGTCACTCTGTGTCTCTCTGTGTGTGTCTCTGTGTCTGTGTGTCTCTCTCTGTCTGTGTGTGTCTGTCTGTGTGTGTCTCTGTGTGTATGTCTGTGACTCTCTCGCTGTGTCTCTCTCTGTCTGTGTCTCTCCCTCTCTGTCTCTCTCTCGCTGTCAGTGTCTCTCTCTCTGTCTGTATGTGTCTCTCTGTGTGTCTGTGTCTGTATATCTGTCTCTCTGTGTCTATATATCTGTCTCTCTGTGTCTGTGTGTGAGTGTGTCTGTCTGTCTGGGTATGTGTGTGTGTGTCTCTCTGTGTCTGTGTGTGAGTGTGTCTGTCTGTCTGGGTATGTGTGTGTGTCTCTCTCTGTCTGTGTGTGAGTGTGTGTCTGTCTGGGTATGTGTGTGTGTGTCTCTCTCTGTCTGTGTCTCTGTATCTGTGTCTGACTCTGTCTCTGTGTGTGTGTCTCTCTCTGTCTGTGTCTCTGTATCTTTGTCTGACTCTGTCTCTGTGTGTGTGTCTCTCTCTCTGTCTGTGTGTCTCTCTCTCTGTCTGTGTGTCTCTCTCTCTGTCTGTGTGTCTCTCTCTCTGTCTGTGTGTCTCTCTCTCGCTGTCAGTGTCTCTCTCTCTGTCTGTATGTGTCTCTCTGTGTGTCTGTGTCTGTATATCTGTCTCTGTGTCTATATATCTGTCTCTCTGTGTCTGTGTGTGAGTGTGTCTGTCTGTCCGGGTATGTGTGTGTGTCTCTCTCTGTCTGTGTCTCTGTATCTGTCTCTGTGTCTGGGTGTGTGTGTCTCTCTATGTCTGTGTCTCTCTCTGTGTCTGTGTGTGTGTGTGTCTGTGTCTCTCTGTGTGTCTGTGTCTCTCTGTGTGTCTGTGTCTCTCTGTCCGTGTCTCTCTGTCCGTGTCTCTCTGTCCGTGTCTCTCTGTCCGTGTCTCTCTGTCCGTGTCTCTCTGTCCGTGTCTCTCTCTCTGTCTATCTCTCTCTCTCTGTCTGTGTCTCTCTCTGTGTGGGTCTGTGTGTGTGTGTCTCTCTCTCTCTCTCTGTCTCTCTCTCTCTGTCTGTTTGTGTGTCTTTCTCTCTCTGTGTCTCTGTGTGTGTCACTGTCTGTGTGTGTCTCTCTGTCTCTCTCTCGCTGTCAGAGTCTCTCTCTGTCTCTGCCTGTGTGTGTTTCTGTGTGTGTGTGTGTGTGTGTGTGTGTGTGTCTGTCTGGGTATGTGTGTCGCTCTCTATCAGTGTCTCTAATATTTGCTTATTCATTACCCACCATTATCCATCCCTACTGGTGGTGCGGGCTTTGTTCCCCAAGGCGTCTGTATTGGCTGTCCATAGACCATCTCTGCCCCAACGCATTCCTCGGTGTCACCTGCGTTAAAATCAAGATGGCATCAGCACCTTTTTGGGCACTTTTAGCTGTGTTTCCTCAGTTGTTCTGGCCAGTTTTGTGTTTCGTTCACACATTCCTGCTGCCTGGGGTTCACGGCACTCGTGGAAGATCGCCAGTTCCTGAAACAATTCTTCATTTATCTTATTTGTAACATTTTTACATTTAATTTAACATATGCATTAAAAAACTTAAATTTCTTATTTGAAAATAAGATAAAATTAATGCATAGTGATTTAAAAAGTAACCCCTCCCACAGCTGCCCAATAGAAAACAATAAAGAGAGGAAACATCGAGATAGTATTCATAAAAATTGAGCAAAACTCTCAAATAAAATCTTGCTTTTCTTGGTTTTAGGAGTCAGAAAGTTCGTGTTGGGTGATAACAACTTAATTCCTACAATTGGTAAATACACATCCCAAATCTTCAAAAGAGAAATTCAAATTTGTTCCGTGAATTCAATGTAATTATTTCAAGTGGGATACAACGGCCTATTTCAGTGTGGCCATCGACCCATTCCCAAATACGCATCGGACTTCCAAGTTACTGCCACACATTTTAACCCTATAACAATTACAGCACAGAAACAGGTCATTTGGCCCTTCTTGTCTGCACTGAACGAAATACTTTCCTCTCGTACCACCTCTCAGCATTCCGCTCCCCTCCAATTTTCCCTGAAATGACAAAATGGACCATGCCGCCACTACTTTTCCCGGAAGCTCACTCCACTCAGCCACCACTCTGAGTAAAGAAGTTCCCCCTCATGTTACTTCCAAACTTTTACCTCCTGTTTCAATCCCTGCTCCCCGCAATGAAAAAAGTCTATCCACATCAACTCGTTCTATCCTCCAAGTAATTTTAAAGACTTCGATCAAATCCCCTCTCAACCATCTACAATGCAAAGAATAAAGACTTCATTTGCTCAATCTTTCTTTGTAATCTAGTTGCTGATATCCAGGTAACATTGACGTAAATCTTCTATGCACCCTCTCTACTTTATTGATAGCTTTCCTCTCATTTGGTGACCAGAACTGCACACAGTACTCACAAAAGAGCCTCACCAATATCTTGTCTAGTCTCAACCTCACTGCCCGACTCCTGTATTCTATGTGATGGTTGATCAACGCCAGCTATTTGAACAGATTCTTTTCGAGGTACTCTCTGATTACCCTCCAATAATTAACCTATCACTGTCAGCCTCACCTGGTTGGCTTTTGAAGCCGTTTTTAAACAAAGGAACATAAGATTACATCCATTCCTCTGGCACCTCACCCGTGGATAAACAGGTTTTAAATATTTCTGTCAGAGCCCTTGCAATTTCTACTCTTCTTTCCCTCAAGGCCAAGGGAATATCATGTCAGACGTCCATCCACCAACAGACAAAAATCAGCCATCACAAGGTGAAGGCAGGACAGTAGTCCCACCTCTCCAGCACGAGTCACCCCAGGATCAAGTCAGCACTGACTGCAAGAAGTTTCTACATCCTCTCGGTGTCCGTGTGGATTTCCTCCCACACTCCACAGCTCAAGGGGGCCGTAAGTTCATTGGCGATTTGGAAGCTCAAGACCATGGGGTGGAAGTGCACATTCTGGTCCTGGGTGCATCAATTCAATTCAACTGCACGGATGAACCTTTGGGCACGACCTGATCTTTTTCTGGTTTCAAACTCATTATTTTTGAAAATTGTATGTGCACCTCTAATGCAACACGACTGCTGCTAAACAGGCTTCTTGATGCATATCCATGACAAGAACTCAGGAGAATCTGATTTGGTTACTAGACTTTTGAACAGAACAGTGTCTGGACATTTTATCCCTAAACTGAAACTTTATAGACATACAGAACAAAAAGAGGGCAAAACAAGCTTGTGTCTCACCAATACCACAATTCACGGACACTTTTTAAGTTCTCAAGGGTGGCAGAAAACACAAACAACAGACAAACTCCTTCCACACTGTCACTTTGAGAGCTTTGGACTCACCATGCTATAAATATTGCCAAGCCATCACTCTCTCTCCAAATCAATGACCCAAAGTCCTGGTTGAGCGATAGATTTGAGACATTTTACCCGCTATGTAGCAATCAGGCACAAGGAAAATTGCTGCTTCCATTGTAAAATATTTAGGAATCTCAGACCACAAACAACCTTCACCCCAAAAAACAAGCAATTCTCCACAATAAAACTAGGTTTCCTTCCTGTCTGCAAGCATCTGCTCTCTTGAGTCTGAATGGCACAACTGGGGAAACCGTTTCAAACCCATGACCTGAAACAGCATATTCTCTTCCCCTAAATGGAGGTGTCTTGCAATTGGCCACCACTGCCCGAGCAAGAATGAACTGGGAGATCTCACACTTGCTCCTTCACAGGTGAGACCTCCCTGTTCATTGGAGCTCCATATTATCCATCTTGCTCTATTTTGTTAACCTTAATCAAGTCTCCTCTCATACTCCAACACTCCCATGAAAAATAAAAATCATGTATCCTGTAGTTCGCGAGTCCGGACACCAGGTGGTGGTATTATACCTAGATCTCTCTCTCTCTCTCTCTCTCTCTCTCACTTCATGCATGCAGTACTCGGTGTGAACAGGCGGTGGCAGCACTTTACAGCCCTTGCAATCTGCAGCTTGGACAGGAGATGTCGGAGTTACAGAGACATGGCTGCGGGAAGGGCAGGATTGGGAAATCAATGTTCCCGGGTACACGTCCTATAGAAAAGACAGAAAGTTGGGAAGAGGGGGTGGGGTAGCTCTGTTGGTAAGAAATGAAATTCAGGCGTTTGAAAGGAAAGACATTGAAACAGGTGGGTAGAGTCTGTTTGGATAGAATTAAGAAATTGTAAAGGCATGAGGACCATAATGGGGGTCATTTACAGGCCTCCGAAAAGTAGCTCAGATATCGGTAGCAGTATAAATCAGGAATTAAGAGTGGCATGTCAAAGTGGTAGCAATAAGGTAGTTATGGGGGACTTCAACATGAAGGTGGACTGGGATAATCAGACGGGGGCAGGAACACAAGAGAGTGAGTTTATTGAATGTCTACGAGATACTTTCTTCCATTGATTTAATTATAAATTTGGTTACTTTGTTCTTTCTGTTAATTTTTTTCCCAGTTTTATCCATATTTGAATCCAAATTCAGGTTGAAATCCCCTCCTATTAATATGTTCCCTTGCGTATCTGCTACCTTCAAAAAAATATCTTGCATAAAATTTTGATCTTCTTCGTTAGGTGAATATACATTGAGTAGATTCGAAAACTCCGAATATATCTGACATTTTATCATTACATATCACCCTGCTGGATCTATTATTTCCTCTTCTATTTTAAATGGCACATTTTTACTAATTAATATAGCTACTCCTCTTGCTTTTGAATTATACGATGCTGGTGTTACGTGTCCTACCCAATACGAGATACTTTCTTGGAGCAGCTAGTGGAGGAACCTACCAGGGGGAAGTCGATTCTGGACTTGGTGCTGTGCAGCGACGCAGAGTTAATAAGTGACCTCGATGTAGGGGAGCCATTAGGGAATAGTGACCATGGTATGGTTATTTTTGAGCTGCAATTAGAAAGGGAAAAAGAAAGGAAGTCGGAAGCATCTGTACTGCAGTTAAATAAAGGGGATTATGCAGCTATGAGGGAGGAGCTAGCCAAAATAAAATGGAAAGATACACTAGCTGGGAGGACAACTCGGGAAAAATGGCAGGTGCTTTTGGACATTTTCCACAGGATTCAGGACAAATTTATTCCAAAGTGGAAGAAAGGCTCTAGGAGATGCAAATGGCAGTCGTGGCTAACTAATGAAATCAAGTGCAATATCAAATCCAAAGGGAGTAAGTATAAGATAGCGAAGTGGAGTGGGAAGCTAGAGGATTGGGAAACCTTCAAAGAGAATCAGAGGGTAATTAAGAAAGTCATAAGAGAGGGGAAAATGAAGTATGAGAGGAAATTAGCAAATAATATAATGGAGGATAGCAAAAGCTTTTTTAAATATGTGAAGAGGAAGAAATTGGTTCGGTCTAAAATTGGTCCATTAAGAATGGAAAAGGCTGGAATTATTATCGGAAACAAGGAGATGGCTGAGGAATTTAACAAATACTTTGCATCGGTCTTCACCAAGGAGGATATAGGTTATGGTCAGTTAGTGGGTAGTGGTCATGCGGTATCAAGAGACTTGGGGAACTTTCCTGGGGAAGTAAGGGATCTAATGGATATCCGGATCTAGAAGCAGGAGGTTGTGAGTAAATTGTTGGGACTGAGGGCTGATAAAACCCCAGGGCCTGATGGGCTGCATCACAGGGTGCTTAAAGAAGTTGCTATGGAAATTGTGGAGGCACTGGTCGACATTTTCCAAAGTTCCATAGATTCGGGGGAGGTCCCTGAGGATTGGAGAGTGGCTGATGTGGTGCCGATTTTTAAGAAGGGAGGGAGGGAGAAAACGGGAAATTATAGACCGGTCAGCCTGACATCAGTGGTGGGGAAGATATTGGAATCTATCATAAAAGGAGTAATACCAGAACACTTAGGCAGAAATAGGATAAGGGCTAGTCAGCATGGATTCCTTAAGGGTAAGTCATGCTTGACTAACCTTCTGGAATTTTTCGAGGATGTGACAAAGAGGGTGGACTTGGGAGAGCCAGTGGATGTGGTGTATTTGGACTTCCAGAAGGCCTTTGATAAGGTACCGCACGGGAGACTAGTGGGCAAGATCAGGGAGCATGGAATTGGAGGTAAGGTGCTGACATGGATAGGAAATTGGTTAAGAAATAGGAAACAAAGGGTTGGAGTAAGCCGGTCCTTTTCAGGATGGCAGGATGTGACGAGTAGAGTGCCGCAGGGATCGGTATTGGGTCCTCAGTTGTTTGTAATTTCTGTAAATGATTTGGATGAGGGGATTAATAACATGAGCAAATTTGCAGATGACACTAAACTGCGTGGAGGTGTGGGGTGTGAGGAGGATGTCAGGAAAATGCAGAGGGACTTGGACAGGTTGGGGGTGTGGGCTGCTGAATGGAAGATGACGTTCAATGTGAGCAAATGTGAGGTTATCCATTTTGGGGGCAATAATAGGAAAGCTGAGTATTATTTAAATGGAGACAAGCTCGGGAGTGGGGAGGAGCAAATGGATCTGGGTGTACTTGTTCACCCGTCCCTGAAGGCTAACATGCAGGTTCAGAAAGCTGTGAAGAAGGCAAATGGCATGTTGGCTTTCATAAAGAGGGGATTGGAGTATAGGAACAGAGACGCCCTTCTGCAGTTGTACAGGGCCCTGGTGAGACCCGACCTGGACTATTGCGTCCAGTACTGGTCTCCAATTTTGAGGAAGGACATACTAGCTATAGAGGATGTGCAGCGCAGATTTACAAGGTTAGTTCCAGCGATGGCGGGGTTGACATATGCTGAAAGGCTAGAAAAACTGGACTTGTATCCGATGGAGTTTAGAAGGATGAGGGGGGACATGATTGAGATAAACAAAATTATCAGGGGGATGGACAGGGTGAAGTCGGATTACTTATTCCCAATGATGGGGGAGACAAGGACCAGAGGGCATAGTTTAAGAATACAGGGTAGGCCCTTTAGGACAGAGAGGAGAAAACATTTTTTTACCCAGAGAAGTGTGAATCTGTGGAATGCTCTGCCACAGAGGGTGGTAGAGGCAGATTCGCTGATTATGTTCAAAAGAGAGTTAGCTAAGACTCTAGTGGGCAAAGGAGTTAAGGGTTATGGGGATAAGGCTGGAAAGGGGTAATGATAGTAGTGATCAGCCATGATCTGTAAAATGGCGGTCACTGAAGGCTCGACAGGCCGAAAGGCCTACTCCTACTCCTATTGTCTATTGAACCATTCCTCCAAGATCCCTTTGTTCCTCAATGCCCTCCCCTTCACTGCATACGTCTTGGTTATTCTTCCCAAAATAAAGCACCTCACACTTACCTACATTAAACTCCATCTGCCATCTTTCCAAACAGTCCAAATCCTTTTGTAGTCCATGAAAACCCTCCTCACTCTCCACAACTCTTGAAAATAAGCAAAATGCATTACGTTATGTTAAGCTTCTCTTTGAAAATATTAATTTCACATGCATTAAATGCCTACATAAATTTTGTCATTCAAAGATAATGAAAAATTAATATATAGTATATTTTTTAAATTCCCCCTGCCCAACAACCCAATAGAAAAGAAAGATAACATAACATATAACATAAGATAACAATTACAGCACGTAAACAGGCCATTAGGCCCTTCTACTCCGCACCGAACCAAACACCCCTCTCTAGTCCCACCTCCCTGCACAATGCCCATAACCCTCCATCTTCTTCTCATCCATATACCTGTCCAACCTTTTCTTAAATAATACTATTGACTCCGCCGCCACTATTTCTCCTGGAAGCTCATTCCACACGGCTACCACTCTCTGAGTAAAGAAGTTCCCCTTCATATTACCTCTAAACCTCTGCCCCTTAATTCTTAACTCATGTCCTCTTGTTTTAATCTTTCCTCCTCTTAACGGAAATAGTCTATCAACATCCATTCTGTCTATCCCTTTCATAATCTTAAATACTTCTATCAAATCCCCTCTCGACCTTCTACGCTCCAAAGAATAAAGACCTAATCTGTCCATTCTCTCCCTATACTCTAGATGCTTAAACCCAGGTAACATTCTGGTAAACCTTCTCTGCACTCTCTCCACTCTGTTTATATCCTTCCCATAATTAGGCGACCAGAACTGCACACAGAACTCCAAATTAAGCCGCACCAACGTCTTATACAGTCTCAACATCACCTCCCAACTCCTATATTCCATGCAATGATTGATAAAGGCCAGCATACTAAAAGCCTTCTTCACCACCCTAAGTATTTATAAAAAAATTACTAAAAAACTATCAAATAAAATCTAACAAATTTTCTTGATTTTAGGAATCAGAAGGTTCAGGTTGGGCGATTACAACTTAATTCCTACAGTTTATAAATAGGATTCCCAAATCTTTCCAAAAATTTCATATTTGTTACAGAAATTACATGGAATTATTTCAAGTGTCAAGGGACTTGGGGGGTTCTCGTTCAGGAAAACATAGTGAGTGGGTAACCACCAGGTTGGATCGGCAGGAAAAGAAAGCAAATTCTATGTTGGCCTTTGTTTCGAGGGTAGGGAGGTGTTGATGGGGCATGGGAGAGACCTCATTTGGAGAACTGCGAAGTTTATCTTAAAAAGGATGTGCTGATGTTGGAGAGAGAGCAGAGATTTACCAGGATGATATATCTCCACTCTTCATTGGAGTACAGAAGAAGGAGAGGAGATCACAGAAACCTTTCCAATGCTGAATGGATTGGACAGTAGATGTGAATAATGTTTCCCTTGGATAAAAAGAAATTGTCTTAGAGTTAGAAGATACCTATTTAAAGCAGATGAGAAATTTATTTCACCAGAAGGTCATGGAATTTGTTGCTGGATTGTTGAGGGAGTTTAAGTGGGGGTGGGGGGGGGGGGGGCGGAATTAATAGATGCAGATAGCCTTGCCCACAAGGAATCTTTTGAGTCCTCATTCTCAACATAGGGTGGCAGTGTCCTAGGGTCTCCTTCTTTCACCTTGTCTTCCTTAATCATCTGGAGCCTGATTTCTTTCCCCTCTCATTCAGCCTGCATTATTTTCTGCATCTTTTCCCTGTTACTCCCTTGCTTTCTGTTCCTTTCGTTTTCTCCCTCATCATTAATTTTAGCAAAGATGACTGGCTTGGTTTAATCTGTAACATGTTTGAGTTTCAAGTGGAACATTTAACGTGGGCTCAGTGCTGTTTTGAAATATTAGCAGAACAGAGGATGACACCAGTCACTAATAGATAGAAGAGAAAAAGATCCCCCTCTCTCTGGTAAGGTCGTGGGCAAGAGACCTAAGAGAGGAACAAGTCTGAATAAACATCTTTCCTGATTAACTGTGTCCGGTGCATTGATTGAGTGGTGCTGTTGCAGCAGACCCCACGGTTACCCATAATTGATTGGAAACTAATCTATGGTCACTGTACCCAAAATGTTCACATACACGTTTTACCTCTCTAACCATTACAGCATCGCTGTAATGAACAATAAAAGGGGATAAAAGTAACCATTATATAGACTTGGCCCTTCGAGTCCACGCCGAACACTTTGTCCTACGTAATCCTATTGACCTACACTCGCCCCTTGACCCTCCATTCCTTTCCTGTCCAAATATATATCCAACTTCTCCTTAAGTGCTAATATTGAGCCTGCCTCCTCCACTTCATCTGCAAGTCCATTCCACACACCCACCACTCTGAGTGAAAGTCCCCCCTCACATTTCCTCTAAACTTCTGCCCCTTTCTCTCAACCCACGTCCAATCGATACCACAATAATTTTAAATACCTCAACCCAATCCAACCTCAACCTTTTATGCTCCGCAGAATAAAAATCTTGCTTAAACTTTCCCTATAACTTAGACCTGTGGATTTCAAAATGCTCCCAAACTCAAATTCCACTTGAAGCAATCCCTACACCAGAAGTGCTCTGTGATTAGTCAGGGATTGATTCAGGTGCGATGAAAGGAACCATCTACATCCTACAGGATGGAGCGCCAGAATAGCGAACATAGTTGTAGAAATTAAATTCCACGACTTTGCTCTGCAAAGTGTTTCAACTTCAAAAGTACAGCCCCTCATGGCCAATCCCGGGAATTTACTGGGACAGGGTCCAGTGGAAAAGGGACACTGTCCAAATGCCAGTGTCAAATGATGTCATTTCACGCCACCTCTACCCCAACTCATATCCTCGGCGTTTGCAGATGTCGGCCTGATGGTAAAACCAGTGGAACAGAGACAGCAGAGAATCACCTCTTTCCAGTCGAAGGCAGAACACTCCGCTCCCCGGGGATGAGTTGCGTTCAGTGGAAAAGCAATCTTGTGTCCCAGTGGAAATGGCACCAAGGGCTTCCTAACCTGAGACACTGCATGGCCAATGAAATGGGATTCCCATGGAAAAAGGGTTTCAGACTGCTTTGTAAAATCTGCATGCAGTGCCTCAACCGAAATGAAGGACAATGGGATGATGAGCTTCATTAAACTTTTCTACGTGGTCGTGCATGAAAGTGAGGCCATTTTGGCAGGAAAGCGCAGAAAAATTAACCACGATCACAGGAGTGGCCTCCACTCGAGACCTGGAGCAATATCTTCATGGAAACAAGCGACAACTTAACCAAATATCTAAACTCATTTATAAAAATAGCACTGGCCTTAGCGAAAAGATGTATCACGATCAACTGGATGTCCGATAGCACGCTGGGCTGTGGAAATGAACTGCTGTTACCTACGGGAAAAAAAAATCACATAAACGTGACCCTTTGGTAAAGGTCTGTCAGCTGTACCTGGACCACATAGGGGCCCAGACACTAATATAAATGAACAATAAAAGGGGATAAAAGTAACCATTATATAGACCAAAACCAAGTTTCCCCAACTGGACTCATCTACTTGTAATCTCTGAAAATGTGGATATGAAAACAAACTGCAATAGAGAGAGAAAAAATTCAAAGTGCAAAAGAGAGAGTCTTTAAATGAGTCCCTGAATGTGTGTTGAGTCTCGTGGTGAAGGGGTGGCAGCTGTTCCTGAACCCGGCTATACCTCTTTCCTGATGGGAGCAGTGAGAACAGAGCGGGTGATGTGGATCCTTGATTGCTGCTGCTCTCTGACAGCAGTGTTCCCTGCAAATGTTCTCAATGGTGGAGGATTTTTACCTGAGATGTCCAGGGCGGTGTTCATACTTTTGCAGAGCTTTTTGCTCAGGGGTATTGGTGTCACAAGAGAATAGCTCAAACCTACTACAAACTGAACCTTTCCCCCCTCACACCCGTAACCCACTATTTTTCTTGCATCAATGTGCCTGTCTAAATGTTAAAGGTCCCTATTATTCCAGACTCCACTATCCTGCCCAGCCATGCGCTCCAGGCATCCGCAGTCTTGTGGGTCCCCGTCCCCGTACCCACTCAGCCTTCTGGGTCCCCGTCCCCGTCCCCGCTCAGCATTCTGGGTCCTCGTCCCCCCTCAGCCTTCTGGGTCCCAGACCCGTCCCCCCTCAGCCTTCTGGGTCCCCGTCCCCCCTGAGCATTCTGGCTCCCCATCCCCGTCCCCCCTCAGCCTTCTGGGTCCCCATCCCCGTCCCCGCTCAGCCTTCTGGGTCCCCGTCCCCGTCCCCCCTCAGCCTTCTGGGTCCCCGTCCCCCCTCAGCCTTCTGGGTCCCCGTCCCCCCTCAGCCTTCTGGGTCCCCGTCCCCCCTCAGCCTTCTGGGTCCCCGTCCCCCCTCAGCCTTCTGGGTCCCCGTCCCCCCTCAGCCTCGCGGGCCCCGCCCCCCCGTCAGCCTCGCGGGCCTCAACCCCCCACCAGCCTCACGGGCCCCAACCCCCCCCCAGCCTCTCGGGCCCCGACACCCCCCCTCAGCCTCGCGGGTCCCCGACTACCACACATCCTAATGTCACCCCAACCCAAACTCCCTCACGGTTCCCCGGCCCCACCTCACAACCATCTCCCCGCCCGTTCCCCTCCGAGCTCCGGCCGCCCCAGACCCAAAGGGCGACCCGTGGAAACTCCCTCCTCCCTGGTCTCACTCCCAAAATGCCCCGATTCCCACCCGTGAAGCACCGACACGAACCTCTCCGTCTCTCCCGCTCGCGACCAACTGCTCCAATGGCGGGAAAGATCAACAACATGGCGGCCCCCAGGGGTCGCTCTCGCGAGAGCTTGGGCCACCCCTCCACGGGATCTCTTCGCCACCCCAGTCCCACTGGGGAAGGGGCCGAGAGCTGCCTCGGGCCTCCAGTCCATCTCCCCTTCAGGCTGCACATTTCCACACCAGGACCTGCCCCACATTCCCCCCCAAGATTCCAGTCCATCCCACCTCCACCACCTTGGCCTAAAGCTCATTCCACGCTCCCACCCCCCTCTGAGGGAAAAAAATCCCCCTTCAATCTCAATCCACGTCCTCCTCTTTGAATCTCTCCCACTCTCCTTGGAAACAGCCTGTCCCCATGGACACGATCCGTCCCCCCTCACAATTTTCAAATCTTCCTCAATCTTCTACGCTCCAGGGAATAACCTTCCCCTGGAACTCAAACCCCGAAAGCCAGACCACCTTCTTGTCCCTCTCCTCGACGCGCTGTCTCATTCCTATCCTTCCTCTCCTCCGGCCACCCAAACGGCACACAATGTTCCCAAGTTGGCCTCACCCATGCCTCGTCCAACTTCCTCGTGGCCTCCCACCTCCTGCACTCAATCCTCTCATTTCTGAAGGCCAAAATACCAGAAGCTTTCTTCACACACCCCCCCCCCCCCCCACAATCTCTACATGGGACTCCACTTTCGGGCAGTTCTGTATCACAGTTTCTCAATCCCTTTCTTTGACAACACTCCTCAATGGTCTGCCATTTAACATTCAAACTCTTACGTTTTAAGAATCAATTGCAGAGATCCATGGATGTGGGAAGTCAGGAGGGTTAGGGACTGGGTGCAGGTCGATGAGACTGGCAGAATGATATTTCAACATGGACAAGAAGGGCCGAAGGGTCTCTTTTCTTTGCTGTGGGGTTTCTAGGGTAGAGTTCACACCATTCTCAGGAAGGAGGATGAGCAGACAGATGTCATGGTCCACGGGTTGGAAAGGTGATGAGATCCTGCCAGGAGAGATGAGGGAGTTAAGTGCGAAGGTGAAGGGCACAACCAAGGGGTCTCTGTCTGTCTGTGTGCGTGTGTCACTACGTCTGTGTGTTTCTCTCTATGTCTCTGTGTGTCTCTCTGTGTCTGTGTATGATTCTCTGTGTCTGTGTGTGATTCTCTGTGTCTGTGTGTGATTCTCTCTGTCTGTGTGTCTCTCTCTCTGTCTGTCTATCGGTCTGTGTGTGTATCTGTGACTGTGTGATTCTCTGTGTCTGTGTTTCTCTCTGTGTCTGTGTGTGTCTCTCTGTGTCTGTGTGTGTCTCTCTGTGTCTGTGTGTGTCTCTCTGTGTCTGTGTGTCTCTGTGTCTGAGTGTCTCTCTGTCTGTGTTTCTCTCTGTGTCTGTGTTTCTCTCTGTGTCTGTTTCTCTCTCTGTGTCTATCTCTCTCTCTGCGTCTCTCTGTGTGTATCTCACTCTGTGTGTGTGTCTCTGTGTCTGTTTGTGTGTCTCTGTCTGTGTGTGTCTCTCTCTCCCTGTGTCACAATGTGTGTCTCTCTGTGTCTGTATGTGTGTGTCTCTCTCTCTCTGTCTGCGTCTCTTTCTGTGTCTCTGTATCTGTGTGTGTCCGTGTGTGTGTCTCTCTGTCTGTGTCCCTCTCTCTCTGTTTGTGTGTGTGTCTCTCTCTCTGTCGCTGTCTGTGTGTCTCTCTGTCTGTGTCTCTGTGTGTGTCTCTATATCTGTGTGTCTATGTCTCTGTGTGTGTCTCTCTCTATCTATGTCTGTGTGTATGTATCTGTGTGTGTGTGTCTGTCTCTCTGTGTCGTGTGTTTGTCTCTGTCTCTGGCTGTGTGTGTGTGTGTCTGTCTCTTTGTGTCGTGTGTGTGTCTCTCTCTGTCTCTATGTGTGCCTCTCTGTCTCTTTCTGTGTGCGTGTCTCTCTCTCTGTCTGTGTGTGTGTCTCTCTATCTGTCTGTCTGTGTCTGTCTGTGTGTGTCTCTGTCTGTGTGTGTCTCTGTCTGTGTGTGTCTCTGTCTGTGTGTGTCTCTGTCTGTGTGTGTCTCTGTCTGTGTGTGTCTCTGTCTGTCTCTCTCTCGCTGTCAGTGTTTCTCTCTCTGTCTCTGTCTGTGTGTGTTTCTCTGTGTGTCTGTGTGTGTGTATCTGTCTCTCTGTGTCTGTGTGTGTGTGTCTGTCTGTCTGGGTATGTGTGTGTCGCTCTCTCTCGGTGTCTCTAATATATGCTTATTCATTACCCACCATTATCCATCCCTACTGGTGTTGCGGGCTTTGTTCCCCAAGGCGTCCGTATTGGCTGCCCATAGACCATCTCCGCCCCAACGCATTCCTCGTTGTCACCTGCATTAAAATCAAGATGACATCAGCACCTTTTTGGACACTTTTAGCTGTGTTTCCTCAGTTCTTCTGGCCAGTTTTGTGTTTCGTTCACACATTCCTGCTTCCTGGGGTTCACGGCACTCGTGGAAGATCGCCAGTTCCTGAAACAATTCTTCATTCATCTTATTTGAAACATTTTTACATTTAATTTAACATATGCATTAAAAAAACTTAAATTTCTTATTTGAAAATAAGATAAAATTAATGCATAGTGATTTAAAAAGTAACCCCTCCCACAGCTGCCCAATAGAAAACAATAAAGAGAGAAAACATCTAGATAGTATTTATAAAAATTGACCAAAACTCTCAAATAAAATCTTGGTTTTCTTGGTTTTAGGAGTCAGAAAGTTCGTGTTGGGTGGTTAAAACTTAATTCCGACAATTGGTAAATACACATCCCAAATCTTCAAAAGAGAAATTCAAATTTGTTCCGTGAATTCGATGCAATTATTTCAAGTGGGAATCAACGGCCTATTTCAGTGGGGCCATCGACCCATTCCCAAATACGCATCGGACTTCCAAGTTACTGCCACACATTTTAACCCTATAACAATTACAGCACAGAAACAGGTCACTTGGCCCTTCTTGTCTGCACTGAACTAAATACTCTCCTCTCGTACCACCTCTCTGCATTCCCCATCCCTCCAATTTTCCCTGAAATGACAAAATGGACCCTGCCGCCACTATTTCTCCCGGAAGCTCACTCCACTCAGCCACCACTCTGAGTAAAGAAGTTCCCCCTCATGTTACTTCCAAACTTTTACCTCCTGTTTCAATCTCTGCTCCCGCAATGAAAAAAGTCTATCCACATCAATTTGTTCTATCCTCCTAGTAATTTTAAAGACCTCGATCAAATCCCCTCTCAACCATCTACAATGCAAAGAATAAAGACTTCATTTGCTCAATCTTTCTTTGTAATCTAGTTGCTGATATCCAGGTAACATTGACGTAAATCTTCTATGCACCCTCTCTACTTTATTGATAGCTTTCCTCTCATTTGGTGACCAGAACTGCACACAGTACTCACAAAAGAGCCTCACCAATATCTTGTCTAGTCTCAACCTCACTGCCCGACTCCTGTATTCTATGTGATGGTTGATCAACGCCAGCTATTTGAACAGATTCTTTTCGAGGTACTCTCTGATTACCCTCCAATAATTAACCTATCACTGTCAGCCTCACCTGGTTGGCTTTTGAAGCCGTTTTTAAACAAAGGAACATAAGATTACATCCATTCCTCTGGCACCTCACCCGTGGATAAACAGGTTTTAAATATTTCTGTCAGAGCCCTTGCAATTTCTACTCTTCTTTCCCTCAAGGCCAAGGGAATATCATGTCAGACGTCCATCCACCAACAGACAAAAATCAGCCATCACAAGGTGAAGGCAGGACAGTAGTCCCACCTCTCCAGCACGAGTCACCCCAGGATCAAGTCAGCACTGACTGCAAGAAGTTTCTACATCCTCTCGGTGTCCGTGTGGATTTCCTCCCACACTCCACAGCTCAAGGGGGCCGTAAGTTCATTGGCGATTTGGAAGCTCAAGACCATGGGGTGGAAGTGCACATTCTGGTCCTGGGTGCATCAATTCAATTCAACTGCACGGATGAACCTTTGGGCACGACCTGATCTTTTTCTGGTTTCAAACTCATTATTTTTGAAAATTGTATGTGCACCTCTAATGCAACACGACTGCTGCTAAACAGGCTTCTTGATGCATATCCATGACAAGAACTCAGGAGAATCTGATTTGGTTACTAGACTTTTGAACAGAACAGTGTCTGGACATTTTATCCCTAAACTGAAACTTTATAGACATACAGAACAAAAAGAGGGCAAAACAAGCTTGTGTCTCACCAATACCACAATTCACGGACACTTTTTAAGTTCTCAAGGGTGGCAGAAAACACAAACAACAGACAAACTCCTTCCACACTGTCACTTTGAGAGCTTTGGACTCACCATGCTATAAATATTGCCAAGCCATCACTCTCTCTCCAAATCAATGACCCAAAGTCCTGGTTGAGCGATAGATTTGAGACATTTTACCCGCTATGTAGCAATCAGGCACAAGGAAAATTGCTGCTTCCATTGTAAAATATTTAGGAATCTCAGACCACAAACAACCTTCACCCCAAAAAACAAGCAATTCTCCACAATAAAACTAGGTTTCCTTCCTGTCTGCAAGCATCTGCTCTCTTGAGTCTGAATGGCACAACTGGGGAAACCGTTTCAAACCCATGACCTGAAACAGCATATTCTCTTCCCCTAAATGGAGGTGTCTTGCAATTGGCCACCACTGCCCGAGCAAGAATGAACTGGGAGATCTCACACTTGCTCCTTCACAGGTGAGACCTCCCTGTTCATTGGAGCTCCATATTATCCATCTTGCTCTATTTTGTTAACCTTAATCAAGTCTCCTCTCATACTCCAACACTCCCATGAAAAATAAAAATCATGTATCCTGTAGTTCGCGAGTCCGGACACCAGGTGGTGGTATTATACCTAGATCTCTCTCTCTCTCTCTCTCTCTCTCTCACTTCATGCATGCAGTACTCGGTGTGAACAGGCGGTGGCAGCACTTTACAGCCCTTGCAATCTGCAGCTTGGACAGGAGATGTCGGAGTTACAGAGACATGGCTGCGGGAAGGGCAGGATTGGGAAATCAATGTTCCCGGGTACACGTCCTATAGAAAAGACAGAAAGTTGGGAAGAGGGGGTGGGGTAGCTCTGTTGGTAAGAAATGAAATTCAGGCGTTTGAAAGGAAAGACATTGAAACAGGTGGGTAGAGTCTGTTTGGATAGAATTAAGAAATTGTAAAGGCATGAGGACCATAATGGGGGTCATTTACAGGCCTCCGAAAAGTAGCTCAGATATCGGTAGCAGTATAAATCAGGAATTAAGAGTGGCATGTCAAAGTGGTAGCAATAAGGTAGTTATGGGGGACTTCAACATGAAGGTGGACTGGGATAATCAGACGGGGGCAGGAACACAAGAGAGTGAGTTTATTGAATGTCTACGAGATACTTTCTTCCATTGATTTAATTATAAATTTGGTTACTTTGTTCTTTCTGTTAATTTTTTTCCCAGTTTTATCCATATTTGAATCCAAATTCAGGTTGAAATCCCCTCCTATTAATATGTTCCCTTGCGTATCTGCTACCTTCAAAAAAATATCTTGCATAAAATTTTGATCTTCTTCGTTAGGTGAATATACATTGAGTAGATTCGAAAACTCCGAATATATCTGACATTTTATCATTACATATCACCCTGCTGGATCTATTATTTCCTCTTCTATTTTAAATGGCACATTTTTACTAATTAATATAGCTACTCCTCTTGCTTTTGAATTATACGATGCTGGTGTTACGTGTCCTACCCAATACGAGATACTTTCTTGGAGCAGCTAGTGGAGGAACCTACCAGGGGGAAGTCGATTCTGGACTTGGTGCTGTGCAGCGACGCAGAGTTAATAAGTGACCTCGATGTAGGGGAGCCATTAGGGAATAGTGACCATGGTATGGTTATTTTTGAGCTGCAATTAGAAAGGGAAAAAGAAAGGAAGTCGGAAGCATCTGTACTGCAGTTAAATAAAGGGGATTATGCAGCTATGAGGGAGGAGCTAGCCAAAATAAAATGGAAAGATACACTAGCTGGGAGGACAACTCGGGAAAAATGGCAGGTGCTTTTGGACATTTTCCACAGGATTCAGGACAAATTTATTCCAAAGTGGAAGAAAGGCTCTAGGAGATGCAAATGGCAGTCGTGGCTAACTAATGAAATCAAGTGCAATATCAAATCCAAAGGGAGTAAGTATAAGATAGCGAAGTGGAGTGGGAAGCTAGAGGATTGGGAAACCTTCAAAGAGAATCAGAGGGTAATTAAGAAAGTCATAAGAGAGGGGAAAATGAAGTATGAGAGGAAATTAGCAAATAATATAATGGAGGATAGCAAAAGCTTTTTTAAATATGTGAAGAGGAAGAAATTGGTTCGGTCTAAAATTGGTCCATTAAGAATGGAAAAGGCTGGAATTATTATCGGAAACAAGGAGATGGCTGAGGAATTTAACAAATACTTTGCATCGGTCTTCACCAAGGAGGATATAGGTTATGGTCAGTTAGTGGGTAGTGGTCATGCGGTATCAAGAGACTTGGGGAACTTTCCTGGGGAAGTAAGGGATCTAATGGATATCCGGATCTAGAAGCAGGAGGTTGTGAGTAAATTGTTGGGACTGAGGGCTGATAAAACCCCAGGGCCTGATGGGCTGCATCACAGGGTGCTTAAAGAAGTTGCTATGGAAATTGTGGAGGCACTGGTCGACATTTTCCAAAGTTCCATAGATTCGGGGGAGGTCCCTGAGGATTGGAGAGTGGCTGATGTGGTGCCGATTTTTAAGAAGGGAGGGAGGGAGAAAACGGGAAATTATAGACCGGTCAGCCTGACATCAGTGGTGGGGAAGATATTGGAATCTATCATAAAAGGAGTAATACCAGAACACTTAGGCAGAAATAGGATAAGGGCTAGTCAGCATGGATTCCTTAAGGGTAAGTCATGCTTGACTAACCTTCTGGAATTTTTCGAGGATGTGACAAAGAGGGTGGACTTGGGAGAGCCAGTGGATGTGGTGTATTTGGACTTCCAGAAGGCCTTTGATAAGGTACCGCACGGGAGACTAGTGGGCAAGATCAGGGAGCATGGAATTGGAGGTAAGGTGCTGACATGGATAGGAAATTGGTTAAGAAATAGGAAACAAAGGGTTGGAGTAAGCCGGTCCTTTTCAGGATGGCAGGATGTGACGAGTAGAGTGCCGCAGGGATCGGTATTGGGTCCTCAGTTGTTTGTAATTTCTGTAAATGATTTGGATGAGGGGATTAATAACATGAGCAAATTTGCAGATGACACTAAACTGCGTGGAGGTGTGGGGTGTGAGGAGGATGTCAGGAAAATGCAGAGGGACTTGGACAGGTTGGGGGTGTGGGCTGCTGAATGGAAGATGACGTTCAATGTGAGCAAATGTGAGGTTATCCATTTTGGGGGCAATAATAGGAAAGCTGAGTATTATTTAAATGGAGACAAGCTCGGGAGTGGGGAGGAGCAAATGGATCTGGGTGTACTTGTTCACCCGTCCCTGAAGGCTAACATGCAGGTTCAGAAAGCTGTGAAGAAGGCAAATGGCATGTTGGCTTTCATAAAGAGGGGATTGGAGTATAGGAACAGAGACGCCCTTCTGCAGTTGTACAGGGCCCTGGTGAGACCCGACCTGGACTATTGCGTCCAGTACTGGTCTCCAATTTTGAGGAAGGACATACTAGCTATAGAGGATGTGCAGCGCAGATTTACAAGGTTAGTTCCAGCGATGGCGGGGTTGACATATGCTGAAAGGCTAGAAAAACTGGACTTGTATCCGATGGAGTTTAGAAGGATGAGGGGGGACATGATTGAGATAAACAAAATTATCAGGGGGATGGACAGGGTGAAGTCGGATTACTTATTCCCAATGATGGGGGAGACAAGGACCAGAGGGCATAGTTTAAGAATACAGGGTAGGCCCTTTAGGACAGAGAGGAGAAAACATTTTTTTACCCAGAGAAGTGTGAATCTGTGGAATGCTCTGCCACAGAGGGTGGTAGAGGCAGATTCGCTGATTATGTTCAAAAGAGAGTTAGCTAAGACTCTAGTGGGCAAAGGAGTTAAGGGTTATGGGGATAAGGCTGGAAAGGGGTAATGATAGTAGTGATCAGCCATGATCTGTAAAATGGCGGTCACTGAAGGCTCGACAGGCCGAAAGGCCTACTCCTACTCCTATTGTCTATTGAACCATTCCTCCAAGATCCCTTTGTTCCTCAATGCCCTCCCCTTCACTGCATACGTCTTGGTTATTCTTCCCAAAATAAAGCACCTCACACTTACCTACATTAAACTCCATCTGCCATCTTTCCAAACAGTCCAAATCCTTTTGTAGTCCATGAAAACCCTCCTCACTCTCCACAACTCTTGAAAATAAGCAAAATGCATTACGTTATGTTAAGCTTCTCTTTGAAAATATTAATTTCACATGCATTAAATGCCTACATAAATTTTGTCATTCAAAGATAATGAAAAATTAATATATAGTATATTTTTTAAATTCCCCCTGCCCAACAACCCAATAGAAAAGAAAGATAACATAACATATAACATAAGATAACAATTACAGCACGTAAACAGGCCATTAGGCCCTTCTACTCCGCACCGAACCAAACACCCCTCTCTAGTCCCACCTCCCTGCACAATGCCCATAACCCTCCATCTTCTTCTCATCCATATACCTGTCCAACCTTTTCTTAAATAATACTATTGACTCCGCCGCCACTATTTCTCCTGGAAGCTCATTCCACACGGCTACCACTCTCTGAGTAAAGAAGTTCCCCTTCATATTACCTCTAAACCTCTGCCCCTTAATTCTTAACTCATGTCCTCTTGTTTTAATCTTTCCTCCTCTTAACGGAAATAGTCTATCAACATCCATTCTGTCTATCCCTTTCATAATCTTAAATACTTCTATCAAATCCCCTCTCGACCTTCTACGCTCCAAAGAATAAAGACCTAATCTGTCCATTCTCTCCCTATACTCTAGATGCTTAAACCCAGGTAACATTCTGGTAAACCTTCTCTGCACTCTCTCCACTCTGTTTATATCCTTCCCATAATTAGGCGACCAGAACTGCACACAGAACTCCAAATTAAGCCGCACCAACGTCTTATACAGTCTCAACATCACCTCCCAACTCCTATATTCCATGCAATGATTGATAAAGGCCAGCATACTAAAAGCCTTCTTCACCACCCTAAGTATTTATAAAAAAATTACTAAAAAACTATCAAATAAAATCTAACAAATTTTCTTGATTTTAGGAATCAGAAGGTTCAGGTTGGGCGATTACAACTTAATTCCTACAGTTTATAAATAGGATTCCCAAATCTTTCCAAAAATTTCATATTTGTTACAGAAATTACATGGAATTATTTCAAGTGTCAAGGGACTTGGGGGGTTCTCGTTCAGGAAAACATAGTGAGTGGGTAACCACCAGGTTGGATCGGCAGGAAAAGAAAGCAAATTCTATGTTGGCCTTTGTTTCGAGGGTAGGGAGGTGTTGATGGGGCATGGGAGAGACCTCATTTGGAGAACTGCGAAGTTTATCTTAAAAAGGATGTGCTGATGTTGGAGAGAGAGCAGAGATTTACCAGGATGATATATCTCCACTCTTCATTGGAGTACAGAAGAAGGAGAGGAGATCACAGAAACCTTTCCAATGCTGAATGGATTGGACAGTAGATGTGAATAATGTTTCCCTTGGATAAAAAGAAATTGTCTTAGAGTTAGAAGATACCTATTTAAAGCAGATGAGAAATTTATTTCACCAGAAGGTCATGGAATTTGTTGCTGGATTGTTGAGGGAGTTTAAGTGGGGGTGGGGGGGGGGGGGGGCGGAATTAATAGATGCAGATAGCCTTGCCCACAAGGAATCTTTTGAGTCCTCATTCTCAACATAGGGTGGCAGTGTCCTAGGGTCTCCTTCTTTCACCTTGTCTTCCTTAATCATCTGGAGCCTGATTTCTTTCCCCTCTCATTCAGCCTGCATTATTTTCTGCATCTTTTCCCTGTTACTCCCTTGCTTTCTGTTCCTTTCGTTTTCTCCCTCATCATTAATTTTAGCAAAGATGACTGGCTTGGTTTAATCTGTAACATGTTTGAGTTTCAAGTGGAACATTTAACGTGGGCTCAGTGCTGTTTTGAAATATTAGCAGAACAGAGGATGACACCAGTCACTAATAGATAGAAGAGAAAAAGATCCCCCTCTCTCTGGTAAGGTCGTGGGCAAGAGACCTAAGAGAGGAACAAGTCTGAATAAACATCTTTCCTGATTAACTGTGTCCGGTGCATTGATTGAGTGGTGCTGTTGCAGCAGACCCCACGGTTACCCATAATTGATTGGAAACTAATCTATGGTCACTGTACCCAAAATGTTCACATACACGTTTTACCTCTCTAACCATTACAGCATCGCTGTAATGAACAATAAAAGGGGATAAAAGTAACCATTATATAGACTTGGCCCTTCGAGTCCACGCCGAACACTTTGTCCTACGTAATCCTATTGACCTACACTCGCCCCTTGACCCTCCATTCCTTTCCTGTCCAAATATATATCCAACTTCTCCTTAAGTGCTAATATTGAGCCTGCCTCCTCCACTTCATCTGCAAGTCCATTCCACACACCCACCACTCTGAGTGAAAGTCCCCCCTCACATTTCCTCTAAACTTCTGCCCCTTTCTCTCAACCCACGTCCAATCGATACCACAATAATTTTAAATACCTCAACCCAATCCAACCTCAACCTTTTATGCTCCGCAGAATAAAAATCTTGCTTAAACTTTCCCTATAACTTAGACCTGTGGATTTCAAAATGCTCCCAAACTCAAATTCCACTTGAAGCAATCCCTACACCAGAAGTGCTCTGTGATTAGTCAGGGATTGATTCAGGTGCGATGAAAGGAACCATCTACATCCTACAGGATGGAGCGCCAGAATAGCGAACATAGTTGTAGAAATTAAATTCCACGACTTTGCTCTGCAAAGTGTTTCAACTTCAAAAGTACAGCCCCTCATGGCCAATCCCGGGAATTTACTGGGACAGGGTCCAGTGGAAAAGGGACACTGTCCAAATGCCAGTGTCAAATGATGTCATTTCACGCCACCTCTACCCCAACTCATATCCTCGGCGTTTGCAGATGTCGGCCTGATGGTAAAACCAGTGGAACAGAGACAGCAGAGAATCACCTCTTTCCAGTCGAAGGCAGAACACTCCGCTCCCCGGGGATGAGTTGCGTTCAGTGGAAAAGCAATCTTGTGTCCCAGTGGAAATGGCACCAAGGGCTTCCTAACCTGAGACACTGCATGGCCAATGAAATGGGATTCCCATGGAAAAAGGGTTTCAGACTGCTTTGTAAAATCTGCATGCAGTGCCTCAACCGAAATGAAGGACAATGGGATGATGAGCTTCATTAAACTTTTCTACGTGGTCGTGCATGAAAGTGAGGCCATTTTGGCAGGAAAGCGCAGAAAAATTAACCACGATCACAGGAGTGGCCTCCACTCGAGACCTGGAGCAATATCTTCATGGAAACAAGCGACAACTTAACCAAATATCTAAACTCATTTATAAAAATAGCACTGGCCTTAGCGAAAAGATGTATCACGATCAACTGGATGTCCGATAGCACGCTGGGCTGTGGAAATGAACTGCTGTTACCTACGGGAAAAAAAAATCACATAAACGTGACCCTTTGGTAAAGGTCTGTCAGCTGTACCTGGACCACATAGGGGCCCAGACACTAATATAAATGAACAATAAAAGGGGATAAAAGTAACCATTATATAGACCAAAACCAAGTTTCCCCAACTGGACTCATCTACTTGTAATCTCTGAAAATGTGGATATGAAAACAAACTGCAATAGAGAGAGAAAAAATTCAAAGTGCAAAAGAGAGAGTCTTTAAATGAGTCCCTGAATGTGTGTTGAGTCTCGTGGTGAAGGGGTGGCAGCTGTTCCTGAACCCGGCTATACCTCTTTCCTGATGGGAGCAGTGAGAACAGAGCGGGTGATGTGGATCCTTGATTGCTGCTGCTCTCTGACAGCAGTGTTCCCTGCAAATGTTCTCAATGGTGGAGGATTTTTACCTGAGATGTCCAGGGCGGTGTTCATACTTTTGCAGAGCTTTTTGCTCAGGGGTATTGGTGTCACAAGAGAATAGCTCAAACCTACTACAAACTGAACCTTTCCCCCCTCACACCCGTAACCCACTATTTTTCTTGCATCAATGTGCCTGTCTAAATGTTAAAGGTCCCTATTATTCCAGACTCCACTATCCTGCCCAGCCATGCGCTCCAGGCATCCGCAGTCTTGTGGGTCCCCGTCCCCGTACCCACTCAGCCTTCTGGGTCCCCGTCCCCGTCCCCGCTCAGCATTCTGGGTCCTCGTCCCCCCTCAGCCTTCTGGGTCCCAGACCCGTCCCCCCTCAGCCTTCTGGGTCCCCGTCCCCCCTGAGCATTCTGGCTCCCCATCCCCGTCCCCCCTCAGCCTTCTGGGTCCCCGTCCCCGTCCCCGCTCAGCCTTCTGGGTCCCCGTCCCCGTCCCCCCTCAGCCTTCTGGGTCCCCGTCCCCCCTCAGCCTTCTGGGTCCCCGTCCCCCCTCAGCCTTCTGGGTCCCCGTCCCCCCTCAGCCTTCTGGGTCCCCGTCCCCCCTCAGCCTTCTGGGTCCCCGTCCCCCCTCAGCCTCGCGGGCCCCGCCCCCCCGTCAGCCTCGCGGGCCTCAACCCCCCACCAGCCTCACGGGCCCCAACCCCCCCCCAGCCTCTCGGGCCCCGACACCCCCCCTCAGCCTCGCGGGTCCCCGACTACCACACATCCTAATGTCACCCCAACCCAAACTCCCTCACGGTTCCCCGGCCCCACCTCACAACCATCTCCCCGCCCGTTCCCCTCCGAGCTCCGGCCGCCCCAGACCCAAAGGGCGACCCGTGGAAACTCCCTCCTCCCTGGTCTCACTCCCAAAATGCCCCGATTCCCACCCGTGAAGCACCGACACGAACCTCTCCGTCTCTCCCGCTCGCGACCAACTGCTCCAATGGCGGGAAAGATCAACAACATGGCGGCCCCCAGGGGTCGCTCTCGCGAGAGCTTGGGCCACCCCTCCACGGGATCTCTTCGCCACCCCAGTCCCACTGGGGAAGGGGCCGAGAGCTGCCTCGGGCCTCCAGTCCATCTCCCCTTCAGGCTGCACATTTCCACACCAGGACCTGCCCCACATTCCCCCCCAAGATTCCAGTCCATCCCACCTCCACCACCTTGGCCTAAAGCTCATTCCACGCTCCCACCCCCCTCTGAGGGAAAAAAATCCCCCTTCAATCTCAATCCACGTCCTCCTCTTTGAATCTCTCCCACTCTCCTTGGAAACAGCCTGTCCCCATGGACACGATCCGTCCCCCCTCACAATTTTCAAATCTTCCTCAATCTTCTACGCTCCAGGGAATAACCTTCCCCTGGAACTCAAACCCCGAAAGCCAGACCACCTTCTTGTCCCTCTCCTCGACGCGCTGTCTCATTCCTATCCTTCCTCTCCTCCGGCCACCCAAACGGCACACAATGTTCCCAAGTTGGCCTCACCCATGCCTCGTCCAACTTCCTCGTGGCCTCCCACCTCCTGCACTCAATCCTCTCATTTCTGAAGGCCAAAATACCAGAAGCTTTCTTCACACACCCCCCCCCCCCCCCACAATCTCTACATGGGACTCCACTTTCGGGCAGTTCTGTATCACAGTTTCTCAATCCCTTTCTTTGACAACACTCCTCAATGGTCTGCCATTTAACATTCAAACTCTTACGTTTTAAGAATCAATTGCAGAGATCCATGGATGTGGGAAGTCAGGAGGGTTAGGGACTGGGTGCAGGTCGATGAGACTGGCAGAATGATATTTCAACATGGACAAGAAGGGCCGAAGGGTCTCTTTTCTTTGCTGTGGGGTTTCTAGGGTAGAGTTCACACCATTCTCAGGAAGGAGGATGAGCAGACAGATGTCATGGTCCACGGGTTGGAAAGGTGATGAGATCCTGCCAGGAGAGATGAGGGAGTTAAGTGCGAAGGTGAAGGGCACAACCAAGGGGTCTCTGTCTGTCTGTGTGCGTGTGTCACTACGTCTGTGTGTTTCTCTCTATGTCTCTGTGTGTCTCTCTGTGTCTGTGTATGATTCTCTGTGTCTGTGTGTGATTCTCTGTGTCTGTGTGTGATTCTCTGTGTCTGTGTGTGATTCTCTCTGTCTGTGTGTCTCTCTCTCTGTCTGTCTATCGGTCTGTGTGTGTATCTGTGACTGTGTGATTCTCTGTGTCTGTGTTTCTCTCTGTGTCTGTGTGTGTCTCTCTGTGTCTGTGTGTGTCTCTCTGTGTCTGTGTGTGTCTCTCTGTGTCTGTGTGTCTCTGTGTCTGAGTGTCTCTCTGTCTGTGTTTCTCTCTGTGTCTGTGTTTCTCTCTGTGTCTGTTTCTCTCTCTGTGTCTATCTCTCTCTCTGCGTCTCTCTGTGTGTATCTCACTCTGTGTGTGTGTCTCTGTGTCTGTTTGTGTGTCTCTGTCTGTGTGTGTCTCTCTCTCCCTGTGTCACAATGTGTGTCTCTCTGTGTCTGTATGTGTGTGTCTCTCTCTCTCTGTCTGCGTCTCTTTCTGTGTCTCTGTATCTGTGTGTGTCCGTGTGTGTCTCTCTGTCTGTGTCCCTCTCTCTCTGTTTGTGTGTGTGTCTCTCTCTCTGTCGCTGTCTGTGTGTCTCTCTGTCTGTGTCTCTGTGTGTGTCTCTATATCTGTGTGTCTATGTCTCTGTGTGTGTCTCTCTCTATCTATGTCTGTGTGTATGTATCTGTGTGTGTGTGTCTGTCTCTCTGTGTCGTGTGTTTGTCTCTGTCTCTGGCTGTGTGTGTGTGTGTCTGTCTCTTTGTGTCGTGTGTGTGTCTCTCTCTGTCTCTATGTGTGCCTCTCTGTCTCTTTCTGTGTGCGTGTCTCTCTCTCTGTCTGTGTGTGTGTCTCTCTATCTGTCTGTCTGTGTCTGTCTGTGTGTGTCTCTGTCTGTGTGTGTCTCTGTCTGTGTGTGTCTCTGTCTGTGTGTGTCTCTGTCTGTGTGTGTCTCTGTCTGTCTCTCTCTCGCTGTCAGTGTTTCTCTCTCTGTCTCTGTCTGTGTGTGTTTCTCTGTGTGTCTGTGTGTGTGTATCTGTCTCTCTGTGTCTGTGTGTGTGTGTCTGTCTGTCTGGGTATGTGTGTGTCGCTCTCTCTCGGTGTCTCTAATATATGCTTATTCATTACCCACCATTATCCATCCCTACTGGTGTTGCGGGCTTTGTTCCCCAAGGCGTCCGTATTGGCTGCCCATAGACCATCTCCGCCCCAACGCATTCCTCGTTGTCACCTGCATTAAAATCAAGATGACATCAGCACCTTTTTGGACACTTTTAGCTGTGTTTCCTCAGTTCTTCTGGCCAGTTTTGTGTTTCGTTCACACATTCCTGCTTCCTGGGGTTCACGGCACTCGTGGAAGATCGCCAGTTCCTGAAACAATTCTTCATTCATCTTATTTGAAACATTTTTACATTTAATTTAACATATGCATTAAAAAAACTTAAATTTCTTATTTGAAAATAAGATAAAATTAATGCATAGTGATTTAAAAAGTAACCCCTCCCACAGCTGCCCAATAGAAAACAATAAAGAGAGAAAACATCTAGATAGTATTTATAAAAATTGACCAAAACTCTCAAATAAAATCTTGGTTTTCTTGGTTTTAGGAGTCAGAAAGTTCGTGTTGGGTGGTTAAAACTTAATTCCGACAATTGGTAAATACACATCCCAAATCTTCAAAAGAGAAATTCAAATTTGTTCCGTGAATTCGATGCAATTATTTCAAGTGGGAATCAACGGCCTATTTCAGTGGGGCCATCGACCCATTCCCAAATACGCATCGGACTTCCAAGTTACTGCCACACATTTTAACCCTATAACAATTACAGCACAGAAACAGGTCACTTGGCCCTTCTTGTCTGCACTGAACTAAATACTCTCCTCTCGTACCACCTCTCTGCATTCCCCATCCCTCCAATTTTCCCTGAAATGACAAAATGGACCCTGCCGCCACTATTTCTCCCGGAAGCTCACTCCACTCAGCCACCACTCTGAGTAAAGAAGTTCCCCCTCATGTTACTTCCAAACTTTTACCTCCTGTTTCAATCTCTGCTCCCGCAATGAAAAAAGTCTATCCACATCAATTTGTTCTATCCTCCTAGTAATTTTAAAGACCTCGATCAAATCCCCTCTCAACCATCTACAATCCATAGAATAAAGACTTCATTTGCTGAATCTTTCTTTGTAATCTAGTTGCTGATATCCAGGTAACATTGACTTAAATCTTCTCTGCACCCTCTCTACTTTGTTGATAGCTTTCCTCTCATTTGGTGACCAGAACTGCACACAGTACTCTCAACAGGGCCTCACCAATATCTTGTCTAGTCTCAACCTCACTGCCCGACTCCCGTATTCTAAGCTATGGTTGATCAAGGCCAGCTATTTGAACAGATTCTTTTCGAGGTACTCTCTGATTACCCTCCAATAATTTACCTATTTTGTCCGGCTCACCTGGTTGGCTTTTGAAGCCGTTTTTAAACAAAGGAACATTAGATTACCTCCATTCCTCTGGCACCTCACCCGTGGATAAAGAGGTTTTAAATATTTCTGTCAGAGCCCTTGCAATTTCTACTCTTCTTTCCCTCAAGGCCAAGGGAATATCATGTCAGACCTCCATCCACCATCAGACAAAAATCAGCCATCACAAGGTGAAGGCAGGACAGTAGTCCGACCTCTCCAGCACGAGTCACCCCAGGATCAAGTCAGCACTGACTGCAAGAAGTTTCTACATCCTCTTGGTGTCTGTGTGGAATTCCTCCCACACTCCACAGCTCAAGGGGGCCGTAAGTTCATTGGCGATTTGGGAAGCTCAAGACCATGGGGTGGAAGTGCACATTCTGGACCTGGGGGCATCAATTCAATTGAACAGCACAGATGAACCTTTGGGCACGACCTGATCTTTTTCTGGTTTCAAACTCATTATTTTTGAAAATTGTATGTGCACCTCTAATGCAACACGACTGCTGCAAAACAGGCTTCTTGATGCATATCCATGACAAGAACTCGGGAGAATCTGATTTGGTTACTAGACTTTTGAACAGAACAGTGTCTGGACATTTTATCCCTAAACTGAAACTTTATAGACATACAGAACAAAAAGAGGGCAAAACAAGCTTGTGTCTCACCAATACCACAATTCACGGACACTTTTTAAGTTCTCAAGGGTGGCAGAAAACACAAAGAACAGACAAACTCCTTCCACACCGTCACTTTCAGAGCTTTGGACTTACCATGCTATAAATATTGCCAAGCCATCACTCTCTCTCCAAATCAATGACCAAAAGTACTGGCTGAGCGATAGATTTGAGACATTTTACCCGCTATGTAGCAATCAGGCACAAGGAAAAGTGCTGCTTCCATTGTAAAATATTTAGGAATCTCAGACCACAAACAACCTTCACCCCGAAAAACAAGCAATTCTCCACAATAAAACTAGGTTTCCTTCCTGTCTGCAAGCATCTGCTCTCTTGAGTCTGAATGGCACAACTGGGGAAACCGTTTCAAATCCATGACCTGAAACAGCATATTCTCTTCCCCTAATTGGAGCTGTCTTGCAATTGGCCACCACTGCCCGAGCAAGAATGAACTGGGAGATCTCACACTTGCTCCTTCACAGGTGAGACCTCCCTGTTCATTGGAGCTCCATATTATCCATCTTGCTCAATTTTGTTAACCTTAATCAAGTCTCCTCTCATTCTCCAACATTCCCATGAAAAATAAAAATCATGTATCCTGTAGTTCGCGAGTCTGGACACCAGGTGGTGGTATTATACCTAGATCTCTCTCTCTCTCTCTCTCCCCCTCTCGCTTCATGCATGCAGTACTCGGTGTGAACAGGCGGTGGCAGCACTTTACAGCTCTTGCAATCTGCAGCTTGGACAGGAGATGTCGGAGTTACAGAGACATGGCTGCGGGAACGGCAGGATTGGGAAATCAATGTTCCCGGGTACACGTCCTATAGAAAAGACAGAAAGTTGGGAAGAGGAGGTGGGGTAGCTCTGTTGGTAAGAAATAAAATTCAGGCATTTGAAAGGAAAGACATTGAAACAGGTGGGTAGAGTCTGTTTTGATAGAATTAAGAAATTGTAAAGGCATGAGGACCATAATGGGGGTCATTTACAGGCCTCCGAAAAGTAGCTCAGATATTAAAGTATAAATCAGGAATTAAGAGTGGCATGTCAAAGTGGTAGCAATACGGTAGTTATGGGGGACTTCAACATGAAAGTGGACTGGGATAATCAGACGGGGGCAGGAACACAAGAGAGTGAGTTTATTGAATGTCTACGAGATACTTTCATCCATTGATTTAATTATAAATTTGGTTACTTTGTTCTTTATGTTAATTTTTTTCCCCAGTTTTATCCATATTTGAATCCAAATTCAGGTTGAAATCCCCTCCTATTAATATGTTCCCTTGCGTATCTGCTACCTTCAAAAAGATATCTTGCATAAACTTTTGATCTTCTTCGTTAGGTGAATATACATTGAGTAGATTCCAAAACTCCAAATATATCTGACATTTTATCATTACATATCTCCCTGCTGGATCTATTATTTCCTCTTCTATTTTAAATGGCACATTTTTACTAATTAATATAGCTACTCCTCTTGCTTTTGAATTATACGATGCTGCTGTTACGTGTCCTACCCAATACGAGATACTTTCTTGGAGCAGCTAGTGGAGGAACCTACCAGGGGGAAGTCAATTCTGGACTTGGTGCTGTGCAGCGACGCAGAGTTAATAAGTGACCTCGATGTAGGGGAGCCATTAAGGAATAGTGACCATGGTATGGTTATTTTTGAGCTGCAATTAGAAAGGGAAAAAGAAAGGAAGTCGGAAGCATCTGTACTGCAGTTAAATAAAGGGGATTATGCAGCTATAATGGAGGAGCTAGCCAAAATAAAATGGAAAGATACACTAGCTGGGAGGACAACTCGGGAAAAATGGCAGGTGCTTTTGGACATTTTCCACAGGATTCAGGACAAATTTATTCCAAAGTGGCGGAAAGGCTCTAGGAGATGCAAATGGCAGTCGTGGCTAACTAATGAAATCAAGTGCAATATCAAATCCAAAGGGAGTAAGTATAAGATAGAGAAGTGGAAGACTAGTGGGCAAGATCAGGGAGCATGGAATTGGAGGTAAGGTGCTGACATGGATAGGAAATTGGTTAAGAAATAGGAAACAAAGGGTTGGAGAAAGCCGGTCCTTTTCAGGATGGCAGGATATGACGAGTAGAGTGCCGCAGGGATCGGTATTGGGTCCTCAGTTGTTTGTAATTTCTGTAAATGATTTGGATGAGGGGATTAATAACATGAGCAAATTTGCAGATGACACTAAACTGCGTGGCGGTGTGGGGTGTGAGGGTGATATCAGGAAAATGCAGAGGGACTTGGACAGGTTGGGGGTGTGGGCTGCTGAATGGAAGATGACGTTCAATGTGAGCAAATGAGAGGTTATCCATTTTGGGGGCAATAATAGGAAAGCTGAGTATTCTCTAAATGGAGACAAGCTAGGGAGTGGGGAGGAGCAAATGGATCTGGGTGTACTTGTTCACCGGTCACTGAAGGCTAACATGCAGGTTCAGAAAGCTGTGAAGAAGGCAAATAGCATGTTGGCTTTCATAAAGAGGGGATTGGAGCATAGGAACAGAGACGCCCTTCTGCAGTTGTGCAGGGCCCTGGTGAGACCCCACCTGGAGTATTGCGTCCAGTACTGGTCTCCAAATTTGAGGAAGGACATACTAGCTATAGTGGGTGTGCAGCGCAGATTTACAAGGTTAGTTCCAGCGATGGCGGGGTTGACATATGCTGAAAGGCTAGAAAAACTGAACTTATATCCGATGGAGTTTAGAAGGATGAGGGGGGACATGATTGAGGTATACAAAATTATCAGGGGGATGGACAGGGTGAAGTCGGATTACTTGTTCCCAGTGATGGGGGAGACGAGGACTAGAGGGCATAGTTTAAGATAACAGGGTAGGCCCTTTAGGACGGAGATGAGAAAACATTTTTTTACCCAGAGAAGTGTGAATCTGTGGAATGCTCTGCCACAGAGGGTGGAAGAGGCAGATTCGCTGATTATGTTCAAAAGAGCGTTAGATAAGACTCTAGTAGGCAAAGGAGTAAAGGGTTATGGGGATAAGGGTGGAATGGGGTACTGATAGTAGTGATCAGCCATGATCTGTAAAATGGCGGTCACTGAAGGCTCGACAGGCCGAAGGGCCTACTCCTGCTCCTATTGTCTATTGAACCATTCCTCCAAGGTCCCTCTGTTCCTCAATGCCCTCCCCTTCACTGCATACGTCTTGGTTATTCTTCCCAAAATAAAGCACCTCACACTTACCTACATTAAACTCCATCTGCCATCTTTCCAAACAGTCCAAATCCTTTTGTAGTCCATGAAAACCCTCCTCACTCTCCACAACTCTTGAAAATAAGGAAAATGTATTACGTTATGTTAAGCTTCTCTTAGAAAATTTTAATTTCACATGCATTAAATGCGTACATAAATTTCTCATTCAAAGAGAATGAAAAATTAATACATAGTATTTTTTTTAAATTCCCCCTGCCCAACAATCCAATAGAAAAGAAAGATAACATCTGGAATGTATTTATAAAAACATTACTAAAAAGCTATAAAATAAAATCTAACAAATTTTCTTGATTTTAGGAGTCAGAAGGTTCAGGTTGGGCGATTACAACTTAATTCCTACAGTTTATAAATAGGATTCCCAAATCTTTCCAAAAATTTCAAATTTGTTACATAAATTACATGTAATTATTTCAAGTGTCAAGGGACTTGGGGGGGTTCTCGTTCAGGAAAACATAGTGAGTGGGTAACCACCAGGTTGGATCGGCAGGAAATGAAAGCAAATTCTTTGTTGGCCTTTGTTTCAAGGGTAAGGAGATGTTGATGGGGCATGGGAGAGACCTCATTTGGAGAACTGCGAATTTATCTGAAAAAGGATGTGCTGATGTTGGAGAGAGAGCAGAGATTTAACAGGATGATATACCTCCACTCTTCATTGGAGTATAGAAGAAGGAGAGGAGATCTCAGAAACCTTTCCAATGCTGAAAGGATTGGACAGTAGATGTGAATAATGTTTCCCTTGGATAAAAAGACAGTCTTAGAATTAGAAGATACCTATTTAAAGCAGAGAATTTTAACATCCATCCATATGTCCTCTGTGGAGGCCTGTGACGAGAGCTGTGCCTCAGGGATAGGTGCTGGAACAATAATGTGGTAAATTGGATTAGCAAGTTTGCAGGTGACACCAAGAACGGTGGAGTTGTGGACAGCCAGGAAAGCTTGCAGAAGGATCTGGACCAGCTGGAGAAAGGGCAGATGGAATTTAATGCAGACAAGTGTGAGGTGTCACATTTTGAAGGGCAAACCAAGAAAAGATAGACACGGTGAACGGTTGGGCACTGAGGAGTGAGGTTGAACAGAGGGACATGGTAAACGGGTGTCATTCCATGCAAGTGCTGTCACAGGTGGATTTGGGCGGGAATTGAAGATACCCAAGTTAACTAAAATTGAAAATTGTAAATGGGGCAAAAAAAGGGATCTATTTCAGAAATGTTTGTGACAACAGAAAATGGCTAAACCAATTTTAGATTAAATGGGAGATTCTTCTTTAGAATTAACCCAAGAAGAACGGACTACTTACTATGTGTGAAGATGGTGGATTAAATTGATGAATGTGCGATATAATTGGGTGAATTATAATTTTTTGACATCAGTTGTATTTAAGTCCAGGAAAAAAAGATAAGGATTTAGTCATTCAGATTTATGTTTTCATTGTGGGATTCAAATTAATACTTTTTTTTGTCTGTCTGGTGGTGTGATAAAGTTAAGCCTTTGAGGATTTATTTGAAAGATTAACACAATTCCATTACACCTTCTTCCCATGGAGAAATTTTTAGACTTCTGAAAGGTCAAAATTTTAAACTGCAAACTCTGATTTGTTCTTAATAGATTTCACAGCCATAATCAATAGAATAAAAACAAATAGAGCAGAAACCTCTAAATCCAACATCTAAATAAGCAATCCTCAATGACACTGGCCCTTAATATCATTATAGTGTCTTATACTTCAGTCCTATTCTTGCAAAATTAAACTCCAGTTGAATCATCATCTATTCTTATTTTTAATCTTACTCAAAAATTATGATCAATACTTCATCCCATAGCAACACAAACACATTCTTCTACATGTTGCAGAGCTAATACAAGGGACAAAAATGATTTTCCAGCAGCAGAATAATTCTTTTGAGTGTTTATTCAATGTCTGAGATACATAAGCCAGTGGATTTTTAACATCATCAGACATATTTATTTTTAATACAGCACCGGCTGCATCCATCAAATCCCGGGATGAAGCGGTTGTAAAAGTAGTCCATACCCGCAAACTCCTGCAGCTCCTTGAGGCTGTCCGGACATGGTAACTCCCTGAGAGCGGAGACCTTTGCAGCGGTGGGCGTGGCTCCTTCGGCCGTGATGGTATGGCCCAGGAACTGCATGGACTCTTTCCCAAACTAGCACTTGGCCAGGTTGATGGCAAGGTTGAAATCGGCCAGCCGGGAGAAAAGGGCACAAAGGTGGGCCTTGTGTTGCGCCTGGTCCTTGCTGGCGACGAGAATGTCGTCCTAATAAATAAAGCCAAAATCCAAGTCCCTGCCCACAGAGTCCATGAGGCGCTTGAAGGTCTGAGCGGGATTCTTGAGCCCGAATGGCATGCACAGGAATTCGAACAAGCCAAAGGGGGAGATGATTGCTGTCTTTGGTATGTCCTCAGGGTGCACCGGGATCTGGTGATATCCACGCACCAGGTCAACCATGGAGAAAACACTCGCACCATGCAGGTTGGCCGCAAAGTCTTGGATGTGAGGGATGGGATAACGGTCAGGAACTGTTACCTCATTGAGTCGTCGATAGTCTCCGCAGGGACGCCAGCCACCGGAGGCTTTCAGGACCAGGTGGAGCGGCGAGGCCCATGGGTTTTCAGACCGCCGAATGATCCCGAGTTCCAACAGGTGCCAAAACTTCTCCTTCGGCTCCTTGAGCTTGTCAGGCAGGAGCCGGCGAGCCTTGGCGTGAACCAGTGGGCCCTGCGTGGGGATGTGGTGGAACACCCCGCGGTGCGGTGAGGCAGCGGAGAACTATGGCTTGATGAGTGTTGTGAACTCTTCCGGCATTCACTGGAACAAGTCTCTGGGTGTGCTGATCGTGGCCATCTGTGGTTGCTCCGAGCGGGAGGCGTCGAGGCGAACAGCCTGGAAGGTACGGCATCCACCAGGCACCTACCTCGAATGTCTACCAGAAGCCCATGTGCGAGGAGGAAGTCTGCACCCAGGATGGCAGTTGGAAAGGACAAGACGGTGAACCTCCATGTGAAATTTCATTGGCTGATCTGGAAGTGGACTGTCTTGTCTCCATACATCTGGCTGCACGGAGGGGAGGACCACAAGGTCAGTTCCTGGACTCGACGGCCGTGGCCAGGATGACGTTGATCTGGGCTCCAGATCAACGAGGAACTGCCAGCTGCTGACTGAGTCCCGCAGATAGAGGAGGCTGTGTTCTTGGCCAGCCCCCGCAGCCATTAACCCTGGCCGAACTGGTCATTTCCCTGGAATGAGCCAGACTGATGACACTTCCGAGCCTTGGCTCCCCAGCACTGGTGGTAGAAGCAGAGGCACGGAGCGGATGCTGTGTCCTTGGTTATGCTCTTGGGCACCCCTGCAGGAGCCAAATGCTCTACTGCAGCGCTCGGGGCAGGCTTGGCGTGGTCATGTCTGTGCCTCGAGACCTACTGGACCACTGAGCCCTCTGGGAATAGTGCGTGCCATAGCTCCTGGGCCCTCTTGGGGACCTTCCTCAGGTCAGTGAAGCTCTCCTGGACCAGCAGCAGCTGGACGTCCCCGGGCATATGGTCGAGGAAAATGCACTCGAAGAGTGGGGAGTTGCTGTGCTCACCCATGAGCGTGAGCATCTCGTCCATCAGCTCCATTGGGGACCTGTCCCTCAGGGCGCCGAGGTGTAGCATCTGAGCGGCATGCTGGTGTCTAGATAGTCCGTGGGATCCAGTAAGCACTTGCTTGACGGTCTCGTATTTGTCTTCGGCGGGTGGGTGCTGATCAAGGTGCAGCACGTGTCTGCCGATGGCCAGGTCCAGGGCAGCGACCACATGATAGAATTTGGTTGTGTCGGACGAGGTCTGGCAGAGGTGAAACTGAGCCTCCGCGTGGCTGACGCAGGTCTCCAGCTCCTGAACCCAGAATTCATGGAGTTTCGCGGCTAAGGCGCTGATCACCCCAGGCTCACTCATGATGGGTTCAAAGACGTTTGATCCAATCAGGGTCACCAATTGTTGCATCAGCTATAGTGCTCCTGAAAGAACACACACAACCAGACAGTTTGAGCTCAGTGAGCAGACTAGTTTATTGCAGGCTGCTATGCTGTACTTATACTCCCATCCTGGACCTGGCTGAAAACCATGCTGGAGGGCGCTGACGTCACCTGGGCATCACGTGGTCCCCCAGCTCGGGGCTTCTGAGCCCCGTGCTGGGAGGAAGGGAACACACCCAATGGCGCCATTTTGGCCGGCTGTCCCACCGCGTGGCTTACAAGCGGGGCTGGTTCGCCTGCCTGGTGGTGAGCCGCCACACATCACACATTCTGGGTGATTTGCAGACAATGCAATTTGGTTTTTTTAATACTTTATTTCACAATTTTTCACCAAAATAATAATTGTATTACATTCAACTGTAAATTATTTTTAAAAATTAAACATGTGGTATTATACTCCCATCCACCTCAACCCACCCTCCCAACATCCCCCCCACTCCTTAAGAAAAGAAATAAACTGGAGAATGCCAAGATCATAAAGCATTCCTGGAGAAATATCTATTGGGATGTCTGGGAATGGACCAAGCGTTTGGCCTTCACGTCCAAAGGCAGGCTGTGTGCTCGTAGAAAGTCTGCGCCGGGAAGTGATGTGTCCACAGTGGCTCGAATGAAATTCCACTAGAAATTTTCTCTGCCGAGTTGTTTTTGGACATTGTGCGTGACAAAGGTCTTGATGGCAGTCTTTTTTGTCGCCCAGAGGGTGGGACCTTGTGGGTATGTTCGTCTCTTCAGGGCGATTGGTGGGATGACACTGAGTTCAGCACCCGTGCCGGCCACTAGCCTTGTCAGTAATGTTCAAGAGGCTATTGGTGAGGTCAGCCACCTTGTCCATGAGCGGCGGCTGGCCTGGGCATTTTCTGAAAATGAGCAGGGCTGGCTGCATCTTCACGCTCGAGCCCATCGGTGTTGTTGATAAAGACACCAGCTAACGTTCAGTGCCTCTGCTAATTTGGTGGGGGGCGGTTGTGCTCGGTTCGGGTGGGATCAGTTCTGCTGCCCCACATGAGGATGAGTCAATCGGTTCATGGCGGACTCATTTTCCTGTTTCATGTGCAACAGCGCATCAGCTCTGGCCGTGACCTTACGTGGGTCTGAGAAATCTTCGTCCGTCAACGGCAGTTGTATGTCATCTGGCATCTGTTCCAAGAAAGCCTACTCAGACATGAGGCATGACTTGTGGCCCTCTGCTTGTGCGACCATCTCATCCATCAGGGCACATGGTGTTCTGTCTCCTTAGCTGTGCAGGTGCATCAGCCTGGCAGCGCACTGTCGTCTGAACAGGCCGAAAGCCCTCAAGAGGAGTTTGTTGAGGGCTGGGTATTTCCTTCCTCCGGGGATCGTGTATCAGGTCGTCCACCCTGGACGCGGTCACTTGATCCAGGGAACTGACGACATGGTAGAACGTTGTCGAGTCAGACGTGATCTGCCGGAGGTGAAATCGTGCTTCCGCTTGCCTGAACCAAGTGCGTGGGCGAAGCGTCCAGAGGTTGGCAATCTCATAGCCACTGCGTTGACTGCTGCAGCATCCATGGTGTGGAGTCCAGAATCGTCTGGACTTGTCGGGGTCACCAATTGTAGCGGTAGCTACAAGAAGAAATGAAATAAGGAGATGACTCTGTTAGTCGCTTGCACTTCCAACAGTTTATATTGGAAAATTCCCATGCTGCACCTTATCAGGTGGCCCGTAAATGCCGCCCACACAGGGGCGGTGATGTAACGAGGGACGACGCAGCCAAGTGCATCTGCATGGCCCGTTTGAGCTGGGGAGAAGATGCGCCCAGCAGTACCATCTTGTCACGGCTACACTGCTGCTGCGGCCGTAACAGTGCAGAGCCGATTCGACTGCGTCTCGATGTGTGCCGCTACAGCTATACATTTCCGAGCAACTGCTGAAGCAATTAACACAAATTCAATGTGATAAATATTTCAATTTAATTTTGGCCTCATAACCTTAATCTTTCTTTGGCTTGGCTTCGCGGACGAAGATTTATGGAGGGGTAATGTTCACGTCAGCTGCAGGCTCGTTTGTGGCTGACAAGTCCGATGCAGGACAGGCAGACACGGTTGTAGCGGTCGCAAGGGAAAATTGGTGGGTTGGGGTTGGGTTTTTCCTCCTTTGTCTTTTGTCAGTGAGGTGGGCTCTGCGGTCTTCTTCAAAGGAGGTTGCTGCCGGCCAAACTGAGAGGCGCCAAGATGCACGGTTTGAGGCGATATCGGCCCACTGGCGGTGGTCAATGTGGAAGGCACCAAGAGATTTCTTTAGGCAGTCCTTGTACCTCTTCTTTGGTGCACCTCTGTCTCGGTGGCCAGTGGAGAGCTCGCCATATAACACCATCTTGGGAAGGCGATGGTCCTCCATTCTGGAGACGTGACCTACCCAGCACAGTTGGATCTTCAGCAGCGTCGGCCTCTGCCATCTCGAGTACTTCGATGTTGGAGATGAAGTCGCTCCAATGAATGTTGAGGATGGAGCAGAGACAACGCTGGTGGAAGCATGATGCCGGTAGAGGACCCATGATTCGGAGCCAAACAGGAGTGTGGGTATGAAAACGGCTCTGTATACGCTAATCTTTGTGAGGTTTTTCAGTTCGTTGATTTTCCAAACTCTTTTGTGTAGTCTTCCAAAGGCGCTATTTGCCTTGGCGAGTCTGTTGTCTATCTCGTTGTTGATTCTTGCATCCGATGAAATGGTGCAGCCGAGATAGGTAAACTGGTTGACCATTTTGAGTTTTGTGTGCCCGATGGAGATGTGGGGGGGCTGGTAGTCATGGTGGGGAGCTGGCTGATGGAGGACCTCAGTTTTCTTCAGGCTGACTTCCAGGCCAAACATTTTGGCAGTTTCCGCAAAACAGGACGTCAAGCGCTGAAGAGCTGGCTCTGAATGGGCAACTAAAGCGGCATCGTCTGCAAAGAGTAGTTCACGGACAAGTTGCTCTTGTGTCTTGGTGTGAGCTTAATATTACTCGGTAAAAATAACATGAAGGCCTGTGAAAATTACGTACCCCAATCCAAAATTGTCTAACTTTAGCACATTGCCAAGTTGAATGCAAAAATGTTCCAATCTCAGGTCCACATCGAAAACATTAATCCGATACGGCAGCATTTAATCTATTTGATTTTTGTGGAGTCAAATAGAACTGATGTAAAAAATTATATTGAACCAACCTATATCTTAGTCATATTATTTACACAAATCCATCCGATCCTTTTCGCTTATTTGAGAATTTAAATCTATTTCCCATCTTCATCTAGATTTATTCACTCCAGTTTTGGGGGCCTTAGATTGAAGCAAGTTATACATTACAGAAATAAATTTATTTCCAGTAGGATAACAAATCAGTAATTCTAATTCACTTTGATTAGGTAACATCAAAGTAAGACCTATTTTTACAGATAAAAAAGCTTTAACTTGGTAATAACAAGATAATTCTTTCAAAGATTTCAATCTCACATCCTCAAAACTAATTTTCTTAATACCCTTCCATCTCCAAATCTTCCAGGATTGGTTGTCTATTGAAGAAGGAAAATGCCTATTTCAATATTAAACCTTTCATGCCAATTTCATTATCAACTCAATCAAATGTTTCAAAATAGATGATTCCCCACTTCCAAATAAAGCTTAGGATTCCATTTGTAAATAAAATCTTGGGGATCCGTATTCCCTATTGCATTAAATTCAACAGAAACCCAAGCTGGAATATCATCTAAATTATACAATATATTTATAAATCTTAATTGAGCTGCTTTTCAAAATTCTTAAAATGAGGAAGACACAAACCACACCCCCCCCCCACCCCCACCAACTCATATTTCCAAGTCAATTTTTCCAAAGAAACCCTGGGCATTTTATCTTTACATAATTTCCGAACCGCCATATTTAAATCCTGACAATGCAATTTGTTGAGCTCCTTGTTTATAAACTAACGGTTGAAATACATCTGACATAAAATTCTTTCCCTGATCTGATTTCATTTCTTGAGGCAAAACAAACCAATTGAAAAAATTTTTCTCGAGCCCCAGACACAGTTTTTGCTTTAATGGCTTCTGTACACCTGGAAACATCCAAGCTAACTCATCAAGAATACAGGTACAATATTTTACCTCAGTAATTTAATTTACTAAGACATTTTTATATACGAGAAATATTAAATTAATATTAAAGGTTAACACAACTCCGTGACATATCTGAATAGTCAAGGTATTAAAGGTGAGTGGGAGAATGGATCAGTTCATGATGGAATGGACACAATAGGCCAAATGGCCTACTTCTGCTCCTGTATCTTATTGTCTCATATTTTACAAAGCACAGATGTTTTTTTCAACCCCAATTTGTAAATCACAGTTTTGGCTTTTGAAATGAAAATTGCACACATTTTTGCACAGCAAAGATGTCGGTTTTGACCCAAAAACAGGACATAGTTTGAAAAATACAACTTTTGTCCCTTTTTAGCAAAACACTCCATACTTTCCTTCAAAACACAACCTTCAGTTTTTGTTTATTAGAACCTCCACTTCTCCCAAAACAACCATTGTACACAAATTCTCCAAAACACCACAACCATTCCTTAATTGGGCAACACTTCTCCTAAATATTGGCAACATTTATGCTGGTATTGCTCGGACGCCCTAATCAGAGTGACCCACAGTCGCCAGAAGTGGGTGCTGCCACGCGAGCCATCATTCAAGTAAATGGCTCGCGAGACTATCTTGTGACTTGAAGTCAAGCTGGTGTAAATACGATCAATAACTCTCTCTCTGTTTTGTGCAAAGAATCTTGCATATAAGAACGAAAGAGAGTTGGAGTGTGGTTTGGTGAAACTCTGTGTCCTTCATTAATTCTCTGAGTCAACTCAAAGTGGGAGTTCGATTCCTCATCTACGTGTGCAGCTCAGACATTTTGGGCACAGTTACACCAGGTGTACACATTGCCCAAAGCCTTTGGGATCAGCATTGTGGTGCACACAATAATCACGTCAAATAGGATGGAGTGATTAAACACCTTTAATGACCAAAAACGTGAGCATTACTGATACACGACTGGGCCAGGTTCCATGAACAGAAGCAAGAGGGGGCAAGTCCGGGAAATCCAGGGTGGAGCTAAGGGAGAGGTTGGAGAAGGTCAGGTAGATATGGACTGGCCAGTCCATACATCTATATCAAAGCCTTTCACCACTTCTTTGAGATAAAACCCAATGAGGTGATGTGGCGACACAGAGCACATACTGTACTTTATGACATACATAGTTCATAGTGTCCATCACAAGTTCAGCCTGTCGGGTGGTCTTGTGATCCTCTGTGGTTTCCGAGGCACTGGGCCCTCCCAATTTTGTGCCAGCTCCCCTTTTCACTTCAGTCTGTGTACGGACCTGAATCATCTCTCTCCATGGACACTGCCAAACTTGCTGAGTTCCTCCAGCTTCATTCTTTATTCCTCATTCTGGTTGTCCTTCACCTAAAGGCAGAATAGGCTCACGGGGAGAAACAGCCTCCTGCTCCTACTTTGTTCTGTGTTGGGGAAAACCTATTCTAAATCCTCGTTCACTCCTTGAGGTGATCGGTCCTTGGCATCTGTTGGCCCTTGTACAGAACAAAGGCCACTCTTCTGCCTCTCACCCTGAAAGGACTCAGTTCAACCTTGTGCCATTTGGGGGATTAGCATTGGGGGAGTGTCAGGTATTGAAGGTTGGGGGTAAGACGTGGGTTTGTTGGGGGATCAGGGATAAGTTAAAGGTTATCTGCCCTCTCATTTCAACTGAATCCACACATCCCGGAATCATTCTGTGTCATATTAAGCCCTGACCACACAAATCCCCCCATTCACTTTCCAATTTGATGAAGGTTGCAGAATATTAGCTGGATCTTGTTCTGATAATTCTGATGAAGACAGCATCACTCAGATTTTGCCAGGAAGCTAGGAGAGAGAGTGACCAAGGACATTTCAGACAGGAATCAATTCTCAACTCCTCGACTGAGTCTCATATCCTAATGCCTGCCTCATCTCTAAAACAATAGTGCGAATTGACTACAGCTGGAGCCACTTTCAGCTGCATTCTATGTCAAGAATCAGTCTGCAGAAGCAGAAACAGCCCTATGGAATGTTCTTTCAGATGGCAGCCTGAAAGGGACAGCTGCAGGAGAGGCGCTTCAGAGCGCACTCCAGTTCCTGTCAGCGCAGGACATCAGGGCAGGTGCGGCTGGCACAGGATGTTAGGGCAGGGGAGGCTGTCAGGCAGCAGTGATGGGTGGTGTCGGGCGCGGTGATGGGGGCTCTCGGGTGAGGTGAATGGGGCTGTCGGACGTGGGAAGGGTGGGTTGTCGGGCATGAGGAGGGGGGCTGTCAGGCGCGGGGATTTGGGTCCCTGGCTGATTATCATCAGGCGGCTGCATTCAGGTTCCTCGGGGGAATTGCTCAGACACGGAGATCATACCTCCCGAAGGAAGATTGGTAAGTACTCCTCCGAGCCGCATCAGGCTCTTTCACATGGCCTCCTTACAGCCGCATTCGGGTAGAATATGTGACTTTACATCGGGGGTATTCTGGCCACCTGAAGGAGGCTCATCAGGCCTGATCCAAAGGCTTCAAGAAGCCTTCAGCACCACTCAGTCCCAGAATGGCAGTTTCTGCTTTGAACTGTTAGCCACCATTGTCAACTTCAAGAATTAAAAATTCCTATGAAATTAGACATTTACATGTGTAAATTGGAAACCAGAAATCAGACAGGCAGAGAATGATTACCAATGTGTACTGTGAGCAACCCTTCCAGATTTCTGTTGAAATTTTGTAGACCAGAAGGATGTTCTTAATTATAATGGGCACATGAGATTAAATTGCCAACAACAAATCCTTTCTATGTCTTGAGGAAGAGGATGTGCAAAATGTAAAGCAGAAGCTGTACTAATACCTTCCAAGAAATGTTATCCAATTTGTTGGCAGGAAAATGTCTTAAAAGCTCTACCATGTGACTGTGTTCTTTAACTCCCGTTCAAACATTGATAGTGAGGTGAGTCTGTTCACCCACCACTGGTACCCCTCATTCCTGCTGCCATGACTCAATAAAGACTGTGTTTTAGAGTTTGTGCTTTGTTACTGTACCTTTTTGTACCTTGACAGGAAATCGACTTCAACAAGGGTGAGAAAAAAAAACACTCAAACCCCTTACATGGTGACAGATTTGAACCTGGGTCACTGTCACGAAGAACATTCTTCCAAACATGCCAAGATCAAAATTCAATTGATTGTCATGGTATAAAGTGCAATATTACACAAAATTCACTTCATTCAGTCATAAAGCAGACAGAGTCACATCAGCAGGAAGTTAGACATAGTGTTCCTTGCAGTTAAGAGGAAAAGAGAATTACCTGAGTCCCCTACAGCTCCCAAACCCAGCCCTTGCTCACAAACACCCAGCCCCCTGCCCCCAAAATCCAGCGCAAACCATCAAATGCAGTCGCCTTCTTTAGAAAAGGTAATGGGGAGAATCTTGGGAATTATAGACCAGTATAGGATCTATGAGCATTTGCAGAAGTACAGACTTCTCAAGGACAGTCAGCATGGCTTTGTGATGGGAAGGTCATGCCTCATGAGTCTAAATGAGTTTTATTTGAGTGGGGTAAGAAAGGAAATGAATGAGGGTCGTGTGGTAGATGTGGTCTACATGGATTTTAGCAAGAATTTGACGAGACTCATCAGAAAGCAATTTGGCAAAGGATCAGGGTAACTTTGGCTGTGGATAAAAAATTGTCTTGTTGGAAGAGAGCAGAGAGGAGTGGAGTGCCACAAGGATCTGTTCTGGGACCCCTGCTCTTGATGATTTTTATAAATGACCTGGATGAAGAGGCAGAAGATGGGTCAGTATGTCTGCAGATGATGTGAAGGTTGGAGGAGTTGTGGATGAAGCTGAAGGTTGTCGAAGGATAAGGATTTCAATCCAGGTAAGTGTGAGGTGATGCATTTTGGAAGGACAAACCAGAAGGCTGGGTACAAGGTTACCAGTCGGTTACATGAGTGAGGATAAACAGAGGGACTTTGGGGTTCAAATCCAAACATCCCTCAAGGTTGCCGCTCAGGTTGATAGGATAGTTATGAAGGCCAATGGGATGATGAGCTTCATTAAACTTTTCTACATTGTCTTGCGTGAAAGTGAGGCCATTTTGGCAAGAAAGCGCAGAAAAATTAACCACGATCACAGCAGTGACCTCCACGTGAGACCTGGAGCAATCTCTTCACTGAAACAAGCGACAACTTGACCAAATATCTAATCTCATTTATAAAAATAGCACTGGCCTTCGCAAAGAGATGTATCACGATCAACTGGATGTCCGATAGCACGCTGGGCTGTGGAAATGAACTGCAGTTACCTACGGAAAAAAAAATCACATAAACGTGACCCTTTGGTAAAGGTCTGTCAGCTGTACCTGGACCACATAGGGGCCCAGACACTAATATAAATGAACAATAAAAGGAGTTAAAAGTAACCATTATATAGACCAAAACCAAGTTTCCCCAACTGGACTCATCTACTTGAAATCTCTGAAAATGTGGAAATGAAAACAAACTGCAAAAGAGATAGAAAAAATTCAAAGTGCAAAAGGGAGAGTCTTTAAGTGAGTCCCTGAATGTGTGTTGAGTCTCGTGGTGAAGGGGTAGCAGCTGTTCCTGAACCTGGCTATACCTCTTTCCTGATGGGAGCAGTGAGAACAGAGCGGGTGATGTGGATCCTTGATTTCTGCTGCTCTCTGACAGCAGCGTTCCCTGCAAATGTTCTCAATGGTGGAGGGTTTTTACCTGAGATGTCCAGGGCGGTGTCCATACTTTTGCAGAGCTTTTTGCTCAGGGGTATTGGTGTCACAAGACAATAGCTCAAACCTTCTACAAACTGAACCTTTCCCCCCTCACACCCGTAAACCACTATTTTTCTCGCATCAATGTGCCTGTCTAAATGTTAAAGGTCCCTATTATTCCAGACTCCACTATCCTGCCCGGCCATGCGCTCCAGGCATCCGCAGCATTGTGGGTCCCTGTCCCCACTCAGCCTTCTGGGTCCCCGTCGTCCCTCAGCATTCTGGGTCCCCGTCCCTGTCCACCCTTAGCCTTCTGGGTCCCAGACCCGACCCCCTCAGCCTTTTGGGTCCCCGTCCCCCCTCAGCCTTCTGGGTCCCCGTCCCCGTCACCCCTCAGCCTTCTGGGTCCCCATCCCCGACCCCCTCAGCCTTCTGGGTCCCAGTTCCCCCTCAGCCTTCTGGGTCCCCGTCCCCCCTCAGCCTTCTTGGTCCACGCCCTCGCTCAGCCTTCAGGGTCTCCGTCCCCCCTCAGCCTTCTGGGTCCCAGTTCCCCCTCAGCCTTCTGGGTCCCCGTCCCCGTCACCCCTCAGCCTTCTGGGTCCCCGTCCCCGTCACCCCTCAGCCTTCTGGGTTCCCGTCCCCGTCCCCCCTCAGCCTTCTGGGTCCCCTTCCACCCTCAGCCTTCTGGGTCCCCGTCCCCCCACAGCCTTCTGGGTCCTGGTCCCCCCTCAGCCTTCTGGGTCCCCGTCCCCACACAGCCTTCTGGGTGCCCGTCCCCTCTCAGCCTTCTGGGTCCCCGTCCCCCCTCAGCCGTCTGGGTCCCCGTCCCCCCACAGCCTTCTGGGTCTCCGTCCCCCCTCAGCCGTCTGGGTCCCCGTCCCCCCACAGCCTTCTGGGTCCCCGTCCCCCCTCAAGGGGGCCATAAGTTCATTGGCGATTTGGGAAGCTCAAGACCATGGGGTGGAAGTGCACATTCTGGACCTGGGGGCATCAATTCAATTCAACAGCATGGATGAACCTTTGGGCACGACCTGATCTTTTTCTGGTTTCAAACTCATTATTTTTGAAAATTGTATGTGCACCTCTAATGCAACACGACTGCTGCAAAACAGGCTTCTTGATGCATATCCATGACAAGAACTCGGGAGAATCTGATTTGGTTACTAGACTTTTGAACAGAACAGTGTCTGGACATTTTATCCCTAAACTGAAACTTAAAAGACATACAGAACAAAATGAGGGCAAAACAAGCTTGTGTCTCACCAATACCACAATTCACGGACACTTTTTAAGTTCTCAAGGGTGGCAGAAAACACAAAGAACAGACAAACTCCTTCCACACTGTCACTTTGAGAGCTTTGGACTCACCATGCTATAAATATTGCCAAGCCATCACTCTCTCTCCAAATCAATGACCAACAGTACTGGCTGAGTGATAGATTTGAGACATTTTACCCGCGATGTAGCAATCAGGCACAAGGAAAAGTGCTGCTTCCATTGTAAAGTATTTAGGAATCTCAGACCACAAACAACCTTCACCCCGAAAAACAAGCAATTCTCCACAATAAAACTAGGTTTCCTTCCTGTCTGCAAGCATCTGCTCTCTTGAGTCTGAATGGCACAACTGGGGAAACCGTTTCAAACCCATGACCTGAAACAGCATATTCTCTTCCCCTAATTGGAGCTGTCTTGAATTGGCCACCACTGCCCGAGCAAGAATGAACTGGGAGATCTCACACTTGCTCCTTCACAGGTGAGACCTCCCTGTTCATTGGAGCTCCATATTATCCATCTTGCTCTATTTTGTTAACCTTAATCAAGTCTCCTCTCATTCTCCAACACTCCCATGAAAAATAAAAATCATGTATCCTGTAGTTCGCGCGTCCGGACACCAGGTGGTGGTATTATACCTAGATCTCTCTCTCTCTCCCTCGCTTCATGCATGCAGTACTCGGTGTGAACAGGCGGTGGCAGCACTTTACAGCCCTTGCAATCTGCTGCTTGGACAGGAGATGGTTGGTTTGCACCTCGTGGGCTCTTGCACCAAGATTGAAGATTTGGAGATTTCCCATTGATTTGCCGAGAACATACACGACATCACATCCAACCCTGAGATTCCCTTTTTCCTGTGGACACGGCCGAATTCCCACGAATGGATTGGGAAATCAATGTTCCCGGGTACACGTCCTATAGAAAAGACAGAAAGTTGGGAAGAGGGGGTGGCGTAGCTCTGTTGGTAAGAAATGAAATTCAGGCGTTTGAAAGGAAAGACATTGAAACAGGTGGGTAGAGTCTGTTTGGATAGAATTAAGAAATTGTAAAGGCATGAGGACCATAATGGGGGTCATTTACAGGCCTCCGAAAAGTAGCTCAGATATCGGTGGCAGTATAAATCATGAATTAAGAGTGGCATGTCAAAGTGGTAGCAATACGGTAGTTATGGAGGACTTCAACATGAAGGTGGACTGGGATAATCAGACGGGGGCAGGAACACAAGAGAGTGAGTTTATTGAATGTCTACGAGATACTTTCTTGGAGCAGCTAGTGGAGGAACCTACCAGGGGGAAGTCGATTCTGGACTTGGACTTGGTGCTGTGCATCGACGCAGAGTAAAATGGAAAGATACACTAGCTGGAAGGACAACTGGGGAAAATGGCAGGTATTTTTGGACATTTTTTGCAGGATTCAAGACAAATTTATTCCGAAGTGGAGGAAAGGCTCTAGGAGATGAAAATGGCAGCCGTGGCTAACTAATGAAATCAAGTGGACTATCAAATCCAAAGGGATTAAGTATAACATAGCGAAGCGGAGTGGGAAGTTAGAGGATTGGGAAACCTTCAAAGAGCATCAGAGGGTAACTAAGAAAGTCATAAGAGAGGGGAAAATGAAGTACGAGAGGAAATTAGCAAATAATATCATGGAGGATAGCAAAAGCTTTTTTAAATATGTGAAGAGGAAGAAATTGGTTCAGTCTAAAATTGGTCCATTAAGAATGGAAAAGGCTGGAATTATTACCGGAAACAAGGAGATGGCTGAGGAATTTAACAAATACTTTGCATCGGTCTTCAGCAAGGAGGATAAAGGTTATGGTCAGTTAGGGGGTAGTGGTCATGCGGTATCAAGAGACTTGGGGAACTTTCCTGGGGAAGTAGGGGATCTAATGGATATCCGGATCTAGAAGCAGGAGGTTGTGAGTAAATTGTTGGGACTGAGGGCTGTTAAAACCCCAGGGCCTGATGGGCTGCATCCCAGAAGTTGCTATGGAAATTGTGGAGGCACTGGTCGACATTTTCCAAAGTTCCATAGATTCGGGGGAGGTCCCTGAGGATTGGAGAGTGGCTGATGTGGTGCCGATTTTTAAGAGGGGAGGGAGGGAGAAAACGGGAAATTATAGACCGGTCAGCCTGACGTCAGTGGTGGGGAAGATATTGGAATCTATCATAAAAGGAGTCATAGCAGAACACTTAGGCAGAAATAATAGTATAAGGGCTAGTCAGCATGGATTCCTTAAGGGGAAGTCATGCTTGACTAACCTTCTGGAATTTTTCGAGGATGTGACAAAGAGGGTGGACTTGGGAGAGCCAGTGGATGTGGTGTATTTGGACTTCCAGAAAGCCTTTGATAAGGTACCGCACGGGAGACTAGTGGGCAAGATCAGGGAGCATGGAATGGGAGGTAAGGTGCTGACATGGATAGGAAATTGGTTTAGAAATAGGAAACAAAGGGTTGGAGTAAGCCGGTCCTTTTCAGGATGGCAGGATGTGACGAGTGGAGTGCCGCAGGGATCGGTATTGGGTCCTCAGTTGTTTGTAATTTATGTAAATGATTTGGATGAGGGGATTATTAATAACATGAGCAAATTTGCAGATGACACTAAACTGGGTGGAGGTGTGGGGTGTGAGGAGGATGTCAGGAAAATGCAGAGGGACTTGAACAGGTTGGGGGTGTGGGCTGCTGAATGGAAGATGACGTTCAATGTGAGCAAATGTGAGGTTATCCATTTTGGGGGCAATAATAGGAAAGCTGAGTATTATTTAAATGGAGACAGGCTAGGGAGTGGGGAGGAGCAAATGGATCTGGGTGTACTTGTTCACCGGTCACTGAAGGCTAACGTGCAGGTTCAGAAAGCTGTGAAGAAGGCAAATGGCATGTTGGCTTTCATAAAGAGGGGATTGGAGTATAGGAACAGAGACGCCCTTCTGCAGTTGTACAGGGCACTGGTGAGACCCCACCTGGAGTATTGCGTCCAGTTCTGGTCTCCAGTTTTGAGGAAGGACATACTAGCTATAGAGGGTGTGCAGCGCAGATTTACAAGGTTAGATCCAGTGATGGCGGGGTTGACATATGCTGAAAGGCTAGTGAAACTGGACTTGTATCCGATGGAGTTTAGAAGGATGAGGGGCGACATGATTGAGGTGTACAAAATTATCAGGGGGATGGACAGGGTGAAGTCGGATTACTTGTTCCCAGTGATGGGGGAGACGAGGACTAGAGGGCATAGTTTAAGAATACAGGGTAGGTCCTTTAGGACGGAGATGAGAAAACATTTTTTTACCCAGAGAAGTGTGAATCTGTGGAATGCTCTGCCACAGAGGGTGGTTGAGGCAGATTCGCTGATTATGTTCAAAAGAGAGTTAGGTAAGACTCTAGTGGGCAAAGGAGTTAAGGGTTATGGGGATAAGGCTGGAAAGGGGTACTGATAGTAGTGATCAGCCATGATCTGTGAAATGGCGGTCACTGAAGGCTCGACAGGCCGAAGGGCCTACTCCTGCTCCTATTGACTATTGAACCATTCCTCCAAGATCCCTCTGTTCCTCAATGCCCTCCCCTTCACTGCATACGTCTTGGTTATTCTTCCCAAAATAAAGTACCTCACACTTACCTACATTAAACTCCATCTGCCATCTTTCCAAACAGTCCAAATCCTTTTGTAGTCCATGAAAACCCTCCTCACTCTCCACAACTTGAAAATAAGCAAAATGTATTACGTTATGTTTAGCTTTTCTTTGAAAATTTTAATAAAATTTAATAGAATATTTCAGGAAAATGGGACGCCAGGCATCATTAATCTTTCTCTGTACGGCGTGGTCGTGCGTGAAAGTGTGGCCATTTTGGTCAAAAAAGCGCAGTAAAACGAACCGCGATCACAGGAGTGGCCTCCACAGTCGACCCGCAGCAATATCTTTGAAGTAATTTCATGGAAACAAGCGACAACTTAAGCAAATATCAAATCTCATTTATAAAAATGGCACTGGACTTGTCCTTTGACTGTTGGTTCCGTGATTAGACAGGGATGACTTAAAAGTGTGGTGGGGAAAGAAAGTGTTTGAAAACAATGAAATAACAAATGAAGGGCAGGGGAGTGGATGTGGGGTGTGTGGATTTTAGTGAGGCCTTTGACAGGATTGCCCAGGGTAGATTCATTCTGATAGTCATGAGGCAAAAGATCTGTGGAACCTTGGTTGTGTGGATTCAGAATTAGTTGGCCTGCAGAAAGAGGTTCTCAACCTTCATCTTCTCACTCACCTACCACCTTAAGTAATCTCTGAACATTAAGGGATTGCTTCATGTGGTAGGTGAGTGGGAAGGGAAGCTTGAGAATGACGATTCTAGATTGTTCATATGATTATTTTAAAATAGGGTTTGAACTTTCTTTCCACCCACTTACCACTAAAAGTGGTATGTGAGTGCAAGGAAAAAGGTTGAGAACCATTGGTTTAGTACATTATATTTAAGGAGTGAATATATGGGCTAGAACAACATCAAGGCCTGAAGGGCCTGTACTGTGCTGTGTTCTCTGGATCTGCTGATCAATGGCCAGGGTTACCCATCCAGTATGGACACTGCAACTGAGTAAGGCAAGAGGAAACTTCTTCAGTATTTCCAACCCATCTGCAACCATGACCTAAACGTCAATATTGGTCTCAGCTCAGAAAAGAACGGGGAGGCCACAACTACAATTCAGAGGTTCAGAGATTGTGGTGGATTGAGAGACAGGATCGCCCAATAGGAACTTCTCTTATTTTTGATCATTGAGCCCATGGTAAAACCTTCATTTCACTTCAAGTCACACTTTCCAAGAATGTGTCGACAACATTGAGGACCAGCTGTAGGCCCTGGTGGGTTCACCTTCAAGTCCCAGCAATATCCTAACCAATCTCTGCACTTCTTCAATCACATGGATTCTGCAATTTGGTGACTTGGTCCTCCAAATATGAACCAGCTAAAGCAACCTGTAAAAATCCCGTTTAATCCAAATATTTTTAGTCTCTTCCAGGAAAAATATTCTAGGATCCATTGGGAGTGTTCAAAATTTTAATTTTGGACCAAAATGTATATATTTTGGACAAACCCAAGTAGAATATATAAACATAGAAAAATAGGTGCAGGATTCGGCCATTTGGCCCTTCAAACCTACCCTGCCATTCAATACGATCATGGCTGATCAGTACCCAGTTGCTGCCTTCTCTCCATACCTCCTGATCCCCTTAGCCACAAGGGCCAATTCTAACCTACTCTTGAACATTGACAAGGAACCAGCCTCAACTACTTTCTGTAGCAAAGAATTCCATAGATCCATCATCCTCCAAGAGAGGAAATCTTTCCTCATCTCGGTCCTGAAAACCTTCCCCCAATGCCTGAAGAGGGCGCATAAAATCAGTGAACTGGTGCGGACTCGAAAGGCCAACATGGCCTGTTTCCGCTCCGTAAATGGTTATATGGTTATAGTATGGTTATCCTTAAACTGTAACCCCTGGTTCTGTATTTCCCAGCATTGCAAACAACCTACCCGCATCTAGTCTGTCTAAACCCTTTAGAATTTTGTTTCTATAAGATCCCCCTTCAATTTCCTAAATTCCAGAGAATACAAGCCTAGTCTTTCCAACCTTTCTTCATCTGCAAGTCGTTCCATCCCTGGTATCAGTCTAGTGAATCTTCTCTGCACCCACTCCACGGCGAGGATGTCCTTCCTCGGATTAAAGAGGCCAAAATGGCACGCAGTACTCCAGGTGTGGTCTCACCAAGGCCGTGTACGGCTGCAGCAGGATCTCTGTACTCAAATCCTATTGCTATGAATGCCTTCCTCACCGCCTGTTGGACCTGCACACCCACTTTCAACGACTGATGCACAGCAACACCCAAGTCTCTCTGCATTTCCTGAACAGATACCGTTGAGGTAATAGTCCTCTTTCCTGTTCTTGCCTCCAAAGTGGTTCACCTCACATTTATCCACACAAAAAGAACCTACTTTATTACATGCAAGACAAATCTGATAATGTCAAATTAAATTTATTTTAATTGGGTGTCAAGTATAATCGATGTAAAAAAGATTATATTGTACCAGTCTCGACCTGACATTTTCATCATTTTCATATTTTAACTTTCAAATCAGATTCCCATTTTAATCTTGATTTATGAATTTCTAATTTAGGAGCTTTTTATCTGTACATTTCTGAAGTAACTCCATTAGTGATCACAGACAAAGGAACAGAACCAGGCCACTAGGCCCATCGAGTCTGTTCCATAAATCTACACTAAGCTACTCTACACTAGTTCTCATTTTTGGCCTTTCCCCCATAATCCCTTGATGCCCTCACTAATGAGATATTTGTCGTTCTTTTTAAAATACTCCCAGCGATCTGGCTTCCACTGCTGTATGCCGCAGTGAATTCCACACATCCACGACCCTCTGGCTAAAGAAGTTCTTCCTGATCTCTTTTATACGGATAACCTCTCATTTTCAGACTATGAATAGTATTCTGCCTGTTTAATATTTCCACTGGTAGACGAGGCTTGTATTATACGTTATCTTTACCAATGGAATACAAGACCTCCTTTCTGAATGCCACCACTGAATACTCATCATTTTCTAGCCCCAGCTTAAGCCAATCTCAAAGAGCAATTTGAGACTCATCTAATTTTAATTCTAAACTCAATTTCTTCATATAACCCAATAAAAATACCTTAGGATCAAGTGAAAGTTTAAATTTTAATAAGTTCCTTGATTCTAACCCAGAAAGGTTTCACGTAATCAAGTCGAGTGCAAGAAAGAGCCAACTTGCTCATGGCACCTAAAGCACCGATTTACGTGAAACTCCACGAGTTCCACCTACCTACTTCCCTTGCCCATAACCCTCCCACCCCCTCGCATCCATGTACTCATATAACCTCATCTTAAATGACAGAATTGACCCTGGCGCAACTTCTTCCAGTAGATCATTCCACTCAGCCACCACTCTGAGTGAAGCATCCTCTTGTATTACTTCTCAAGTTTTGCCCCTTAACATATGACCCCTTGTTCCAATCTCTGCTCCCCTTAGGGGAAAGAGCCTATTCACAGCTACTCTATCTATTCCCTTGATAATTTTAAATACCTCTATCAAATCCCCGCTCAACCCTCTCTGCTCCACTGAATGAAGTTCCAGTCTACTCAATCTTTCTACGTATTCAAAATACTGCAATCCAGGCAACATTTTCGTCAAACTTCTTTGCACTCTCTCTACCTTATTGATATCCTTCCTATAATTTGGGGACCAGAAAGGCATACAATACTCCAAAGTTGGCCTCACCAACACTCTGAACATCACCTCCCCAGATCCTATATTCCATGCTATGATTTATAAAGGCCAGCGTACCCAAAGCCTTCTATCTCCATTGGAATCCACCTTCAAATTTAAAACGAATTTGGTAGGGGGAAGGGAACTGGACTGATAGGGAAGCAGATAGGAGAGTGAATATAGGAGTAGTTCTGTTAGACGGTGAAACAGTAAGGAAAAAGGGAACTAAAAGTGATAGGAGAGTAGGGGCAAGTGCATCGAGAACAAAGATGGAGGGAGAAAGGAGATATGGTATCAAGGTATTGTGTATGAATGCACTGAGTGTAAGGAATAAAAGGGATGAGCTTGAGGCGCGAATGGCAATGGGAGGTTATGACGTTGTCGGAGTTACGGAGACATGGCTGCGGGAAAGGCGGGATTGGGAAATCAATGTTCCCGGGTACACGTCCTTGTAATGGAGGGTTAAAACCATGTGCTCAGATGCTTCCTTGCTTATGTGAAACTGACAACACTGGGGCCACACTCAGGTCACCTTACTTTCAGAATTAGCAGATGTAATTAAACTCAGCCATGGGGATTTATCTGAAGATACACTTTGAAATGGAATTCCACCGTGAGGCCCAGGGAAAGCAGTTGTCAAATACGACACTCTGAAATTGACGTTTTGGTCACAACCTGTCTTGCTCAAGAAGTTGTAATGAGTCCTTGTATCTACGAGATAAACCAGGAAATCATAGCATCCAGGTTCCATAATAATCAATCTTCTAAATTGTAGAATAGTATGCTCAGCTTTGATTTTGACTGACAAATGTTAGAGGGAGTAGGTGCATGATTAATTGTTCTTTCCGAAATACAGGATGGCACGGTATTGCTAAAGCCTTAAAAGTTTCAATAAGTCTTTGTATCTACGAGATAAACCAGGATATCATAGCATCCTTCTCCATAATAATTCATCTTCTAAATTGTAGAATAGTATGCTCAGCTTTGATTTTGACTGACAAATGTTAGAGGGAGTGGGTGCATGATTAATTGTTTTTGGGGTATAAAAGTCTGTGGTCCTGCTGCTGAAGTTTAGACTCTCCGAGGGATGGGAACATCCTTTGTCAAGAAGGAAGAACAGCTAGAGTCCGAGCAACGTCCCGGTCGGGGGAGGTGAAGGAGCTGCTACCGGCGCCCCGGCAGACTACTACAAGTGTGCCGTCATTGCCTCGCTTCGGCAGTTGGGACCAGTCCAGGCGTTGTTAAGTATGATTAGGCAGGCTTGCATATTGTAGTTTGAAACCTGCTTTATATTTGGAATAAACATTTGTGTAGACTGAACTGCTCTCGGTGTGTGTCTCTATTTTCTTTCGGTAGCTCAAACACTGTGACCAATCTAAAACGAACAAAGTGAAAGGTACAAGTTTACCCAAGATAGTCCTATAGAAAAGACAGAAAGTTAGGAAGAGGAGGTGGGGTAGCTCTGTTGGTAAGAAATGAAATTCAGGCGTTTGAAAGGAAAGACATTGAAACAGGTGGGTAGAGTCTGTTTGGATAGAATTAAGAAATTGTAAAGGCATGAGACCATAATGGGGGTCATTTACAGGCCACCGAAAATTAACTCAGATATCGGTAGAAGTATAAATCAGGAATTAAGAGTGGCATGTCAAAGTGGTAGCAATACAGTAGTTATGGGGGACTTCAACATGAAGGTGGACTGGGATAATCAGACGGGGGCAGAAACACAAGAGAGTGAGTTTATTGAATGTCTACGAGATACTTTCTTGGAGCAGCTAGTGGAGGAACATACCATGGGGAAGTCGATTCTGGACTTGGTGCTGTGCAGCAACGCAGAGTTAATAAGTGACCTCGATGTAGGAGAGCCATTAGGGAATAGTGAGCATGGTATGGTTACTTTTGAGCTGCAATTAGAAAGGGAAAAAGAAAGGAAGTCGGAAGCATCTGTACTGCAGTTAAATAAAGGGGATTATGCAGCTATGTGGGAGGATCTAGCCAAAATAAAATGGAAAGATACACTAGCTGGTAGGACAACTCGGGAAAAATGGCAGGTGTTTTTGGACATTTTCCACAGGATTCAGGACAAATTTATTCCAAAGTGGAGAAAATGCCCTAGGAGATGCAAATGGCAGCCGTGACTAACTAATGAAATCAAGTGCAATATCAAATCCAAAGGGAGTAAGTATAAGATAGCGAAGTGGAGTGGGAAGCTAGAGGATTGGGAAACCTTCAAAGAGCATCAGAGGGTAACTAAGAAAGTCATAAGAGAGGGGAAAATGAAGTATGAGAGGAAATTAGCAAATAATATCTTGGAGGATAGCAAAAGCTTTTTTAAATATGTGAAGAGGAAGAAATTGGTTCGGTCTAAAATTGGTCCATTAAGAATGGAAAAGGCTGGAATTATTACCGGAAACAAGGAGATGGCTGAGGAATTTAACAAATACTTTGCATCGGTCTTCACCAAGGAGGATATAGGTTATGGTCAGTTAGGGGGTAGTGGTCATGCGGTATTAAGAGACTTGGGGAACTTTCCTGGGGAAGTAGGGGATCTAATGGATATCCGGATCTAGAAGCAGGAGGTTGTGAGTAAATTGTTGGGACTGAGGGCTGATAAAACCCCAGGGCCTGATGGGCTGCATCCCAGGGTGCTTAAAGAAGTTGCTATGGAAATTGTGGAGGCACTGGTCGACACTTTCCAAAGTTCCATAGATTCGGGGGAGGTCCCTGAGGATTGGAGAATGGCTGATGTGGTGCCGATTTTTAAGAAGGGAGGGAGGGAGAAAACGGGAAATTATAGACCGGTCAGCCTGACGTCAGTGGTGGGGAAGATATTGGAATCTATCATAAAAGGTGTCATAGCAGAACACTTAGGCAGAAATAATAGTATAAGGGCTAGTCAGCATGGATTCCTTAAGGGTAAGTCATGCTTGACAAATCTTCTGGAATTTTTCGAGGATGTGACAAAGAGGGTGGACTTGGGAGAGCCAGTGGATGTGGTGTATTTGGACTTCCAGAAGGCCTTTGATAAGGTACCGCACGGGAGACGAGTGGGCAAGATCAGGGAGCATGCAATTGGAGGTAAGGTGCTGACATGGATAGGAAATTGGTTAAGAAATAGGAAACAAAGGGTTGGAGTAAGCCGGTCCTTTTCAGGATGGCAGGATGTGACGAGTGGAGTGCCGCAGGGATCGGTATTGGGTCCTCAGTTGTTTGTAATTTATGTAAATGATTTGGATGAGGGGATTATTAATAACATGACCAAATTTGCAGATGACACTAAACTGGGTGGCGGTGTGGGGTGTGAGGAGGATGTCAGGAAAATGCAGATGGACTTGGACAGGTTGGGGGTGTGGGCTGCTGAATGGAAGATGACGTTCAATGTGAGCAAATGTGAGGTTATCCATTTCGGGGGCAATAATAGGAAAGCTGAGTATTATTTAAATGGAGACAAGCTTGGGAGTGGGGAGGAGCAAATGGATCTTGGTGTACTTGTTCACCGGTCACTGAAGGCTAACATGCAGGTTCAGAAAGCTGTGAAGAAGGCAAATGGCATGTTGGCTTTCATAAAGAGGGGATTGGAGTATAGGAACAGAGACGCCCTTCTGCAGTTGTACAGGGCCATGGTGAGACCCCACCTGCGTCCAGTACTGGTCTCCAGTTTTGAGGAAGGACATACTAGCTATAGAGTGTGTGCAGCGCAGATTTACAAGGTTAGTTCCAGGGATGGCGGGGTTGACATATGCTGAAAGGCTAGAGAAACTGGACTTGTATCCGATGGAGTTTAGAAGGATGAGGGGGGACATGATTGAGGTATACAAAATTATCAGGAGGCTGGACAGGGTGAAGTCAGATTACTTGTTCCCAGTGATGGGGGAGACGAGGACTAGAGGGCATCGTTTAAGAATACAGGGTATGCCCTTTAGGACGGAGATGAGAAAACATTTTTTTACACAGAGAAGTGTGAATCTGTGGAATGCTCTGCCACGGAGGGTGGTAGAGGCAGATTCGCTGATTATGTTCAAAAGAGAGTTAGGTAAGACTCTATTGGGCAAAGGAGTTAAGGGTTATGGGGATAAGGCTGGAAAGGGGTACTGATAGTAGTGATCAGCCATGATCTGTAAAATGGTGGTGCTGGCTCGACAGGCCGAAGGGCCTACTCCTGCTCCTATTGTCTATTGAACCATTCCTCCAAGATCCCTCTGTTCCTCAATGCCCTCCCCTTCACTGCATACGTCTTGGTTATTCTTACCAAATTAAAGTACCTCACACTTACCTACATTAAACTCCATCTGCCATCTTTCCAAACAGTCCAAATCCTTTTGTAGTCCATGAAAACCCTCCTCACTCTCCACAACTTGAAAATAAGCAAAATGTATTACGTTATGTTAAGCTTTTTTTTGAACATTTTAATAAAATTTAATAGAATATTTCAGGCCAATGGGACGCCAGGCATCATTAAACTTTCCATGTACGGCGTGGTCGTGCGTGAAAGTGTGGCCATTTTGGCCAAAAAAGCGCAGTAAAACGAACCGCGATCACAGGAGTGGCCTCCACAGTCGACCCGCAGCAATATCTTTGAGGTAATTTCATGGAAACAAACGACAACTTAAGCAAATATTACGTGTGTGTCTGTGTGTGTCTCTGTGTGTGTCTGTGTGTGTGTATCTGTCTCTCTGTGTCTGTGTGTGTGTGTCTGTCTGTCTGGGTATGTGTGTGTCGCTCTCTCTCGGGTTCTCTAATATATGCTTATTCATTACCCACCATTATCCATCCCTACTGGTGGTGCGGGCTTTGTTCCCCAAGGCGTCCGTATTGGCTGCCCATAGACCATCTCTGCCCCAACGCATTCCTCGGTGTCACCTGCATTAAAATCAAGATGGCATCAGCACCTTTTTGGACACTTTTAGCTGTGTTTCCTCAGTTCTTCTGGCCAGTTTTGTGTTTCGTTCACACATTCCTGCTTCCTGGGGTTGACGGCACTCGTGGAAGATCGCCAGTTCCTGAAACAATTCTTCATTCATCTTATTTGTAACATTTTTACATTTAATTTAACATATGCATTAAAAAACTTAAATTTCTTATTTGAAAATAAGATAAAATTAATGCATAGTGATTTCAAAAGTAACCCCTCCCACAGCTACCCAATAGAAAACAATAAAGAGAGAAAACATCTAGATAGCATTCATAAAAATTGAGCAAAACTCTCAAATAAAATCTTGCTTTTCTTGGTTTTAGGAGTCAGAAAGTTCGTGTTGGGTGGTTAAAACTTAATTCCGACAATTGGTAAATACATATCCCAAATCTTCAAAAGAGAAATTCAAATTTGTTCCGTGAATTTGATGTAATTATTTCAAGTGGGAATCAACGGCCTATTTCAGTGTGGCCATCGACCCATTCCCAAATACGCATCGGACTTCCAAGTTACTGCCACACATTTTAACCCTATAACAATTACAGCACAGAAACAGGTCACTTGGCCCTTCTTCTCTGCACTGAACTAAATACTCTCCTCTCGTACCACCTCTCTGCATTCCCCTCCCCTCCAATTTTCCCTGAAATGACAAAATGGACCCTGCCGCCACTATTTCTCCCGGGAGCTCACTCCACTCAGCCACCACTCTGAGTAAAGAAGTTCCCCCTCATGTTACTTCCAAACTTTTACCTCCTGTTTCAATCTCTGCTCCCGCAATGAAAAAAGTCTATCCACATCAACTCGTTCTATCCTCCTAGTAATTTTAAAGACCTCGATCAAATCCCCTCTCAACCATCTACAATCCAAAGAATAAAGACTTAATTTGCTGAATCTTTCTTTGTAATCTAGTTGCTGATATCCAGGTAACATTGACTTAAATCTTCTCTGCACCCTCTCGACTTTGTTGATAGCTTTCCTCTCATTTGGTGACCAGAACTGCACACAGTACTCTCAACAGGGCCTCACCAATATCTTGTCTAGTCTCAACCTCACTGCCCGACTCCCGTATTCTATGCTATGGTTGATCAAGGCCAGCTATTTGAACAGATTCTTTTCGAGGTACTCTCTGATTACCCTCCAATAATTAACCTATCACTGTCAGGCTCACCTGGTTGGCTTTTGAAGCCGTTTTTCAACAAAGGAACATTAGATTACATCCATTCCTCTGGCACCTCACCCGTGGACAAACAGGTTTTAAATATTTCTGTCAGAGCCCTTGCAATTTCTACTCTTCTTTCCCTCAAGGCCAAGGGAATATCATGTCAGACGTCCATCCACCAACAGACAAAAATCAGCCATCACAAGGTGAAGGCAGGACAGTAGTCCCACCTCTCCAGCACGAGTCACCCCAGGATCAAGTCAGCACTGACTGCAAGAAGTTTCTACATCCTCTCGGTGTCCGTGTGGATTTCCTCCCACACTCCACAGCTCAAGGGGGCCGTAAGTTCATTGGCGAATTGGGAAGCTCAAGACCATGGGGTGGAAGTGCACATTCTGGTCCTGGGGGCATCAATTCAATTCAACTGCACGGATGAACCTTTGGGCACGACCTGATCTTTTTCTGGTTTCAAACTCATTATTTTTGAAAATTGTATGTGCACCTCTAATGCAACACGACTGCTGCTAAACAGGCTTCTTGATGCATATCCATGACAAGAACTCGGGAGAATCTGATTTGGTTACTAGACTTTTGAACAGAACAGTGTCTGGACATTTTATCCCTAAACTGAAACTTTATAGACATACAGAACAAAAAGAGGGCAAAACAAGCTTGTGTCTCACCAATACCACAATTCACGGACACTTTTTAAGTTCTCAAGGGTGGCAGGAAACACAAAGAACAGACAAACTCCTTCCACACTGTCACTTTGAGAGCTTTGGACTCACCATGCTATAAATATTGCCAAGCCATCACTCTCTCTCCAAATCAATGACCAAAAGTACTGGCTGAGCGATAGATTTGAGACATTTTACCCGCTATGTAGCAATCAGGCACAAGGAAAAGTGCTGCTTCCATTGTAAAATATTTAGGAATCTCAGACCACAAACAACCTTCACCCCAAAAAACAAGTAATTCTCCACAATAAAACTAGGTTTCCTTCCTGTCTGCAAGCATCTGCTCTCTTGAGTCTGAATGGCACAACTGGGGAAACCGTTTCAAACCCATGACCTGAAACAGCATATTCTCTTCCCCTAATTGGAGCTGTCTTGAATTGGCCACCACTGCCCGAGCAAGAATGAACTGGGAGATCTCACACTTGCTCCTTCACAGGTGAGACCTCCCTGTTCATTGGAGCTCCATATTATCCATCTTGCTCTATTTTGTTAACCTTAATCAAGTCTCCTCTCATTCTCCGACACTCCCATGAAAAATAAAAATCATGTATCCTGTAGTTCGCGAGTCCGGACACCAGGTGGTGGTATTATACCTCTCTCTCTCTATCTCTCTCTCTCCCTTGCTTCATGCATGCAGTACTAGGTGTGAACAGGCGGTGGCAGCACTTTACAGCCCTTGCAATCTGCAGCTTGGACAGGAGATGGTTGGTTTGTACCTCGTGGGCTCTTGCACCAAGATTGAAGATTTGGAGATTTCCCATTGATTGGCAGAGAACATACACGACATCACATCCAACCCTGAGATTCCCTTTTTCCTGTGGACACGACCGAATTCCCACGAACGGATTGGGAAATCAATGTTCCCGGGTACACGTCCTATAGAAAAGACAGAAAGTTGGGAAGGGGGGGGTGGGGTAGCTCTGTTGGTAAGAAATGAAATTCAGGCGTTTGAAAGGAAAGACATTGAAACAGGTGGGTAGAGTCTGTTTGGATAGAATTAAGAAATTGTAAAGGCATGAGGACCATAATGGGGGTCATTTACAGGCCTTCGAAAAGTAGCTCAGATATCGGTGGCAGTGTAAATCAGGAATTAAGAGTGGCATGTCAAAGTGGTAGCAATACGGTAGTTATGGGGGACTTCAACATGAAGGTGGACTGGGATAATCAGACGGGGGCAGGAACACAAGAGAGTGAGTTTATTGAATGTCTACGAGATACTTTCTTGGAGCAGCTAGTAGAGGAACATACCAGGGGGAACTCGATTCTGGACTTGGTGCTGTGCAGCGACGCAGAGTTAATAAGTGACCTCGATGTAGGGGTGCCATAGGGAATAGTGACCATGGTATGGTTACTTTTGAGCTGCAATTAGAAAGGGAAAAGGAAAGGAAGTCGGAAGCATCTGTACTGCAGTTAAATAAAGGGGATTATGCAGCTATGAGGGAGGAGCTAGCCAAAATAAAATGGAAAGATACACTAGCTGGGAGGACAACTGGGGAAAATGGCAGGTATTTTTGGACATTTTTTACAGGATTCAAGACAAATTTATTCCAAAGTGGAGGAAAGGCTCCAGGAGATGCAAATGGCAGCCGTGGCTAACTAATGAAATCAAGTGAACTATCAAATCCAAAGGGAGTAAGTATAAGATAGCGAAGCGGAGTGGTAAGTTAGAGGATTGGGAAACCTTCAAAGAGCATCAGAGGGTAACTAAGAAAGTCATGAGAGGGGAAAATGAAGTACGAGAGGAAATTAGCAAATAATATAATGGAGGATAGCAAAAGCTTTTTTCAATATGTGAAGAGGAAGAAATTGGTTCTGTCTACAATTGGTCCATTAAGAATGGAAAAGGCTGGAATTATTACCGGAAACAAGGAGTTGGCTGAGGAATTTAACAAATACTTTGCATCTGTCTTCACCAAGGAGGATATAGGTTATGGACAGTTAGGGGGTAGTGGTCATGCGGTATCAAGAGACTTGGGGAACTTTCCTGGGGAAGTAGGGGATCTAATGGATATCCGGATCTAGAAGCAGGAGGTTGTGAGTAAATTGTTGGGACTGAGGGCTGATAAAACCCCAGGGCCTGATGGGCTGAATCCCAGGGTGCTTAAAGAAGTTGCTATGGAAATTGTGGAGGCACTGGTCGACATTTTCCAAAGTTCCATAGATTCGGGGGAGGTCCCTGAGGATTGGAGAGTGGCTGATGTGGTGCCGATTTTTAAGAAGGGAGGGAGGGAGAAAACGGGAAATTATAGACCGGTCAGCCTGATGTCAGTGGTGGGGAAGATACTGGAATCTATCATAAAAGGAGTAATAGCAGAACACTTAGGCAGAAATAATAGTATAAGGGCTAGTCAGCATGGATTCCTTAAGGGTAAGTCATGCTTGACTAACCTTCTGGAATTTTTCGACGATGGGACAAAGAGGGTGGACTTGGGAGAGCCAGTGGATGTGGTGTATTTGGACTTCCAGAAGGCCTTTGATAAGGTACCGCACGGGAGACTAGTGGGCAAGATCAGGGAGCATGGAATTGGAGGTAAGGTGCTGACATGGATAGGAAATTGGTTAAGAAATAGGAAACAAAGGGTTGGAGTAAGCGGGTCTTTTTCAGGATGGCAGGATGTGACGAGTGGATTGCCGCAGGAATCGGTATTGGGTCCTCAGTTGTTTGTAATTTATGTAAATGATTTGGATGAGGGGATTATTAATAACATGAGCAAATTTGCAGATGACACTAAACGGGGTGGTGGTGTGGGGTGTGAGGAGGATGTCAGGAAAATGCAGAGGGACTTGGACAGGTTGGGGGTGTGGGCTGCTGAATGGAAGATGACGTTCAATGTGAGCAAATGTGAGGTTATCCATTTCGGGGGCAATAATAGGAAAGCTGAGTATTATTTAAATGGAGACAAGCTAGGGAGTGGGGAGGAGCAAATGGATCTGGGTGTACTTGTTCACCGGTCACTGAAGGCTAACATGCACGTTCAGAAAGCTGTGAAATGGGCAAATGGCATGTTGGCTTTCATAAAGAGCGGATTGGAGTATAGGAACAGAGACGCCCTTCTGCAGTTGTACAGGGCCCTGGTGAGACCCCACCTGGAGTATTGCACCCAGTACTGGTCTCCAATTTTGAGGAAGGACATACTAGCAATAGAGGATGTGCAGCGCAGATTTACAAGGTTAGTTCCAGCGATGGCGGGGTTGACATATGCTGAAAGGCTAGAAAAACTAGACTTGTATCCGATGGAGTTTAGAAGAATGAGGGGGGACATGATTGAGGTATACAAAATTATCAGGGGGATGGACAGGGTGAAGTCGGATTACATGTTCCCAGTGATGGGGGAGACGAGGACTAGAGGGCATAGTTTAAGAATACAGGGTAGGCCCTTTAGGACGGAGATGAGAAAACATTGTTTTACTCAGAGAAGTGTGAATCTGTGGAATGCTCTGCCATAGAGGGTGGTAGAGGCAGATTCGCTGATTATGTTCAAAAGAGAGTTAGATAAGACTCTTGTGGGCAAAGGAGTTCAGGGTTATGGGGATAAGGCTGGAAAGGGGTACTGATAGTAGTGATCAGCCATGATCTGTGAAATGGCGGTCACTGAAGGCTCGACAGGCAGAAGGGCCTACTCCTGCTCCTATTGTCTATTGAACCATTCTTCCAAACTCTGTTCCTCAATGCCCTCCCCTTCACTGCATACGTCTTGGTTATTCTTACCAAAATAAAGCCCCTCACACTTACCTATATTAAACTCCATCTGCCATCTTTCCAAACAGTCCAAATCCTTTTGTAATCCATGAAAACCCTCCTCACTCTCCACAACTCTTGAAAATAAGCAAAATGTATTACGTTATGTTAAGCTTCTCTTTGAAAATTTTAATTTCACATGCATTAAATGCGTACGTAAATTTCTCATTCAAAGATAATGAAAAATTAATACATAGTATTTTTTTTAATTCCCCCTGCCCAACAACCCAATAGAAAAGATAGATAACATCTGGAAAGTATTTATAAAAAAATTACTAAAAAACTATCAAATAAAATCTAACAAATTTTCTTGATTTTAGGAGTCAGAAGGTTCAGGTTGGGCGATTACAACTTAATTCCTACAGTTTATAAATAGGATTCCCAAATCTTTCCAAAAATTTCAAATTTGTTACAGAAATTACATGTAATTATTTCAAGTGTCAAGGGACTTGGGGGGTTCTCGTTCAGGAAAACATAGTGAGTGGGTAACCACCAGGTTGGATCGGCAGGAAAAGAAAGCAAATTCTATGTTGGCCTTTGTTTCTAGGGTAGGGAGGTGTTGATAGGGCATGGGAGAGACCTCATTTGGAGAACTGCGAAGTTTATCTTAAAAAGGATGTGCTGATGTTGGAGAGAGAGCAGAGATTTACCAGGATGATATATCTCCACTCTTCATTGGAGTATAGAAGAAGGAGAGGAGATTTCAGAAACCTTTCCAATGCTGAAAGGATTGGACAGTAGATGTGAATAATGTTTCCCTTGGATAAAAAGACATTGTCTTAGAATTGGAAGGTACCTATTTAAAGCAGATGAGAAATTTATTTCACCAGAAGGTCATGGAATTTGTTGCTGGATTGTTAAGAGAGTTTAAGTGGTGGGGGGGGGGGGGGCGGAATTAATAGATGTTTAATGAGTCAGGGTATCAAGGGATCAGGGGAAAAAGCCATAACTTGGAATGAGAGGCGAGAACTGTTTAGATCAGGGGATAGCAGACACAGTGGCATGAATGGCCAACTTCTGTTCCTTGTGATTTGACACCATTTTAACTAATGTACCTTTGAGAATTTTAACATCCATCCATATGTCCTCTGTATTTTGGATGTGAAACAACGGCTGTGCAGGAGAAGCCAGTGAGTTGGTGAGACCAATTGCTCTTCAGACTGGAGGCCTGTGATGAGAGATGTGCCTCAGGGATAGGTGCTGGAACAATAATGTGGTGAATTGGATTAGCAAGTTGGCAGGTGACACCAAGAACGGAGGAGTTGTGGACAGCCAGGAAATCTTGCAGAAGGATCTGGACCAGCTGGAGAAAGGGCAGATGGAATTTAATGCAGACAAGTGTGAGGTGTCACATTTTGAAGGGCAAACCAAGAAAAGATAGACACGGTGAACGGTCGGGCACTGAGGAGTGAGGTTGAACAGAGGGACATGGTAAACGGGTGTCATTCCATGCAAGTGCTGTCACAGGTGGATTTGGGCGGGAATTGAAGATACCCAAGTTAACTAAAATTGAAAATTGTAAATGGGGCAAAAAAAGGGATCTATTTCAGAAATGTTTGTGACAACAGAAAATGGCTAAACCAACTTTAGATTAAATGGGAGATTCTTCTTTAGAATTAACCCAAGAAGAACGGACTACTTACTATGTGTGAAGATGGTGGATTAAATTGATGAATGTGCGATATAATTGGGTGAATTATAATTTTTTTTTACATCAGTTGTATTTAAATCCAGGAAAAAAAGATAAGGATTTAGTCATTCAGAATAATGTTTTCATTGTGGGATTCAAATTAATACTTTTTTTTGTCTATCTGGTTGTGTGATAAAGTTAAGCCTTTGAGGATTTATTTGAAACTACTTTAAAGAAACTCTTTTTATGTTCGATCCACTGCTTTTTCTAATGCGGTATATTACAACTTGAACAACGGGATTAAGAATGGATAAACCTCAAATTGAGTTTATTCAGTTAGTATTAGCAGTGGCCAGTAAATGCATTGCGATGACGTGGAAAATTAGGTTTGGTGTTTTCATTCTGCCGCATCGAATTGATATGATTTTTCTCTCCCTCAGTCGAGGGAGTTTGGGGGGGGTTAATTATGGGGAGGGGGGATGGAATATAGTTTTTTTTGGGAGGTTGGTTTATTTTGTTTACTATGTATTTTATATGTTCATAAATAAAGTTTAAAAAAAGATACACAACCAGTGTTTCAGGCTTGTGCCTTTTAACAGGGCTACGAGTATCTGTACTCTATAAAGGTTCACTGCTTGATCAGATGAGCTTCTCCAGCATTTGTGTCCTTACAGAATTTGGTTGAGTTACTATATGTGGACATCAGGTCATTTTTTCACCCTTAAATTGTCCATCCACACAGACAGGAACTTCTTTTTCCCACAACTAGCCTCATTTGGTGAAGTGTGTGGAATATTAGCTGTAGAATATCTTCTTCTGGGAATTATGATGAAGAAACCACTTTGGCAGAAAGCTGGGAAAGAGAGTTAAAAAGCACATTCCAGACAGGGATCAATTCTCACCTCCTCTACTGAGCCATACATATCCAAATGCCTGCCTGATCTTCAAAACAATGGTGCAAATTGTTAGACCTGATCCAAAGGCTGCAATAAGCCCCCAGCACCACTCAGACCCTGAATGGCATTGTTTCTGCTTTGAAGTGAACAATTTAAGACTGCTATGAAATTAAGACATTTGGGTAAATTGGAAACCAGAAATCAGGCAGGCAGAGAATGATTACTAACGTGAACTGTGAGCAACTCTTCCAGACTCCTGTTGATTTTTTTGTGTTCCCTAACCCTAACTGGTACATGAGATTAGATGACCAACAAGAAGTCCTTTCCTTGTCTTTAGGAAGAGGATATGCAAAATGTAAAATACAGTGGCAGATAGAACAGTAACAGGTCATAACAAGCCCTGACCATCTGAAACAGGTCATGGGAATATAAATTTATTCAGTAATGTAGAAATGACTGCAAAAGCTGAGAAATTAGGAATTCATAAACTGAGGCAAAGATGGGATGGAGATTTGAACATAGAAAATGGACTGATCGTTATAAATGAGATAGACTGGTTCAATACAATTTTATTCACCAGACACCTCAAAAGAAAATACATGGAATCGGATTTGTTTCAAATGTTAACAAGTCATTTGTACTTTTCTGCATTTGACTTCGCAATGTCCTAAAGTTGGGCAGCTTGGTTAAAATAAGTATTTTTTTTAAAATTCCCACAGGATCCATGAGAAAGAAATGTTAAGGAATTAAATTTAAATTAGAACTGAATATTTACCAGGTGTAAATTGCTGCAAATTGTACAGCTAGAAAGTGCGTGGCCATATCTTGCAAACTGGCTGAGGTTCGGAACTGTTCACCACAAGAAAATAATGTATCGTTCACGAGATGAACATTCTATCTTTGGAGCCCACATTTCCTAAAGGTGGGTTGAAGTGAAGTTTTGAAATATTCACAATATTATGGTTAAATAAAACATCTGTTGAAGATCTCTGGTCCCTCATATGGGATGTGGAGAGGGTGGGTCTGGGTAGATCTCAATTTGTATTAATCAACCACATGTATCGGGATTTGAATTATATTCTTGTAAAATTAACAAGAATATAACTAACTCTTAAAAATTAATTTAAAAAAAACCCTGACCCACACAAATGCCCCTGTTCACCTTGCCATTTTGTAAAAGGTGATGGGGGGAAAATCCTGACACAAGGGACAGATTTGAACCTGGGTCACTGTCATTTTCTGTTAAACATGCCAAGATCAAAATTCGACTGACTGTCCTGTAACATAGTGCAATATTACACACACGTAAGGTAAGATGGTTACATCAGTAAAAATTAAATGAAATGCTTCTTACAGTCAAGAGCAAAAGAATTCCCTGCAGCCTCCAAACCAGCCCTTGCCCACAAATAACACCCCCGCCCCCCTCCCCACCCCAATTCTGGGATCAAACCATCAGCAGCCTACACTTTGTTGGAATCTAGGGGTTAAAACATTATGAAAGAAATGATTAATTAATAAGTTGATATGTACTGCATGGTTCAGGGAAAAAGAGGAATGTGATTAAGTGGCAATCACAGCATGGAGCGAAGTTGGCTGAGCAAAATTGTCTGCTCCCAAATACAGGGAGAGGAAATTCATAAAACGATTTAGGAGGAAAGCTCCAACTGAAGGAGGTGGTGAGTAGCACAGGAGACACAGGCCAGACCAGAACAAAGAATGGCCTGCAAGAAACCAAGGGAATGGAAAACCAGTCTAGGAGGAAGATTAAGGCATGAGGAGGTGTTAAAGAGAACAGCAGAAATTGGCCAGACAGGAACAGAATGGTGATTAGAAATATCTGGTGATGAATTAATTTCTGATCAAAACAACAGGATAGTCTGGCCTGGAGGATTAAGATGGGAGCGCTACACCCCAGATATCTGCAAAACAGGAGATGACTTGTGATAACCCTTATGCAAAAAGATCTAGCAAAGGAAGCCAACTTTTGTTCTGTATGATAAGGTTGATCTATATAAACTGAGCCAACTGGACAATAGGGGTCAGTCTTGGGGAATAGCTCACTGTGCAGGTGACCTATGAACTAACGACTGACCCAGAGCTCTGTTAAGTTTTATTCTTGTGCTGGGTAATAAATTGACTGTTGAACCGAATACCTTCTCCTATCACTTCATTCAAAGAACACGCTGGACTCAGACCACATACAGACTAAATTAAGAGTAAGGGAAAGCCAGAGTCCGACAACTTCAGAGCCAAACCTCAGGCACAAACATCCCAAAACCATCATCCCAAGACAAGAGCTAAAGTTGCAGGCACCGTAAACCACACACATTAAAACAACACATTTCTCTGGCTCAATACCCACGAACCACATGGAACACCAGTTTGCAAACGACCCACAAACACCGGATTCCTTTCACCCCAACAACTCAAAGAACCACCCCAGAAAAAGCAGCCACAGTAAAACCAGGCTTCCTACCTTCCTCTGATGGCAGCATCACCTCATCTCTGCCTGAAACCTGCAAGTGACTAGAGTGGGGCTGTTTTAAACCCTGAGCTGGAATCAGGAGGACAATTAATTCAGGTGTGAAATATCTCAGTAAATTGTGGCTGGCCCTTTAAACAAGGCCCATCTCCGCCCTTCAAGAGAGCTGCAATTAAGGGAATAGCACCTTTTTAATTTGGAGTGGGAGTTAAAACAGTTTTCTCACCTGTGGCATTGAGATGTTTGAGGAGATGATACCTCTAGATAGGGGAGTGTTAGAGCTTTATGAGAGATTTGTTTGTTTGTGGGGCTTGTCTTTTGAATTTTGGTTTGGAAGCCTTTTGTGGTCTATGACAGCTGAAAACTAAGCAAACTAGGGTTTTCTTTGATCCTGATGGTTGTGCAGCAGTTCAAACTTCTCAAATGCAGAATTTGAGCTGTTTGCTCTCCCAGTGCCCTAGAGCATTGGTTTGGGAATATTTATGCCACAGGTGGTGTTATGGTCCTGTTAAGTCAATGACTCTGGATCAAATCTGGCCCCGTCTGTAAGGGGTTTGTGTGTTCACCCACTCTTCAGTGGAGGTGGCAGGTTAACAGGGGTTTGTGGGGGGGAAAATCGCAGGTGAATGAGGGGGAATGCACAGAGCTGGTGGGGTGAATAGGAGTGTGAGGCAGTTGTTGGCGAAGGAGAGTGTGTTGCAGGGATGTGTAGCTAAGGACTCACCATCCAATCTCAGACCAGAGTGAAACAGGATTCTTATCGTGCTCACAAATTCCTTCGTCACTCCTCAAACGATGATCAGTATTCTGACTCAAGCGTTTTCTGGCCTTGTGACGACAAGCGGGCCTAACGTTCCAATGGCAAATGAGGCAGGGAGGATGTTTCCTGTAATAGAGGTAGTAAAAGTTCCATTAGAGAGGAATACGTTGCCTTTAACTGATAACATGCGGTGGGGTCTCGGTACATTTGGTGATGTCTGGGATCTCTCTATCAATATAAAAAATGAAAATCAAGGCTGGGTCTCTCTGTGGGGGGGGGGGGTATCTAATATTTGCTTATGTCATAATCTAATTCATCCCAACTGGCAGTGCGGGCTTTGTTCCCCAAGGCATCCGTATTGGCTGTCCATGGACCATCTCTGTCCCAATGCAGTCCTCAGTGTCTCTTGCATTTAAATCAATGATGGCATCAGCACCTTTTGGCCAATTTTAGCTGTGTTTACTCAGTCAATCTGGCCAGTTTAGTTTTTCATTCAGTACAGGTGTCTGGGGTTAATGGGAGTAGTGGATGATTGATAATTCCTGAAATAATTCTTCATTCATCTTATTTTTTTTTTAATTACTTAATTTCACATATGCATTAAAAACTAATTTTTTATTTGAAATAACATCAAATGAATGCATAGTGATTAAAAAAAATTAACCCCTTGTCTTGGGATGATGGTTTTGGGATGTTTGTGCCTGAGGTTTGTCTCTGAAGTGGACGCTGCTGATGGGTTGATCCCAGAATGGGGGGGGGGGGGGTGTTTGTGGGCAAGGGGTGGATTGGAGGAATTCTCTTGCTCTTGACTGCAAGAACCATTTCATTTAATTTTTCCTGATGTAAAGAAAAAAAGAAAAAAACATCTGGATAGTATTTATAAAAATTTACCAAACCTTTCAAATAAAATCTAACATCTTAAATTTCTTGATTTTAGGAGTCGGAAGGTTCATGTTGAGCTTCCAAGTTACTGCCACACATTTTACCCCTAGAACAATTACAGCACAGAAACAGGTCATTTGGCCCTTCTCGTCTGCTCTGAACTAAATACTCTCCTCCAGTACCACCTCTCTGCATTCCCCACCCCTCCAATTTTCTCTTAAATGACAAAATGGACGCTGCTTTCACTATTTCTCCCGGAAGCTCACTCCACTCAGCCACCATTGAGTCAAGAAGTTCCCCCTCACGTTACTTCAAAACTTTTGCCTCTTAACTCAAGACCTCTTGTTTCAATCTCTCCCACTTGCAATGGAATTGCCTATCCACATCAACTCTATCCATCCTTCTTGTAATTTTAAATACTCTACCAAATCCCCTCTCGGCTTTCGAGTTGACAGGAATGCACTCATGGATGGTTGGATGAATTCTCTTGGGGAACAGTTCATAGTGGCTCAAAAGTGCTTGATTAGATGCAAGGAGAGCTGCCACTGAATGTTGCATGTATTTGGTTCTGGGTTTCGAAGGTACCTCAGCTCTCTCTCTTTTGTACTCGGTCCAAAAGACATTGCTGATCTTATTTGGAATTAGACCAGTTTCAATGAAGCAATGCTGAAGATTTTTGCTGGAGGGGGGGAATAAGCATTGCATTAAATTAAGCTGCGGCTGGTCATCCTTAAGTGTTGATCTGCAGTCCAAGTCTGGTGAGCTTTCTGGGATGGGCTAACGTTCCAGGCAACTCCTTCTTCACACAACAGGATTCAACATTTAATAGGACGGGGGGTGGGGGAATAATCTTGGGTTAAGTTCCATTTGTGTTTTAGTTCATAAAGCCCATTGGATTTTGACTTGTATCGGGAGCACAGTGGGATATGAACAACATTTCTTGTTGTTTTCAGAGTATACCTTTCCCCTGGTTTATAATTCTTTGTGTGAATCATTTTTTTACTCCTGTCCAAGTTAGTAACAGGAAACACTGTGGGAGTGGGACGCTGTTTCATCGCTGGTAAAGTCCAACAACTGGTGAAACATTGACATGATTGAAGCTCTCTTGAAGGCAGGTTTCCAATTACTGCAGGTAACTTTCAGTTCAAGATCTTTCACCCCATCTTCCTCACTCGTGCACAGTGTCACGGCCGTCAATGACGGAGGGAGGAAAGTTGGTTTGAAAATGAGCAAATTGTTTACGTCAGAGCCAAGTCTGAAACCACCTTTTATTGAATCAAGTGAGATGCAGGACTGGTCACGGTGGCTGCTGGGAAGCACATGCAGATAGCCTTGCCCACAAGGAATCTTTTGAGTCCTCATTCTCAACATAGGGTGGCAGTGTCCTAGGGTCTCCTTCTTTCGCCTCGTCTTCCTTAATCATCTGAAGCCTGATTTCTTTCCCCTCTCATTCAGCCTGCATTATTTTCTGCATCCTCTCCCTGTTACTCCCTTGCTTTCTATTCCCTTCATTTTCTCCCTCATCATTAATTTTAGCAAAGATGACTGGCTTGGTTTAGTCTGTAACATGTTTGAGTTTCAAGTGGAACATTTAACGTGGGCTCAGTGCTGTTTTGAAATATTAGCAGAACAGAGGATGACACCAGTCACTGATGGATTGAAGAGAAAAAGATCCCCCTTTCTCTGGTAAGGTCGTGGGCAAGAGACCTAAGAGAGGAACAAGTCTGAATAAACATCTTTCCTGATTAACTGTGTCCGGTGCATTGATTGAGTGGTGCTGTTGCAGCAGACCCCACTCTTATCCATAATTGATTGGAAACTAATCTATGGTCACTGGACCCAAAATGTTCACATACACGTTTTACCTCTCCAACTATTACAGCATCGAAATAGGCCAACTTGAGAGGAGTCACGTGATGGAGTAGTGGCCGGACGGTGAACTCCAGCCCTCTCCAGAAAAGTCGGGAAAAACAAGAGAAAACACAAAGGCACAGAAATAAAAGTTACAGAAAAGTGAGTATAAAGGTGGAAAGAAGATGGCGACAAAAAAAGAAAAGTCGAAAGCAACGGTAAGAAGAGAGGAAGAGAAGACAAAGGAGGAAAAAGGTGAAGGCCTTACCTGTCCGAAGAGGCCCGCTGCGGAGAGAGAAACCCGCTCCCTCAGGTCGGTAAATAATGGACTACAAAAATGGCTCGCAGAGCCGAGCAAAAGTTCGCAACCGCGCATGCGCGAAGTTTCGCGCATGCGCGATGCGAATGAAAAAAAACACACCGACGGGAGGGGGGACCAGCTGGGGAGTCGATCTCCACAGCCGGCAACGACAGCTGCAGAACACCTGCAGCAAGAAGAGACCACAGAAGACAATAGAAACAAGAAAGAAGAGGAGGAAAGGGCAACAAAGAAACAACAGATGGTCAACCCAGAGGAAGAAGAAGAGGAAGAGTATGGTGAAATAGAAGAAGAAAAGATAGGCAAGGTAAAGGATATACTTGCTCTTATTAAAGGATACATGGAGTCATTTAAAGAATGGCAAACACAGGAATTTAAGGATTTAAGAAAAAGAATAAACAACACAGAAGAGAAAATAATTAAAATGGAGATGACCTTAACAGAAATGGGAAAAAAAATGGACAAGATGGAAGAGCGGGCAGTAGCAGCAGAAATGGAGGTAGAAGACTTAAAAAAGAAATTGGAGAAATCTAATAAAAAAACTAAAGAGACACAAGAACTACTAGCTCAAAAAATAGATACAATGGAAAACCATAACAGAAGAAATAACATAAAGATAGTGGGCCTTAAGGAAGATGAAGAAGGCAAGAATATGAGGGAGTTTATAAAAGAGTGGATCCCTAAGACCCTAGGATGTCCAGAACTACAGCATGAAATGGAAATAGAAAGGGCACATAGAGTATTGGCCTCTAAACCACAACCACAACAAAAACCAAGATCTATTGTAGTAAAATTCCTAAGATATACTACAAGAGAAAAGGTACTGGAGAAGGCAATGGAAAAAGTAAGAGAGGGCAACAAACCACTGGAGTATAAAGGGCAAAAAATCTTCATTTATCCAGATATAAGTTTTGAACTCCTAAAGAAGAGAAAAGAGTTCAATACAGCAAAGGCGATTTTATGGAAGAAAGGGTATAAATTTATACTAAAGCATCCAGCGGTATTGAAAATATTTATTCCAGGACAACAAAACAGACAATTCTCGGATCCAGAAGAAGCACGAAAATTTGCAGAACAATTACAAAAATAGACTGAGGGAGGAAGACGGGTAATGAGAGTTAAAATGATCACGACTGATATGTATGTGGGTAAAGACAAAAATAGACTGAGGGATGAAGACGGGTAATGAGAGTAAAAATGATCACGATTGATATGTATGCAGGTAAAGAGGTATAAGAGTGAATAGAGATAATGAGCATACATGAATGTATCTGTACTTAGAGGAAAATATAGATAGTATAGACAAGAATTAATAAGGGAAGGTAATGGAATAGAGAGAATAAGGAGGGAATTAAAAGAGGGACCTTTGTGACATATGAAAAGTGAAATCTTTTCTGGGGGAGGCGGGGTGGGGGGAAATAGCGGTCACTGCAAAATCAGTTGACGCTTGCGAGTGGATTCGCAAATCCAAATGGAGAGGGGAGATGTGGTTGTCCGACAAGGGATAAAGGACAACTCAGGAGGTGAAGGGGAGATTGGGGATAAATAAGATAGAAATAGGAGAATAAGGAAAATGTTAGATGTTGTAGGAATGTTGTCTTATAAAGAGTTGAAAATAAGAAAACAGAAATGGAAAAGGAGGAAAGGTAATGATGGAAAAACGGAAAGAGAAGATAAACAAAATATAAAAGGGCTACGCTGAACTATATGCCTTTAAATATTAATGGAATACATAACCAAATTAAAAGGAAGAAACTACAAAATTTAAATGAATAAATGTATTCCATTAGAAAAAATAACATATTGGTTAAGAAATAATATTGAAATATTCGAACAAGTGTAGGAGCCTTACATTAAATACAATAGCGAAAACCTACCGGGGACAAACATTACCTAAGTTGATGGAAGGAGAAGGAAAGAAAAGAATGGACTCAGTAGAATTTCTGGTGTAATTTTGTTGAATGACAACATTGTCTGACTGGCTTAATGCAACCTAGATTGTGTACCTAAAATGGATGAGAGGGGGGGGGTGGGGGGGTGGTTTGGGAGGAAAGGGGTGGGGGGAGAAAAAGTCACTGTATATGTGTGAAAAAGAAATAGTGTATTCATGGCTAATGTGATTTATGGTGTGAAAAAAAAAAAATTAAAAAAGAAAAAAAAAAAGAAATAGGCCAACTTTGCCCTTCGAGTCCACGCCGAACACTTTGTCCTACCTAATCCCATTGACCTACACTCGCCCCTTGACCCTCCATTCCTTTCCTGTCCAAATACATATCCAACTTCTCCTTAAGAGCTAATATTGAGCCTGCCTCCTCCACTTCATCTGCAAGTCCATTCCACAAACCCACCACTCTGAGTGAAAGTCCCCCCCTCACATTTCCTCGAAACTTCTGCCCCTTTCTCTCAACCCACGTCAAATCTATACCCCAATAATTTTAAATACCTCAACCCAATCCAACCTCAACCTTTTATGCTCCGCAGAATAAAAATTTTGCTTAACTTTTCCCTATAACTTAGACCTGTGGTTTTCAAAATGCTCTCAAACTCAAATTCCACTTGAAGCAATCCCTACACCAGAAGTGCTCTGTGATTAGTCAGGAATTGATTCAGGTGCTATGAAAGGAACCATCTACATCCTACAGGATGGAGCGCCAGAATAGCATACATAGTTGAAGAAATTAAATTCCAAGACTTTGCTCTGCAAAGTGTTTCAACTTCAAAAGTACAGCCCCTCATGGCCAATCCCGGGAATTTACTGGGACAGGGTCCAGTGGAAAAGGGACACTGTCCAAATGCCAGTGTCAAATGATATCATTTCACGCCACCTCTAACCCTACTCATATCCTCGGCGTTTGCCGACGTCGGCCTGATGGTAAAACCAGTGGAAGAGAGACAGCAGAGAATCACCTGTTTCCAGTCGAAGGCAGAACACTCCGCTCCCCGGGGATGAGTTGTGTTCAGTGGAAAAGCAATCTTGTGTCCCAGTGGAAATGGGACCAAGGGCTTCCTAACCTGAGACACTGCATGGCCAATGAACTGGGATTCCCGTGGAAAAAGGGTTTCAGACTGCTTTGTAAAATCTGCATGCAGTGCTTCAACCGAAATGAAGGCCAATGGGATGATGAGCTTCATTAAACTTTTCTACGTGGTCGTGCGTGAAAGTGAGGCCATTTTGGCAAGAAAGCGCAGAAAAATTAACCACGATCACAGGAGTGGCCTCCACGTGAGACCTGGAGCAATATCTTCATGGAAACAAGCGACAACTTGACCAAATATCTAATCTCATTTATAAAAATAGCACTGGCCTTCGCGAAAAGATGTATCACGATCAACTGGATGTCCGATAGCACGCTGGGCTGTGGAAATGAACTGCTGTTACCTACGGGAAAAAAAAATCACATAAACGTGACCCTTTGGTAAAAGTCTGTCAGCTGTACCTGGACCACATAGGGGCCCAGACACTAATATAAATGAACAATAAAAGGGGATGAATGTAACCATTATATATACCAAAACCAAGTTTCCCCAACTGGACTCATCTACTTGTAATCTCTGAAAATGTGGATATGAAAACAAACTGCAATAGAGAGAGAAAAAATTCAAAGTGCAAAAGGGAGAGTCTTTAAATGAGTCCCTGAATGTGTGTTGAGTCTCGTGATGAAGGGGTAGCAGCTGTTCCTGAACCTGGCTATACCTCTTTCCTGATGGGAGCAGTGAGAACAGAGCGGGTGATGTGGATCCTTGATTGCTGCTGCTCTCTGACAGCAGCGTTCCCTGCAAATGTTCTCAAATGTGGCGGGTTTTTACATGAGATGTCCTGGGCGGTGTCCATACTTTTGTAGAGATTTTTGCTCAGGGGTATTGGTGTCACAAGACAACTGATCAAACCTACTACAAACTGAACCTTTCACCCCTCACACCCGTAAACCCACTATTTTTCTTGCATCAATGTGCCTGTCTAAATGTTAAAGGTCCCTATTATTCCAGACCACACCATCCTGCCCGGCCATGCACTCCAGGCACCCGCAGCCTTCTGCACGTTCTCTTTCTACAAGTCCTTCAGCAGCCTTGTGTTTCCGCAGCACTGCCTGCTCCTCCACCAAGCTCTGCCTCAAATCCATTCACTCTATGAGCTTCCTGCATCACTCCAGAGAAAAGCCCAAGGTTTCTCTCTCTGGATATTGCATTTACTTCATTCTGATGGGCTGAATTCCTGCAGCTTCCCAATCAAACATCTGCAATCGCCTTTAAATTGTGCCCCTCTGCACAGATTTGTGCCACCTGCTTTTAAACAGGTTAAATCCTATGGGCATTCTGACAGTGTCCTTCCACTCTCTCTCTCTCTCTCTCTCTACCGGTGGAACTAAATCCTTCTGCTCAAATTGTTGCTTGGTCTGGGCTTCTGTCCTTTTGCCTGGATTCTCATTCTCTGCTATTTCAATCTGAAATACGAGGAATAAAACTGTGGGGATATGGATCGGAATTCTTTCTGGCTAGAGCATCTCAAACACTGCTCTCATCCTCGTGTGTGCACAGGTAGAGACAAGAACAAATCTTGTCCTTAGTCACTGTGAAATCCATCTCCAAGATGATGGCACTTTATTCCTGTGTGTTTTTTTTTGAACCTTGCTTAGTGCTAGTTTTTCCTTTTGAATTGAACATTGCAATATATGTTAATGCACTTTCCAAATGGTTTTACAATGTAAACAATATTTTAAAGAAAAATCTGAAGACTTCACCATCTGAGATGCAGATTCTAATCTGTGGCTTCGGCGGGTCCGCGCCCAGGCGTATTTGAATTATTTTAACATAACATAACATAACAATTACAGCACGGAAACAGGCCATTAGGCCCTTCTAGTCCGCACCGAACCAAACACCCCTTTCTAATCCCACCTCCCTGCACAATGCCCATAACCCTCCATCTTCCTCTCATCCATATACCTGTCCAACCTTTTCTTAAATAATACAATTGACTCCGCCGCCACTATTTCTCCCGGAAGATCATTCCACACAGCTACCACTCTCTGAGTAAAGAAGTTCCCCCTCATGTTACCTCTAAACCTCTGCCCCTTAATTCTTAACTCATGTCCTCTTGTTTTAAACTTTCCTCCTCTTAACGGAAATAGTCTATCCACATCCATTCTGTCTATCCCTTTCATAATCTTAAATACTTCTATCAAATCCCCTCTCAACCTTCTACGCTCCAAAGAATAAAGACCCAATCTGTCCAATCTCTCCCCATAGTCCAGATGCTTAAACCCAGGCAACATTCTGGTCAACCTTCTCTGCACTCTCTCCACTCTGTTTATATCCTTCCTATAATTAGGCGACCAGAACTGCACACAGAACTCCAAATTAGGCCGCACCAACGTCTTATACAATCTCAACATCACCTCCCAACTCCTATATTCCATGCAATGATTGATAAAGGCCAGCATACTAAAAGCCTTCTTCACCACCCTATTCACGTGAGTTTCTACCTTCAGGGAACGATGTACCGTCACTCCTAAATCTTTCTGCTCTTCTGTATTCCTCAATGCTCTCCCATTTACCACATATGTCCTATTCTGATTCTTCTTACCAAAATGAAGCACCTCACACTTATCAGCATTAAATTCCATCTGCCATTTTTCAGCCCACTTTTCTAAGCAGCCCAAATCCCTCTGCAATCCTTGAAAACCTTCTTCATTATCCACTATTCCACCTATCTTAGTATCGTCTGCATATTTACTAATCCAATTCACCACCCCATCATCTAGATCATTAATGTATATAACGAACAACAATGGGCCCAATACAGATCCTTGAGGCACACCACTGGTCACCGGCCTCCAACCTGACAGACAATTATCCACTACCACTCTCTGGCCTCTCTCTTTCAGCCAATGTTCAATCCATTTGACTATCTCAAAATTTATACCGAAAGACTGCACCTTCCTAACTAACCTTCCATGTGGTACCTTATCGAAGGCCTTACTGAAGTCCATATAGACAACATCCACTGCGTTACCCTCATCCACATTCCTAGTCACCTCTTCAAAAAATTCAATCAGATTGGTCAAACATGACCTTCCTCCCACAAATCCATGTTGAGTGCTCCTGATCAGACCCTGTCTATCCAGATGTTTATAAGTACTATCTCTAAGAATTTTCTCCATTAATTTACCTACCACATACGTCAAACTTACAGGCCGATAGTTGCCAGGCTTCCTCCTTGAACCCTTTTTAAATAACGGAACCACATGCGCAATGCGCCAATCCTCCGGCACTATCCCCATATCTAATGACATTTGAAAAATTACCGCCAGAGCCTCTGCTATTTCCTCCTTCACTTCTCTCAATGTCCTGGGGAAGATCCCGTCTGGTCCCGGAGACTTATCCACCTTTATATTCTTCAAAAGCCTTAAAACTACACCTTTTGTAATCTCTATATTCCCCATATTTACCCAATTTGCTTTTTTTATCCCACATCTCCCAATATCCTTCTCCTTAGTGAATACCGAAGAAAAGAAACTGTTCAATATCTCCCTCATTTCTCTAGGTTCCACACACAGTTTTCCACTCTGATTTTCTTAGGGACCAATTTTGTCTCTAGCTTTCCTCTTACCATTAACATATTTGTAGAATTTAAAGAGGACCGTCTTCCAATGTCTGCAGTGAAACTGGGAGAAAGAGGGTTGGGCTGTCGGTGTCATAGTTAATGACGTCTCATTACAGAGCTGAAAGCTGACAGTCTGTGGTGAACTGATATTCTTGTCCCACTGACCAGCAGACCTTCCTGCTCATTCCCATCCATGGGGCCGGGATTCCCTCAACCTCACGGGTCCCCCTCACACTCGCAGTTCTCCGATCCCCTCAACCATACGGATCCCACAAACCACGCGGGTTCCCACCCCCACCTTCAGCCTCGCAGGTGCCCTCAGCCTTCTGGGTCCACGTCCCGGTCCCCCCTCCGCCCTCTGGGTCACCGTACCTCCTCAACCTTCTGGGTCCCCGTCCCCTTCCCCCCTCAGCCTTCTGGGTCCCCGTCCCCGTCCCCCCTCAGCCTTCTGGGTCACCGTACCTCCTCAACCTTCTGGGTCCCCGTCCCCTTCCCCCCTCAGCCTTCTGGGTCCCCGTCCCCGTCCCCCCTCAGCCTTCTGGGTCCCCGTCCCCGTCCCCCCTCAGCCTTCTGGGTCACCGTCCCCCCTCAGCCTTCTGGGTCCCCGTCCCCCCTCAGCCTTCTGGGTCCCCGTCCCCCCTCAGCCTTCTGGGTCCCCGTCCCCCAGCAGCCTTCTGGGTCCCCGTCCCCCCTCAGCCTTCTGGGTCCCCGTCCCCCCTCAGCCTTCTGGGTCCCCGTCCCCCCTCAGCCTTCTGGGTCCCCGTCCCCCCTCAGCCTTCTGGGTCCCCGTCCCCCCCTCAGCCTTCTGGGTCCCCGTCCCCCCTCAGCCTTCTGGGTCCCCGTCCCCCCTCAGCCTTCTGGGTCCCCGTCCCCCCTCAGCCTTCTGGGTCCCCGTCCCCCCTCAGCCTTCTGGGTCCCCGTCCCCCCTCAGCCTTCTGGGTCCCCGTCCCCCCTCTGCCTTCTGGGTCCCCGTCCCCCCTCAGCCTTCTGGGTCCCCGTCCCCCCTCAGCCTTCTGGGTCCCCGTCCCCCCTCAGCCTTCTGGGTCCCCGTCCCCCCTCAGCTTTTTGGGTCCCCGTCCCCCCTCACCTTTCTGGGTCCTGAACACCCTCACCCTTCTGGGTCCTGATCACCCTCACACTTCTGGGTCCTGATCACCCTCACCCTTCTGGGTCCTGATCACCCTCACCCTTCTGGGTCCTGATCACCCTCACCCTTCTGAGTCCTGATCACCCTCACCCTTCTGTGTCCTGATCACCATTACCCTTCTGGGTCCTCATTCCCCTCACCCTTCTGGTTCCACGAGTACCTCAGCCTTGCGTGTCCCTCAAACTTCTGGATACCCGACCCCTCAGTCTCGCAGGATTCCCGCCCCCCACAGCCTTGCGTGTCCCTCACTCCTCTGGCAGATCTCCCACACCCCTCTGGCGGGTCCCCCTCACCCTTCTGGGTCCCCGACCCCCTCACCCTCCTGGGTCCCCGACCCCCTCACCTTTCTGGGTCCCCGTCCCTCTCCCTCATCTGCCTCGCGGGCCCCAACCCCCCCCTCTGCCTCGCGGGCCCCGACACCCGTCTGCCTCGCGGGCCCTGACACCGCTCAGCCTCGTTGGAGCGTTCCCCCCTCAGCCTCGTGGGCCCCGACCCCTCTCAGACTCGCGGGCCGCGACGCCCCTCAGCCTAGCGGGCTACGACCCCCCTCAACCTCGCGGGCCGCAACCCTCCTCAGCCTCGCGGGTCCCCGATCCCCCTCAGCCTCGCGGATCCCCCTCCCCCCCCATAGCCTCATGGACCCTGACCGCCCCCTTCAGCCTCGCGGGTCCCCGACTACCACAAACCCTAACGCCACCCCGACCCAAACTCCCTCACGGTTCCCCGGCCCCACCTCACAACCATCCCCCTGCCCGTTCCCCTCCGAGCTCCGGCCGCCCCCGACCCAAAGGGCGACCCGTGGAATCTCTGTCCTCCCTGGTCTCGCTCCCAAAATGCCCCGATTCCCGCCCGTGAGGAACCGACATGAACCTCTCTCCCCCTCCCGCTCGCCACCAACTCCTCCAAAGGCGGCAAAGATCAACAACATGGCAGCCACCAGGGGTCGCTCTCGCGAGAGCTTGGGCCACCCCTCCACGGGATCTCCTCTCCACCACCCCGAGCCCCTGGATGGAGCCCCAGGACTCGAGGTCCAGCCCTTTGGAGCCCCCTCTCTCCTGAGAACCTCGTCCCACTGGGGAAGGGTCCGAGAGCTGCCTCGGGCCTCCAGTCCATCTCCCCTTCAGGCTGCACATTTCCACACCAGGATCTGCCCCACATTCCACCCCCCCCCCCCAAGAGTCCAGTCCATCCCACCTCCACCACCTTGGCCCAAAGCTCATTCCACGCTCCCACCCTCCTCTGAGGGAAAAAAATCCCCCTTCAATCTCAATCCATGTCCTCCTCTTTGAATCTCTCCCACTCTCCTTGGAAACAGCCTGTCCCCATGGACACGATCCGTCCCCCCTCACAATTTTCAAATCTTCCTCAATCTTCTACGCTCCAGGGAATAAAGTCCCAGCCTGTCCAACCTTCCCCTGGAACTCAAACCCCGAAAGCCAGACCACCTTCTTGTCCCTCTCCTCGACGCGCTGTCTCATTCCTATCCTTCCTCTCCTCCGGCCACCCAAACGGCACACAACGTTCCCAAGTTGGCCTCACCCATGCCTCGTCCAACTTCCTCGTGGCCTCCCACCTCCTGCACTCAATCCTCTCATTTCTGAAGGCCAAAATACCAGAAGCTTTCTTCACTCCCCCCCACCCCCCCATCTCTACAAGGGACTCCACTTTCGGGCAGTTCTGTACCACAGTTCCTCAATCCCTTTGTTTGACAACACTCCTCAATGGTCTGCCATTTAACATTCAAACTCTTACGTTTTAAGAATCAATTGCAGAGATCCATGGATGTGAGAAGTCAGGAGGGTTAGGGACTGGGTGCAGGTCGATGAGACTGGCAGAATGATATTTCACCATGGACGAGAAGGGCAGAAGGGTCTCTTTTCTTTGCTGTGGGGTTTCTAGGGTAGAGTTCACACCATTCTCAGGAAGGAGGATGAGCAGACAGATGTCATGGTCCACGGGTAGGAAAGGTGATGAGATCCTGCCAGGAGAGATGAGGGAGTTAAGTGCAGAACCAAGGGGTCTCTCTCTGTCAGTCTGTGTGTGCCTCTATCTCTCTGTGTCTCTCTCTCTCTGTCTGTGTCTGTCTGTCTGTGTCTCTCTCTCTCTGTCTGTGTCTCTCTCTCAGTCTGTGTCTATGTCTCTCTATCTGTGTCTCTCTTTGTGTCACTCTGTGTTTGTCTCTGTGTCTGTCTCTGTCTGTGTGTGTCTCTTTGTGCGTACGTCTGTGACTCTCTCTCTGTGTCTCTCTCTGTCCGTGTCTCTCTCTCTGTCTCTCTCTCGCTGTCAGTGTCTCTTTCTCTGTCTGTATGTGTCTCTCTGTGTGTCTGTGTCTGTATATCTGTCACTCTGTGTCTATATATCTGTCTCTCTGTGTCTGTGTGTGAGTGTGTCTGTCTGTCTGGGTATGTGTGTGTGTCTCTCTCTGTCTGTGTCTCTGTATCTGTGTCTGTATCTGTGAGTGTGTGTCTCTCTCTGTCTGTGTGTCTCTCTCTGTCTGTGTGTCTCTCTCTCTGTCTCTCTCTCGCTGTCAGTCTCTCTCTGTCTCTGCCTGTGTGTTTCTGTGTGTGTCTGTGTGTGTGTGTGTGTGTCTGTCTGTCTGGGTATGTGTGTCGCTCTCTATCAGTGTCTCTAATATTTGGTTATTCATTACCCACCATTATCCATCCCGACTGGTGGTGCGGGCTTTGTTCCCCAAGGCGTCCGTATTGGCTGTCCATGGACCATCTCTGCCCCAACGCATTCCTCGGTGTCACCTGCATTAAAATCAAGGTGGCATCAGCTCCTTTTTGGGCACTTTTAGCCGTATTTCCTCAGTTCTTCTGGCCAGTTTTGTGTTTCGTTCACACATTCCTGCTGCCTGGGGTTCACGGCACTCGTGGAAAATCGCCAGTTCCTGAAACAATTCTTCATTTATCTTATTTGTAACATTTTTACATTTAATTTAACATATGCATTAAAAAACTTAAATTTCTTATTTGAAAATAAGATAAAATTAATGCATAGTGATTTCAAAAGTAACCCCTCCCACAGCTGCCCAATAGAAAACAATAAAGAGAGGAAACATCTAGATAGCATTCATAAAAATTGAGCAAAACTCTCAAATAAAATCTTGCTTTTCTTGGTTTTAGGAGTCAGAAAGTTCATGTTGGGTGATTACAACTTAATTCCTACAATTGGTAAATACACATCCCAAATCTTCAAAAGAGAAATTCAAATTTGTTCCGTGAATTCAATGTAATTATTTCAAGTGGGATACAACGGCCTATTTCAGTGTGGCTATCGACCCATTCCCAAATACGCATCGGACTTCCAAGTTACTGCCACACATTTTAACCCTATAACAATTACAGCACAGAAACAGGTCATTTGGCCCTTCTTGTCTGCACTGAACGAAATACTCTCCTCTCGTACCACCTCTCAGCATTCCCCTCCCCTCCAATTCTCCCTGAAATGACAAAATGGACCCTGCCGCCACTACATTTCCCGGAAGCTCACTCCACTCAGCCACCACTCTGAGTAAAGAAGTTCCCCCTCATGTTACTTCCAAACTTTTACCTCCTGTTTCAATCCCTGCTCCCCGCAATGAAAAAAGTCTCTCCACATCAACTCGTTCTATCCTCCTAGTAATTTTAAAGACTTCGATCAAATCCCCTCTCAACCATCTACAATCCAAAAAATAAAGACTTCATTTGCTCAATCTTTCTTTGTAATCTAGTTGCTGATATCCAGGTAACATTGACGTAAATCTTCTCTGCACCCTCTCTACTTTATTGATAGCTTTCCTCTCATTTGGTGACCAGAACTGCACACAGTACTCACAAAAGAGCCTCACCAATATCTTGTCTAGTCTCAACCTCACTGCCCGACTCCTGTATTCTATGTGATGGTTGATCAAGGCCAGCTATTTGAACAGATTCTTTTCGAGGTACTCTCTGATTACCCTCCAATAATTAACCTATCACTGTCAGGCTCACCTGGTTGGCTTTTGAAGCCGTTTTTAAACAAAGGAACATTAGATTACATCCATTCCTCTGGCACCTCACCCGTGGATAAACAGGTTTTAAATATTTCTGTCAGAGCCCTTGCAATTTCTACTCTTCTTTCCCTCAAGGCCAAGGGAATATCATGTCAGACGTCCATCCACCATCAGACAAAAATTAGCCGACACAAGATGAAGGCAGGACAGTAGTCCCACCTCTCCAGCACGAGTCATGGATCAAGTGAGCACTGACTGCAAGAAGTTTCTACATCCTCTTGGTGTCTGTGTGGATTTCCTCCCACACTCCACAGCTCAAGGGGGCCGTAAGTTCATTGGCGATTTGGGAAGCTCAAGACCATGGGGTGGAAGTGCACATTCTGGTTCTGGGGGCATCAATTCAATTCAACTGCACGGATGAACCTTTGGGCACGACTGATCTTTTTCTGGTTTCAAACTCATTATTTTTGAAAATTGTATGTGCACCTCTAATGCAACACGACTGCTGCAAAACAGGCTTCTTGATGCATATCCATGACAAGAACTCGGGAGAATCTGATTTAGTTACTAGACTTTTGAACAGAACAGTGTCTGGACATTTTATCCCTAAACTGAAACTTTATAGACATACAGAACAAAAAGATGGCAAAACAAGCTTGTGTCTCACCAATACCACAATTCACGGACACTTTTTAAGTTCTCAAGGGTGGCAGAAAACACAAAGAACAGACAAACTCCTTCCACACTGTCACTTTGAGAGCTTTGGACTCACCATGCTATAAATATTGCCAAGCCATCACTCTCTCTCCAAATCAATGACCCAAAGTCCTGGCTGAGCGATAGATTTGAGACATTTTACCCGCTATGTAGCAATCAGGCACAAGGAAAATTGCTGCTTCCATTGTAAAATATTTAGGAATCTCAGACCACAAACAACCTTCACCCCGAAAAACAAGCAATTCTCCACAATAAAACTAGGTTTCCTTCCTGTCTGCAAGCATCTGCTCTCTTGAGTCTGAATGGCACAACTGGGGAAACCGTTTCAAACCCATGACCTGAAACAGCATATTCTCTTCCCCTAATTGGAGCTGTCTTGCAATTGGCCACCACTGCCCGAGCAAGAATGAACTGGGAGATCTCACACTTGCTCCTTCACAGGTGAGACCTCCCAGTTCATTGGAGCTCCATATTATCCATCTTGCTCTATTTTGTTAACCTTAATCAAGTCTCCTCTCATACTCCAACACTCCCATGAAAAATAAAAATCATGTATCCTGTAGTTCGCGAGTCCGGACACCAGGTGGTGGTATTATACCTAGATCTCTCTCTCTCTCTCTCCCTCTCGCTTCATGCATGCAGTACTCGGTGTGAACAGGCAGTGGCAGCACTTTACAGCTCTTGCAATCTGCATCTTGGACAGGAGATGTCGGAGTTACAGAGACATGGCTGCGGGAACGGCAGGATTGGGAAATCAATGTTCCCGGGTACACGTCCTATAGAAAAGACAGAAAGTTGGGAAGAGGGGGTGGGGTAGCTCTGTTGGTAAGAAATGAAATTCAGGCATTTGAAAGGAAAGACATTGAAACAGGTGGGTAGAGTCTGTTTTGATAGAATTAAGAAATTGTAAAGGCATGAGGACCATAATGGGGGTCATTTACAGGCCTCCGAAAAGTAGCTCAGATATCGGTAGCAGTAGAAATCAGGAATTAAGAGTGGCATGTCAAAGTGGTAGCAATACGGTAGTTATGGGGGACTTCAACATGAAAGTGGACTGGGATAATCAGACGGGGGCAGGAACACAAGAGAGTGAGTTTATTGAATGTCTACGAGATACTTTCTTCCATTGATTTAATTATAAATTTGGTTACTTTGTTCTTTTATGTTAATTTTTTTCCCCAGTTTTATCCATATTTGAATCCAAATTCAGGTTGAAATCCCCTCCTATTAATATGTTCCCTTGCGTATCTGCTACCTTCAAAAAGATATCTTGCATAAACTTTTGATCTTCTTCGTTAGGTGAATATACATTGAGTAGATTCCAAAACTCCGAATATATCTGACATTTTATCATTACATATCTCCCTGCTGGATCTATTATTTCCTCTTCTATTTTAAATGGCACATTTTTACTAATTAATATAGCTACTCCTCTTGCTTTTGAATTATACGATGCTGCTGTTACGTGTCCTACCCAATACGAGATACTTTCTTGGAGCAGCTAGTGGAGGAACCTACCAGGGGGAAGTCGATTCTGGACTTGGTGCTGTGCAGTGACGCAGAGTTAATAAGTGACCTCGATGTAGGGGAGCCATTAGGGAATAGTGACCATGGTATGGTTATTTTTGAGCTGCAATTAGAAAGGGAAAAAGAAAGGAAGTCGGAAGCATCTGTACTGCAGTTAAATAAAGGGGATTATGCAGCTATGAGGGAGGAGCTAGCCAAAATAAAATGGAAAGATACACTAGCTGGGAGGACAATTCGGGAAAAATGGCAGGTGCTTTTGGACATTTTCCACAGGATTCAGGACAAATTTATTCCAAAGTGGAGGAAAGGCTCTAGGAGATGCAAATGGCAGTCGTGGCTAACTAATGAAATCAAGTGCAATATCAAATCCAAAGGGAGTAAGTATAAGATAGAGAAGTGGAGTTGGAAGCTAGAGGATTGGGAAACCTTCAAAGAGCATCAGAGGGTAACTAAGAAAGTCATAAGAGAGGGGAAAATGAAGTATGAGAGGAAATTAGCAAATAATATCATGGAGGATAGCAAAAGCTTTTTTAAATATGTGAAGAGGAAGAAATTGGTTCGGTCTAAAATTGGTCCATTAAGAATGGAAAAGGATGGAATTATTACCGGAAACAAGGAGATGGCTGAGGAATTTAACAAATACTTTGCATCGGTCTTCACCAAGGAGGATATAGGTTATGGTCAGTTAGGGGGTAGTGGTCATGCGGTATCAAGAGACTTGGGGAACTTTCCTGGGGAAGTAGGGGATCTAATGGATATCCAGATCTAGAAGCAGGAGGTTGTGAGTAAATTGTTGGGACTGAGGGCTGATAAAACCCCAGGGCCTGATGGGCTGCATCACAGGGTGCTTAAAGAAGTTGCTATGGAAATTGTGGAGGCACTGGTCGACATTTTCCAAAGTTCCATAGATTCGGGGGAGGTCCCTGAGGATTGGAGAGTGGCTGATGTGGTGCCGATTTTTAAGAAGGGAGGGAGGGAGAAAACGGGAAATTATAGACCGGTCAGCCTGACGTCAGTGGTGGGGAAAATATTGGAATCTATCATAAAAGGAGTAATACCAGAACACTTAGGCAGAAATAGGATAAGGGCTAGTCAGCATGGATTCCTTAAGGGTAAGTCATGCTTGACTAACCTTCTGGAATTTTTCGAGGATGTGACAAAGAGGGTGGACTTGGGAGAGCCAGTGGATGTGGTGTATTTGGACTTCCAGAAGGCCTTTGATAAGGTACCGCACGGGAGACTAGTGGGCAAGATCAGGGAGCATGGAATTGGAGGTAAGGTGCTGACATGGATAGGAAATTGGTTAAAAAATAGGAAACAAAGGGTTGGAGTAAGCCGGTCCTTTTCAGGATGGCAGGATGTGACGAGTAGAGTGCCGCAGGGATCGGTATTGGGTCCTCAGTTGTTTGTAATTTCTGTAAATGATTTGGATGAGGGGATTAATAACATGAGCAAATTTGCAGATGACACTAAACTGCGTGGCGGTGTGGGGTGTGAGGAGGATGTCAGGAAAATGCAGAGGGACTTGGACAGGTTGGGGGTGTGGGCTGCTGAATGGAAGATGACGTTCAATGTGAGCAAATGTGAGGTTATCCATTTTGGGGGCAATAATAGGAAAGCTGAGTATTCTTTAAATGGAGACAAGCTAGGGAGTGGGGAGGAGCAAATGGATCTGGGTGTACTTGTTCACCGGTCACTGAAGGCTAACATGCAGGTTCAGAAAGCTGTGAAGGCGGCAAATGGCATGTTGGCTTTCATAAAGAGGGGATTGGAGTATAGGAACAGAGACGCCCTTCTGCAGTTGTGCAGGGCCCTGGTGAGACCCAACCTGGAGTATTGCGTCCAGTACTGGTCTCCAATTTTGAGGAAGGACATACTAGCTATAGTGGGTGTGCAGCGCAGATTTACAAGGTTAGTTCCAGCGATGGCGGGGTTGACATATGCTGAAAGGCTAGAAAAACTGAACTTGTATCCGATGGAGTTTAGAAGGATGAGGGGGGACATGATTGAGGTATACAAAATTATCAGGGGGATGGACAGGGTGAAGGCGGATTACTTGTTCCCAGTGATGGGGTAGACGAGGACTAGAGGGCATAGTTTAAGAATACAGGGTAGGCCCTTTAGGACGGAGATGAGAAAACATTTTTTTACCCAGAGAAGTGTGAATCTGTGGAATGCTCTGCCACAGAGGGTGGTAGAGGCAGATTCGCTGATTATGTTCAAAAGAGAGTTAGATAAGACTCTAGTGGGCAAAGGAGTTAAGGGTTATGGGGATAAGGCTGGAAAGGGGTACTGATAGTAGTGATCAGCCATGATCTGTAAAATGGCGGTCACTGAAGGCTCGACAGGCCGAAGGGCCTACTCCAGCTCCTATTGTCTATTGAACCATTCCTCCAAGGTCCCTCTGTTCCTCAATGCCCTCCCCTTCAGTGCATACGTCTTGGTTATTCTTCCCAACATAAAGCACCTCACACTTACCTACATTAAACTCCATCTGCCATCTTTTCAAACAGTCCAAATCCTTTTGTAGTCCATGAAAACCCTCCTCACTCTCCACAACTCTTGAAAATAAGCCAAATGTATTACGTTATGTTAAGCTTCTCTTTGAAAATTTTAATTTCACATGCATTAAATGCGTACATAAATTTCTCATTCAAAGATAATGAAAAATTAATACATAGTATTTTTTTTTAAAATCCCCCTGCCCAACAACCCAATAGAAAAGAAAGATAACATCTGGAAAGTATTTATAAAAAAATTACTAAAAAACTATCAAATAAAATCGAACAAATTTTCTTGATTTTAGGAGTCAGAAGGTTCAGGTTGGGCGATTACAACTTAATTCCTACAGTTTATAAATAGGATTCCCAAATCTTTCCAAAAATTTCAAATTTGTTACATAAATTACATGTAATTATTTCAACTGTCAAGGGACTTGGGGGGTTCTCGTTCAGGAAAACATAGTGAGTGGGTAACCACCAGGTTGGATCGGCAGGAAAAGAAAGCAAATTCTATGTTGGCCTTTGTTTCGAGGGTAGGGAGGTGTTGGTGGGGCATGGGAGAGACCTCATTTGGAGAACTGCGAAGTTTATCTTAAAAAGGATGTGCTGATGTTGGAGAGAGAGCAGAGATTTACCAGGATGATATATCTCCACTCTTCATTGGAGTATAGAAGAAGGAGAGGAGATTTCAGAAACCTTTCCAATGCTGAAAGGATTGGACAGTAGATGTGAATAATGTTTCCTTTGGATAAAAAGACATTGTCTTAGAATTAGAAGTACCTATTCAAAGCAGATGAGAAATTTATTTCACCAGAAGGTCATGGAATTTATTGCTGGACTGTTGAGGGAGTTTAAGTGGGGGGGGGGCGGAATTAATAGATGTTTAATGAGTCAGGGTATCAAGGGATCAGGGGAAAAAGCCAGAACTTGGAATGAGAGGCGAGAACTGTTTAGATCAGGGGATAGCAGACACAGTGGCCTGAATGGCCAACTTCTGTTCCTTGTGATTTGACACCATTTTAACTAATGTACCTTTGAGAATTTTAACATCCATCCAAATGTCCTCTGTATTTTGGATGTGAAACAACGGCTGTGCAGGAGAAGCCAGTGAGTGGCTGTGGCCAATTGCTCCTCAGACTGGAGGCCTGTGACGAGAGCTGTGCCTCAGGGATAGGTGCTGGTACAATAATGTGGTGAATTGGATTACCAAGTTTGCAGGTAACACCAAGAACGGTGGAGTTGTGGACAGCCAGGAAAGCTTGCAGAAGGATCTGGACCAGCTGGAGAAAGGGCAGATGGAATTTAATGCAGACAAGTGTGAGGTGTCACATTTTGAAGGGCAAACCAAGAAAAGATAGACACGGTGAACGGTCGGGCACTGAGGAGTGAGGTTGAACAGAGGGACATGGTAAACGGGTGTCATTCCATGCAAGTGCTGTCACAGGTGGATTTGGGCGGGAATTGAAGATACCCAAGTTAACTAAAATTGAAAATTGTAAATGGGGCAAAAAAAGGGATCTATTTCAGAAATGTTTGTGACAACAGAAAATGGCTAAACCAATTTTTGATTAAATGGTAGATTCTTCTTTCGAATTAACCCAAGAAGAACGGACTACTTACTATATGTGAAGATGGTGGATTAAATTGATGAATGTGCGATATAATTGGGTGAATTATAATTTTTTTTACATCAGTTGTATTTAACTCCAGGAAAAAAAGATAAGGATTTAGTCATTCAGATTTATGTTTTCATTGTGGGATTCAAATTAATACTTTTTTTTGTCTGTCTGGTGGTGTGATAAAGTTAAGCCTTTGAGGATTTATTTGAAAGGTTAACACAATTCCATTACACCTCCTTCCCATGGAGAAATTTTTAGACTTCTGAAAGGTCAAAATTTTAAACTGCAATCTCTGATTTGTTCTTAATAGATTTCACAGCCATAATCAATAGAATAAAAACAAATGTTGCAGAAACCTCTAAATCCAACAATGACAAGCAATCCTCAATGACACTGGCCCTTAATATCATTATAGTGTCTTATACTTCAGTCCTATTCTTGCAAAATTAAACTCTAGTTGAATCATCATCTATTCTTATTTTTAATCTTACTCAAAACTTATGATCAATATTTAATCCCATAGCAGCACAAACACATTCTTCTACATGTTGCAGAGCTAATACAAGGGACAAAAATTATTTTCCAGCAGCAGAATAATTCTTTTGAGTGTTTATTCAATGTCTGAGATACATAAGCCAGTGGATTTTTAACATCATCAGACATATTTATTTTTAATACAGCACCGGCTGCATCCATTAAATCCCGGGATGAAGCGGTTGTAAAAGTAGTCCATACCCGCAAACTCCTGCAGCTCCTTGAGGCTGTCCGGACATGGTAACACCCTGAGAGCGGAGACCTTTGCAGCGGTGGGTGTGGCTCCTTCGGCCGTGATGGTATGGCCCAGGAACTGCATGGACTCTTTCCCAAACTAGCACTTGGCCAGGTTGATGGCAAGGCTGAAATCGGCCAGCCGGGAGAAAAGGGCACAAAGGTGGGCCTTGTGATGCGCCTGGTCCTTGCTGGCGACGAGAATGTCGTCCTAATAAATAAAGCCAAAATCCAAGTCCCTGCCCACAGAGTCCATGAGGCGCTTGAAGGTCTGAGCGGGATTCTCGAGCCCGAATGGCATGCACAGGAATTCAAACAAGCCAAAGGGGGAGATGATTGCTGTCTTTGGTATGTCCTCAGGGTGCACCGGGATCTGGTGATATCCACGCACCAGGTCAACCATGGAGAAAACACTCGCACCATGCAGGTTGGCTGCAAAGTCTTGGATGTGAGGGATGGGATAACGGTCAGGAACTGTTACCTCATTGAGTCGTCGATAGTCTCCGCAGGGACGCCAGCCACCGGAGGCTTTCAAGACCAGGTGGAGCGGCGAGGCCCATGGGTTTTCAGACCGCCGAATGATCCCGAGTTCCAACAGGTACCAAAACTTCTCCTTCGCCTCCTTGAGCTTGTCAGGCAGGAGCTGGCGAGCCTTGGCGTGAACCATTGGGCCCTGCGTGGGGATGTGGTGGAACACCCCGCGGTGCGGTGAGGCAGCGGAGAACTATGGCTTGATCAGTGTTGTGAACTCTTCCGGCATTCACTGGAACGAGTCTCTGGGTGTGCTGATCGTGGCCATCTGTGGTTGCTCCGAGCGGGAGGCGTCGAGGCGAACGGCCTGGAAGGTACGGCATCAACCAGGCACCTACCTCGAATGTCTACCAGAAGCCTATGTGCAAGGAGGAAGTCTGCACCCAGGATGGCAGTTGGAAAGGACAAGACGGTGAACCTCCATGTGAAATTTCATTGGCTGATCTGGAAGTGGACTGTCTTGTCTCCATACATCTGGCTGCACGGAGGGGAGGACCACAAGGTCAGTTCCTGGACTCGACGGCCGTGGCCAGGATGACATTGATCTGGGCTCCAGATCAACGAGGAACTGCCAGCTGCTGACTGAGTCCCGCAGATAGAGGAGGTTGTGTTCTTGGCCAGCACCCGCAGCCATTAACCCTGGCCGGCCTGGTCATTTCCCTGGAATGAGCCAGACTGATGACACTTCCGAGCCTTGGCTCCCCAGCGCTGGTGGTAGAAGCAGAGGCATGGAGCGGATGCTGTGCCCTTGGTTATGCTCTTGGGCACCCCTGCAGGAGCAAAATGCTCTACTGCAGTGCTCGGGGCAGGCTTGGCGTGGTCATGTCTGTGCCTCGAGACCTACTGGACCACTGAGCCTTCTGGGAATAGTGCGTGCCATAGCTCCTGGGCCTTCTTGGGGACCTTCCTCACGTCAGTGAAGCTCTCCTGGACCAGCAGCAGCTGGACGTCCCCGGGCATATGGTCGAGGAAAATGCACTCGAAGAGTGAGGAGTTGGTGTGCTCACCCATGAGCGTGAGCATCTCGTCCATCAGCTCCATTGGGGACCTGTCCCTCAGGGCGCCGAGGTGTAGCATCTGAGCGGCATGCTGGTGTCTGGATAGTCCGAGGGATCCAGTAAGCACTTGCTTGACGGTCTCGTATTTGTCTTCGGCGGGTGGGTGCTGAGCAAGGTGCAGCACGTGTCTGCCGATGGCCAGGTCCAGGGCAGCGACCACATAATAGAATTTGGTTGTGTCGGACGAGGTCTGGCAGAGGTGAAACTGAGCCTCCGCGTGGCTGGCGCAGGTCTCCAGCTCCTGAACCCAGAATTCATGGAGTTTCGCGGCTAAGGCGCTGATCACCCCAGACTCACTCATGATGGGTTCAAAGATGTTTGATCCAATCAGGGTCACCAATTGTTGCATCAGCTACAGTGCTCCTGAAAGAACACACACAACCAGACAGTTTGAGCTCAGTGAGCAGACTAGTTTATTGCAGGCTGCTAACCTGTACTTATACTCCCATCCTGGACCTGGCTGAAAACCATGCTGGACGTCGCTGATGTCACCTGGGCATCACGTGGTCCCCCAGCTCGGGGCTTCTGAGCCCCGTGCTGGGAGGAAGGGAACACACCCAATGGCGCCATTTTGGCCGGCTGTCCCACCGCGTGGCTTACAAGCGGGGCTGGTTAGCCTGCCTGGTGGTGAGCCGCCACACATCACACATTCTGGGTGATTTGCAGACAATGCAATTTGGTTTTTTTAATACTTTATTTCTCAATTTTTCACCAAAATAATAATTGTATTACATTCAACTGTAAATTATTTTTAAAAATTAAACATGTGGTATTATCCTCCCATCCCCCTCAACCCACCCTCCCAACATCCCCCCCACTCCTAAAAAAATAAATAAACTGGAGAATGCCAAGAACATAAAGCATTCCTGGAGAAATATCTATTGGGATGTCTGGGAATGGACCAAGCGTTTGGCCTTCACGTCCAAAGGCAGGCTGTGTGCTCGTAGAAAGTCTGCACCGAGAAGTGATGTGTCCACAGTGGCTCGAATGAAATTCCACTAGAAATTTTCTCTGCCGAGTTGTTTTTGGACATTGTGCGTGACAAAGGTCTTGATGGCAGTCTTTTTTGTCGCCCAGAGGGTGGGACCTTGTGGGTATGTTCGTCTCTTCAGGGCGATTGGTGGGATGACACTGAGTTCAGCACCCGTGCCGGCCACTAGCCTTGTCAGTAATGTTCAAGAGGCTATTGGTGAGGTCAGCCACCTTGTCCATGAGCGGCGGCTGGCCTGGGCATTTTCTGAAAATGAGCAGGGCTGGCTGTATCTTCACGCTCGAGCCCATCGGTGTTGCTGATAAAGACACCAGCTAACGTTCAGTGCCTCTGCTAATTTGGTGGGGGGCGGTTGTGCTCGGTTCGGGTGGGATCAGTTCTGCTGCCTCACATGAGGATGAGTCAATCGGTTCATGGCGGACTCATTTTCCTGTTTCATGTGCCACAGCGCACCAGCTCTGGCCGTGACCTTACGTGGGTCTGAGAAATCTTCGTCCGTCAACGGCAGTTGTATGTCATCTGGCATCTGTTTCAAGAAAGCCTACTCAGACATGAGGCATGACTTGTGGCCCTCTGCTCGTGCGACCATCTCATCCATCAGGGCACATGGTGTTCTGTCTCCTTAGCTGTGCAGGTGCATCAGCCTGGCAGCGCACTGTCGTCTGAACAGGCCGAAAGCCCTCAAGAGGAGTTTGTTGAGGGCTGGGTATTTCCTTCCTCCGGGGATCGTGTATCAGGTCGTCCACCCTGGCCGCGGTCTCTTGGTCCAGGGAACTGACGACATGGTAGAACGTTGTCGAATCAGTCGTGATCTGCCGGAGGTGAAGTCGTGCTTCCGCTTGCCTGAACCAAGTGCGTGGGCGAAGCGTCCAGAGGTTGGCAATTTCATAGCCACTGCGTTGACTGCTGCAGCATCCATGGTGTGGAGTCCAGAATCGTCTGGACTCGTCGGGGTCACCAATTGTAGCGGTAGCTACAAGGAGAAATGAAATAAGGAGATGACTCTGTTAGTCGCTTGCACTTCCAACAGTTTATATTGGAAAATTCCCATGCTGCACCTTATCAGGTGGCCCGTAAGTGCCGCCCACACAGGGGCGGTGATGTAACGACGCAGCCAAGTGCATCTGCATGGCCCGTTTGAGCTGGGGAGAAGATGCACCCAGCAGTACCATCTTGACACGGCTACACTGCTGCTGCGGCCGTAACAGTGCAGAGCCGATTCGACTGCGTCTCGATGTGTGCCGCTACAGCTATATATTTCCGAGCAACTGCTGAAGCAATTAACCCAAATATTTCAATTTAATTTTGGCCTCATAACCTTAATCTTTCTTTGGCCAAGCTTCGCGGACGAAGATTTATGGAGGGGTAATGTCCACGTCAGCTGCAGGCTCGTTTGTGGCTGACAAGTCCGATGCAGGACAGGCAGACACGGTTGTAGCGATCGCAAGGGAAAATTGGTGGGTTGGGGTTGGGTGTTGGGTTTTTCCTCATTTGTCTTTTATCAGTGAGGTGGGCTCTGCGGTCTTCTACAAAGGAGGTTGCTGCCGGCCAAACTGAGAGGCGCCAAGATGCACGGTTTGAGGCGATATCGGCCCACTGGCGGTGGTCAATGTGGAAGGCACCAAGAGATTTCTTTAGGCAGTCATTGTACCTCTTCTTTGGTGCACCTCTGTCTCGGTGGCCAGTGGAGAGCTCGCCATATAACACGATCTTGGGAAGGCGATGGTCCATCATTCTGGAGACGTGACCTACCCAGCACAGTTGGATCTTCAGCAGCGTCGGCCTCTGCCGTCTCGAGTACTTCGATGTTGGAGATGAAGTCGCTCCAATGAATGTTGAGGATGGAGCAGAGACAACGCTGGTGGAAGCGTGATGCCGGTAGAGGACCCATGATTCGGAGCCAAACAGGAGTGTGAGTATGAAAACGGCTCTGTATACGCTAATCTTTGTGAGGTTTTTCAGTTCGTTGATTTTCCAAACTCTTTTGTGTAGTCTTCCAAAGGCGCTATTTGCCTTGGCGAGTCTGTTGTCTATCTCGTTGTCGATCCTTGCATCCGATGAAATGGTGCAGCCGAGATAGGTAAACTGGTTGACCATTTTGAGTTTTGTGTGCCCGATGGAGATGTGGGGGGGCTGGTCGTCATGGTGGGGAGCTGGCTGATGGAGGACCTCAGTTTTCTTCAGGCTGACTTCCAAGCCAAACATTTTGGCAGTTTCCGCAAAACAGGACGTCAAGCGCTGAAGAGCTGGCTCTGAATGGGCAACTAAAGCGGCATCGTCTGCAAAGAGTAGTTCACGGACAAGTTGCTCTTGTGTCTTGGTGTGAGCTTAATA